>NC_091700.1:63523166-64128500 GCF_041296265.1 Equus caballus
ATAGAGTAGATAAATTGCATTTCAAATGAAAATATAAATTTTCCTGAGAATACACTAATATTTCATTAAATTATGCACAAATGTTACTTTATATAATTACATTAATATATATTTGAGGAAATTAAAACTTCTTAGTCCTAAAATTTAAAGAAAAAGTAAACTTCATTTTTGTCCAAGGGGGAAAGAGATTCAAGCATGCTGCATAGTCATTAAATATATTTTAACCCCTTTCCAATTGTTCGACTCCAGGATATAATCTTTTGCTCGATCTTAGCATTTCTCACTTATTGGCAATAACTTAATATAGTTGAATATAGTTGACCAAACCAGCACTCTCATTCAACTTGATCTAATTGATATTTTAAAAATACTCCATCCAACAACAGCAGAATGTCTATTCTTCTCACATTCACATGGAACAGTCACCAAGATAGAACACATTCTGAGCCATAAAACACACCACAACAAACTTGCTTAGATTACAAGTCATACAAAGTATGTTCTAAGACCACAATAGCGTTAAACTAGAAGTCAGTAACAGAAAGATAGCTGGGAAATCCCCAAATACTTGGAGAATAAGCAATACACTTCTAAATAGTACATGAGTCAAAGAAGTTTCTCAAGTTGAACTAAGTGAAAATGAAAATAAAACTTATCAGGATTGTGGGGTTGGTAAAAGCATACTTAGAAGGAAATTTATAGCATAAAATGCTTATTTTAGAAATAAAGAATGATCTAAAATCAATAATCCAAGTTTCAATTTTAGGAAAATAGAGATAGAAGAGCAATTTAAGCCTAAAACAAGCATAGGGAAAAAATTTAAATCTAAAAATCACTGTAACTGAAAACACAAAAATACTGAGAAAATCAAGAAAACCAAAAGGTGGTTCTTTGCAAAGATCAATAAACTGATAAGCTCTAGCCAGGCTGACTTGAAAAAAGAGAGAAGATACAAATTACCAATACCAGAAATGAAAGCGGGATCTCACTATCGTGTCATAACCATTAAAAGTATAGTAAAGATTGGGCCTGCCCAGTGGAGTAGCAGTTAAGTTTGCGTGCTTTGCTTCAGGAGCCCAGGGTTCAGGCATAGACCTACACACTGCTTATCAAGCCACACTGTGACAGGCGCCCCACATATAAAATAGAGGAAGATAGGCACAGATGTTAGCTCAGGGCCAATCTTCCTCAGCAAAAAGAGGAGGATTGGCAGTGGATGTTAGCTCAGAGCTAATCTTCCTCAAAAAAAAAAACTATAATAAAGGTATACTACAAACAATTCTAGCCCACAAATTTGACAACTGATGTGAAATGGTCCAATTTTCTGAAATGCACAAAATTTGCACGAGGAGAAAAACATAATCAGAATAGGCCCACATCTATTAAATAAATTGAATTAGTAATGAATAACCTTTCAAATAAGGAAGTACCGGGCCCAGAGATTTTCACTGATGAATTCTAAAAAACATTTAAGGAAAAAAAATGATACCAACTCTCCACAGTCTTTTCCAAAAAATAGAACTAGGGAGAATATTTTTAAATTCATTCTGTGTGACCAACACTATCTAAATACCAAAACCAGGTACAATTATTAGAACAAAGGAAAACAATAGACTAATAACTGTCATGAATATAGGTGCAAAAGTTCTTGATAAATAGTAGTAAGTCAAATCCAACAATGTATAAAAAAATTATATACTGTGACCAGGTGCTGAAGACTGATACCACATTTGAAAATCAATCAATATAAACCACGACATCAACAGGGTAAAGAAGATAAATCGCTTGATCATATTAACTACGTAAAACAAAACTTGACAAACTCCAAAACCCATTATTGAAAAACTCTTAGCACATTAGAAATACAGGGACTTTCCCAAAATGACAAATACCTTCAAAAATTGTATAGCTAACATCATAATTAAATCTTGAGAAACTAGACACTTCCCCTCTAAGACTGGGAACAAGATAAAGATGTCCTTCCAATCAATTCCATTCAACAAATGTATTATAAGACTGAGCTTGGGCAATAAGATGAAAAAAGGAAAACAAAAGCCATGTGAATGGGAAAAGAAGAAGTAAAACTGTTTCTATTCAAAGATAGCATGATTGTCTATCTAGAAATTCCCACAGAATGATTAAAAAAGATTATAAAACTCCTGTAACTAATATATGAGTAAAGTTTCAAGATGCAAGGTTAACTTACAAACATCAATTGCCTTGCTATATACTAATAATAAACAGTTGGAATTTGAAATTTAAAACACAATACCATTTATAATAGTACCAAAATATGAAATATTTAAATACTAATTTAACAAAGTATGTTCATTATATATACATGAAAAACTACAACCATCTGATAAAAAAATCAAATGAGATGGAAATAGAGAGATATTCTGTGTTTCAAACTGGAAATGCTAATATTCTTCGGTATCAATTCTTCCAAAACTGATCTATAGGTTCAATGAAACCTTGACCAAAATACCAGCAAGCTATTTTGTAGATTTAAAAAGAAAACAACTCCAAAGTTTATATATAAGGCAAAAGACAGAGAATAGTCAACACAATACTGAAGAGGAACAAAAGTTGGAGGGCTGACACTGATTTTAAGTTTAGTTGATAAAAATCTATCGATATTGGTTTATTAATTGTGGTAAATGTACCATAGTAATGTAAGATGCTAATAACTGGGAAAAGTGGGTTCGGCATATATAAGAACTTTCTATACTATCTTCTCAGTTTTTCTATAAATCTAAAACTGTTCTAAATAATAAAGTCTATTTTTTAAAAAGCAAATCTATAGAGACAAAGTGCATTCACACTTTCTGGGGTCTGCACAGAAGAACAGGACTTAACTGCTAATGCCCCTGAGGGATCTTTTTGGGATGTTGGCAATCTCCTAAAATTGGATTGTGTAATGGCTGCATAACTTTGTACATTTACTAAAAATTAATGAATTGTATGCTTAAAATTGGTAAGTTTTATTATATGTAAATTATACCTCAATAAATCCAGTAAAAAAGAAAAATAAGTAGTATAAATACCAATATTAAACAGAAATTGTTGAGTCATACATAGAGATAAATATTTTGGCTGAAGAGAAAGCAGACAGTATAGAGAAAGAAAAAATTGATTAAAAGAGAGAAATAAGGAATAGGTACTGACATTTGGAAGTAGAGAAAGGAGAAACTCAACACCAACTTCTTTTACTATCAGCTATCTTTTATTATTATTATGTTAATTATTTTAATTTTACTAAGAAGATATATGCAATCTAACATAGCTTAGTCACTAAATATAGTTTTCATGGATGTAGCATAAATATCTCCTTGAATCAACTAAATACCAAAGAAGCTTTTGCTTGGTCCAAGACAAGACACAGGCATCCTATTAAATGTTCTCTTTTTTTGTGAATCGTAAATTCCTCACGGGATCTCTTGTACTTCTTCCTCTGGTCCCTCTTTTGTGGAAGACCTGTATAGACATACTCCTAATTCTTTCAGGACTCAAAGGGGAGTACAGCACATTTAAGAAATTGTGAGGTCGGTCACATGTACCCAAAGCAGACCTCAAAGGGGAGTCCAAGTATAGGTTTTGGGTTTACACATCCTATTGACCTTACTGACCCTTGACCCTATGGACATGTGGGTGGCAGGAGGATTGCCCCAGCAGGCCCCTGAAAGCAATCTACCAGGATGAAGCCACAGTTATTTGAAGTAAAAATGAATATGACCCTTTTCTGTTCTAGATTCTTTGCTACAGAACCTATGTTGGGCTCTTTTTCTTATGATATTTGTAGTTAATTCTTGACTGTTTGCTTAGGAGAGGATATTCAAATGAGTTGCACCTCCTCCACAAGCTTTGTTAGATTTTTGTTTTTGTGTTATCTTCTTTACTTATTTTTTAATTGTTTGTTCTTAGAGGAAGAGAGAGTAAAAAGCATTCCGGTTTGTATAACATTAAAAAAGAAATTCAGAAATGATCAATGTGTGTCTGAATAAAACACAAAATTTTGACTCAGGCAACATGTTGATGTTACTTAGGAAAACAATTTTCTTTGCAGGCCCTTTTTCTTTAGCCCAACTCTCTAATCTTGATGTTATGCAGAGTTGTTCTGGACTAGGAAGCATTATTAACCAGATTTTATTTAAGGGGACACCAGATAATTAGCACCCTTTTGTGTCACATAAATTCTTAACCTACTGGGGAACAAAGATGTCAACATATGGAGGCCAAAGTATCATTTTCTTTTTGATATAGGCTGAGTTGGAGGACCTAGTTCATATATATGGGTAAGTATTCTAATTCTGAAACCCTGACTTAAACAGACTTAAATGCAGATAGAGATTTTAGAGATTTCTGGCATAGAGAAACAGATGGAAATATGGATTTCAAGTAGCAACATTTTGCTCAAGAGAAGGGGGAAGAATCCAGTGTACATATTCCCAGTTTATTCTCAAAACTCAACTTTTCAGGTTATTCACTCCACTTTCCTGAGGATAGAGTTAAGTGAGGGAACACAAAGAAGACATATGTGTTATATTAGTGGAGCTCTCTCCACATGGAAGGGAATACGAGGAGTGGGGAAGTAGAGTCTCTCATCTAGGAAATATGGAAAGAACTAGTTTACTAAAAATTGAGGGGCCAGCCTGGTGGCGCAGCGGTTAAGTTCGCACGTTCCGCTTCTCGGGGGCCTGGGGTTCACCGGTTCGGATTCTAGGTGTGGATATGACACCACTTGGCAAGCCATGCTGTGGTAGGCATCCCACACATAAAGTAGAGGAAGACCGGCAAGGATGTTAGCTGAGGGCCATCTTCCTCAGCAAAAAGAGAACGATTGGCAGTAGTTAGCTCAGGGCTAATCTTCATAAAAAAAAAAAAAATTGAAAAGTGAATCACTTGACCATGCCCAGATGGAATGAGACCTTTCAGGTAAATCATGATGCAGTAAAGGTAGAAGGATCTGTCTGGGTGGAGCATGTTTTCTGAACACGGATGACAGGCATGGGGATGGATGGAAATGAGTACGAATATTAATAGGGAGAAAATGAAAATTCATTTAAAGAGAGAAAAAGAGGGGCTGGCCCCGTGGCCGAGTGGTTAAGTTCGCGCGCTCCGCTGTAGGCGGCCCAGTGTTTCGTTGGTTCGAATCCTGGGCGCGGACATGGCACTGCTCATCAGACCACGCTGAGGCAGCGTCCCACATGCCACAACTAGAAGAACCCACAACGAAGAATACACAACTATGTACCGGGGGGCTTTGGGGAGAAAAAGGAAAAAATAATATCTTTAAAAAAAAAAAAAAGAGAGAGAAAAAGAAAAGAAATACATAGACAGAAAGGATTGTGCCAAATATAAAGTTATTTCACTTCATAATTTTTCACACACTCTTATTGGTCACATATGACAGTTTTGGTAGATGGAGTGACACATTCTACAGAGCCAATTTTATTTCATTGTTTACAGTCCTAACTAGGTCACTGTTGATTATCTGAGAGAGTTCACTTCAACTCTCTTTGAAGTTTTTTCCTCAGGGTTTTGCCTGGGTGCACATTTGACAAGGAGCTGCGCTCTAATTACTGTTCCATAGATTTGACTCGCTACTTCTTGCAGGCTGGTTTTCTTGCTACCAGATCTTTTTCCATCAAATATTTATTAGAGTTCACACTGTGTATAGGGCAAGGTACTATGAAGTTAAGAAGAAGTTAAGGAGTCAAAACCGATGTGTCCCCAGATCCCATCAGGTTAGCAGTTTGAAGCAGTCACAGGGCACAGGGCAAGGAAAAACACCAGCTGCATATGCAATTGGATGTTTCAGACAATGCCACATCTGTTTCTTCTTGTCAAAGCTTTAACATCATCATCATTTTTCCTTTTTTTTTTTTTTGCTTGGTAATTCTTAGATTTGCAACAAATGCAAAATTGGAATAATTGAATTATTTGCTAATTCAATCTGTTCCAAGTCCGTGACTAAGTGACTTTTTCCAGTATTGCTTTATTGTTCTTAAAGAAAGTAACAGACTTGGTAGTGGAAGAAATAAGGCTCAAGTAATGTTCTTCTCTTTCTTATTCCCTGAAACCAAACTCATAGACCTCAGGTGTATTTAATCATTTCAGTATACTCGAAATCAAATAAAAAGAAGCAGAAGATATAGTGAAGGAGAAGGAATATGATAATGTTTTATACACACAGCCTGTTTGCAAAGTAATTTATTATCCACAAGTCAAGTTAGAATACCCTGTACTATGGTTTTTTTCTGAATTATTGGTTAATGAAATTTAAATTTGAAAAATATACCAAGAATTTGGTAGAAACAGTAATTATATGTAGAAACAAAATTGTATGTTCAATAATTGTTTGAGGCGTGTATTCAAAATACCGTGCTTAAAACTAACTTTAGTGTGGGAGTTAGGTTCACGAAAACTATAGACTTGAAAATATTTCTTTTGCATTTTAGCATGGGAGGAAAAAACTGCGTACATTGCAAGCAAATCAGGAAAGAAGAATAACCTGTGATATCTCACCTCATCATTAAAATTTTTTAAACTAGCCTGTCCTATGAGCTGGAGAGACCGTCTCTTAGCCTTCCATATTTACTCCTTTGGAAGCTGTGTTTTATCAAACACATTATTTGATGAGAGAAAAACACAGTGAGAATCAACATAGAGCAAATAGTTTCCTAACCAAAGAGAGGGTGTGAAACAATGCAATAAAAGATTTATCAGATGCTTACAAAGTACTCAGCACAGTAAGATGAGAGTAGGGACTTGGAGAATTCTCAAAAAAGAGAATTCACAAACTAAACAATATCCATTAAATATAAATTGGACGGGCTTCAGTTCCAGGCAGATTGCTTTACAACAACTCTGGAAAATAGAGAGGGGATCCTAGAGGGAGAGGGAGAGGCGGAGGATGAAAGCCCAAAGCAAATTTTCATCCTGGAAAGAACAACTGGATAGACCATGCGCTCACTGTTCATTCTCACTTTGGAAGTTTTATAAAAGTGTAAATACAGATGTGATGGCAAGAAAACTAAGCAGTAGTCAAATTCAAGATTAAGAAAACTGGTGGGTTCAGGCAAGAGAAACTGCTAATAGGAAACAGGAACATTTATAAGTCTCTACCATTATAATCTTGTGATGAACAACAAGCAAATTGTAGAATATGTAATTTACTGAGTGCTATTAAAACTCTTGCTTGTGTAGCAGAGGCAAAACTTTATCTTTACCCTCTCAGGGTTCTGAATGGACCTGAGAATTAAATTGGCATCGGATGGATTAACAGGAGAAAAGTGTATAAATTTATGTAGTACAAATTTTACATGACCAAAGCCTTCATAAGGAATGAAGACCCAAATAAATGCAAAACCTAAGTGTTTTTAAATTAGGTTGAACAAAGAAAGGCAATTGTGGAAAAGTAACTAAACTGTGTGGGAGACTAAAGGAAGATAAAATTATTTTAACAAGGTCTGTTTGTACAACATTCTCTTGGTCTCAGCTTCTCTTCTTTGTCTTCTTGTTTTTGGTGTTGAAGGCTGGCCCTGAGCTAACATCTGTTGCCAATCTTCCTCGATTGTGTATGTGGGATGCTGCCACAGCATGGCTTGATGAGTGGTGTGTAAGTCTGCACCCTGGATTCGAACTGGCAAACCTCAGGCCACTGAAGTGGAGCGTATGAACTTAACCACTACACCACCAGGCAGCCCCTTATCTTCTCTTCTTTGATGGTAAGAATGTTTCTTTCCTTCTGGTGTAGGAGAATATCTTCCATATGGGGATTTTATCTCTTGTTTTCAAGAAGAACAAAAGAAAAGGTCAGAGCATCCTTCTTTACACCTGCTCTTTTCTCAATTGCCTTTAACACAAAACAGTTTTTATGTTGAAGAGGCATATTTTGAGGTGACGTATCCTGATTTCCTTCACTTGTGAATATGTGTGCTATGAAATTACTGAAAATGATTAAAGATCAGTTCTTTTAAAGACTGTGTTGAAGTCAGCATCTATTACTACCTGTTGGTCTGTTTCAATTGTTTTGTTTTCCCTCTTTGTTCTGTTTCTTAGTGTACCTAACCATTTTTGGTTGAAAATCAGATATCAAATAAAGTACAAAAATATTGACTGATTGCATTAGTTTGGGTTCCCCCATTAACAAAACCTGAGACAAGAATTTGAGTGTAAGCAGTTTATTTGAGAGGTCCGGGAAATGCCAGTAGGGGAGTGAGGAAGTCAGAGAAGGCAAGGGAAAGAAGCCTGTAAAATATGCTATCAAATTAGTCACCACTATAGGAAAGCGAAGCATAATCCCAATGAGGAAGTCGGGAAAATGGTCCAGAGCATGCATCTCAGAGATATCTCACACAAGGGGCAGGAGAGCTGAAACATCTGTCGCCAGGTAAGGTCTGCTGATCACGAGTGGAGAGTGATTAATTCCCCACCATTGCTGGCCAGCCACGCTAATATGCTGGACCAGTGCACTCTGACAGCCAGACAAAATTCTCAGGCAAAGAGATGCAGGTTCTGGCATTTGGAAATGGGACTGGCTTAAAGGAAAATAGTAAATGTCCAGGGGGATTGTGGAGAACTGACAGTATCTGCTGTAGCGATGTTATCTCCCTCCTGAGAAGATTCACATTTATCCTGTGTGAGGGTTAGGGATGGAGTAAATTCCTTCAGTCCAGTCAGGGACTGAGGCTGCTTTTCAATCTTTCAAGCCTCAGTCTATCTTGTAAAGCCATCTTTCTAAGGAGTAGCTCTGCAGTCATCCCAACTGAGCTCCTGGGGTCATTGTTTCCCAGGATCCTCCTTGTTCCTTCCTAAACAACTTTAGCCTTCGTAGTACGTGAGCTTCTAAAAGCTCTGCTCTGCTTTTCAGCCACTTTCAACTTGGCGTTACATGCTCTTGGCTTGTGCAAATGTCTCGAGGGAAAAATTGATGCTGAGTTTCAGTCTCACTCCTCTGCATTTCCCTTCTTTTAGGGATCTTGAATCCTTGAATCCTCTCTCGCAGCATTTTTAAACGTCTTTTTTTTTTATTTGACCACCTCAGTCCTAGGAAGAAGCCTAAAGCTCTGTCAGCTTTTCTGACTCTTAGCAGCATCCCACTGCCTGGCTTCTCAAAAATGCTTTGAGAAGAAAAGCAGAACAGACGATAGGAGGAGAGAAGATGGGCTTGCCTTTGTCAAGATTCTCCTTTCTCTGGAACCTTGCTGCCAATGTCGGCTCAATGTCATACAGATTTTTTTTCCAGCCTTAAGTTTTTACAAGTGACTCCATCATATCTGGAGCAGAAGTCAAAGATAGTAGAAGATAAACTGAAAAGCAATCTTAAATTTTGAAAAAATAAATAAACAGCAGATAGACTACGTACTGGGATGGAAAAAGTAGCAAGGGATTTCCTGCTTTGCATAAATCTTTAATCGTATTCTAAGATACCAACATGTACACACAAATCTACGTAAGTTTATTTTTGACAAAGGCTAACATCTTCCTCTATGCAAACTTTCAAATGAGCTTCATGTCAATATAGGGCTCAAAAGCACTACAATATTATTTTTGAAATTACATGCACATAGATATAGTCTTCTCTCTAAGGAGTGTTTCTGAGAGCATGTTTGGGAACTCATTGTCTTTTTCCAAGGTTGAGAAATCAATAGAAAAAGCATCAGCTGCTTTTGGGATGCTTTGCTAACATATTAGCTTACACGCTTTTTCTGTCAAGAGACTCTAATCAATATTATATAGTTTTCATGGCAAGTAGATAATACATCATTAACAATTTTTGAAGGCAAATAGATAATTGCAATTTTCACATTGAAAGTTGAAGTGTGTACCAAACTGACAAGAGGAGTTAAGTGTGATCAAATTTAGAGCTGCATATATTTTCCTGCTTGTGACATTGAATTGTTAAGCTTGCCTCAGTACCTGTGTTTGTTTAATTTTCATTATCATGATTCCCAAGGGGACACTGCTATTTTACAGGCCTCATACACACAATAACTAAAATCAGCCTTCGTGGAAGAGGTTAAGGGTAGGGCAATTGGATTTCTGCAATACTGATTCAAGGACATAAGATAGGGCAATGTCTGTACAATTCAGTCTGAAAAGAATCAATACCGAGTGTCCAGGTATTACGCTACTCTGAACTGATAGAATTCTAAATATATCAGAATGGAATTTTAGAGTATATTTTTTATAAGACCCTAGCTTGAGAAGAAATGAAATTATTAAGAAAAAATCTTCAAGTTCATCACTTTTCTATCTAACCCATGGGAGTCTTCAGTTCTTGTTCACATTGTTAGAGGAAAACTACGCACTTTAAGAATGGAAATTTTCTTGAGTTGGTAGACCGGGTTAGAAAAGACATCTGTGGTTCTGTTACTTGTACAGCCATTCCACTGATGAGTTCTATGACCTCTCCCTAGTCACTTAGCATTTCTCTGAGCTTAATTTCCTTCTTGTGTATAGAGCAGAAACAGCACTTGTTGTAGATACTGTTATATCCAGAGATGAAAACTGCCCATAAGGGTGAAGAAGTATAATTAGAGCCTAGCATTGTTTCTTTAAAAATTAAAATCACATTAAAAATTAAGAATGTCTTAAACAACCTCATCAGGGCTAGGCAGGAAAACAATGAAGTATATTGTTTTGCCCCTAAAATCATCCCTAGAAGATTAGTTGTTCCTCATTGCCAATGATATTTACGGATGTAATTGATCGTGGATGCTTGCTGACCAATCTCTTGTAGTATTTAGACTTCATTTTAAATATCCCATTTCTAAAATGAACATGAATTATTTAGTTAAGAAAGAAGTTTAAACATGGAAATTTATTCGAATTCCAAGGAATTTATGAAACAAAATAAACAGTATGTAGATGAAAACAGAACCTATATTCCTAATAACTTAAAAGCACACAATTAGCTGTATTTACCAGTTACCCTAAAATTTAAACTAAATATTTTTTCTTATTGTTATATTACCCCTAATATATACATGCTTGGAGATTTTTCAGATCTGAAATTTCTTTGAAAGAAATGGAATCTTACCCCTAAATTTGTGGCTTTTCTTTATTGAGTAATTTAGAGAAAGAAAATATTTACACTTGCTTTTATAAAGGATTCTTTAGCTATTCAATCAATAATACCTTTTAAATTTATGTCCTATATTTCTATTTCTCATACTTTCTGGGTTAGTATAAAATTACTGATACCTTTCTATAAAAATCCACACCTTAGGACCACATTAAATTTAAATGAATCAAAATGAAAATTCACATCTTAGAACCATAATAATTTTCAATGAAGTGAAATAAAGAATTTTATTTCACAAATGTCTTTTACTTTTCAATGTGCATAATTCAAAGAACTTGATATACTACTGGGGAAAGATCAAAGATGTACCTGATTTGGATTCCATTCAATAAATATCTAGTGAGTATTTCATTGAATCTAAGACAGCACTAATTTTAAATGCATCACTATTTCGTATTTCACTAAGAAAGAAAAAAACACTGAAAAACTATAACAAAATAATTTTAACATGTATGTAAAATATTTATATTTTGCTTAATGAGCTCTTTTATACTTATCAAAACATAAATTTTAGACAGATTTTTGATGATATATATTTGTCCAGGTTTCTTTGATGTATACATAAAAATAATAAGCAAAATGAACTTCTTTACTTTCTGATTTTGACTCTTCTGCATCACTTTTCAACTCAGAGCCAATTTCCATGCTTTTCTACACATTATACTCTACTTTCAAGAATATTAGGGGCTGATATTTTCTGAGGTTTCTTTTTGAGATAGTGATAACTCCTTCTTTGACACCAATCTGCATGTGCAGTAGAATAGAAAATTAAATATCTAGATTAAGAAGAGAATAATCCGTAGGTTTAATAGCTGCTTTATTATTATTGTTTATGTATATATTGCCCATCACCCAAAGTAAGTCCAACAAACTGGATGGAGACAAAAATAATTTTTAAAAATCTCATTGAACTGATTGCATAGGATAAAGAGTTAGATAAGATTGCTTGAATATTGTGGTGATGGTGTCGTTTTAACTCCAAGCAAATATAGCACAACAGACATCTTGTCTCTTAATAAGCACAGTTTTAGGCATCCAGCTTCTTTAATAAATAGTAACCTATTTTGGCATTTCTCCCTAGAATTCTTCAAAAGATTTTATGAATTTTGACCTATGTAGCTTACTTAAATCTAGGAGTGTTACTGAACCAGGTTCATATTTGCCCACTGCCCAGAAAGCCAAACACCGAGAGGATGAGATTGCAGCAGAGAGAGGGTTTAATCAATCACAAGGCAGCCTTGCAAGGAAACAAGAACATGAGCCTCAGATTTGCTTCCCAGAAAATGGGGACTCAGGGATATTTATGAAATGGGGGCAAGGTGGTCTGAAATGTGAAGGTAGGTGATTGGAGGTGAGGAGAGGTGAGGTAATTGATGATCTGCGCAAGCGCAGTCAGACTCCATGCCTCCTCATAGGACCCAGGTTCACAAAATGGCAGCCTGAGCATGATCTGAGGGTGGAGTTTTCAGCCTCTTGACATCAAAAGGCCATCTATTGGACATCTGTGTGGGCCCAGTTGATGAGCTGGTGGCCTTAACCGACCTGAAGTGGACAAAGAGTTCTAATTCCTGAAAACCAGGTCATACACCCATTACCATGGTGATCCAGGCTCCAGGGAGATATTATCTATAGGAGCTTAGTGAGAGTTAGATAGCATATTGCCTAAGTAGCACAGTTAACAATGGGTGAGTTATACAGCTAGAAGCTACAATTAGTAATTGCAAAAAGGAAAAAACTTTAGTACCTAGATACTTAATCATCAATGGCTGTTTGCCGGTTCCAGGAGATGCCTAGCCTTTATTTAGTCATAGTTCTAATGTTTTGTATTTTCTAGTATATATGTGTCTTTCCCTCATCATGGGCTATTTTTTGCTCATTTCAGATTCATCAAAACACATGGCTTATACATAATGATACTTTTTTCTTTGTTGCATTTCAAGCTATATGCATTTTCTTTCATAGAGAGAAAATTAGACATTGATTTTTCACGTGTAGTTACATCCTGTTTCACATTAACACTTTAATCTTCTATACCAAGCCCTCCTGCCTACCTACTCTAGTTTTCCCATCTAGGCTAACACCACTTAATTGTTTCTGTTGTAAGGCCTTCTTTCTTAAAAGGAAGTCTTTGTTTTGTTTCCTACTTCATCATATTTTTCTCAGCTTTCTGCTATTAGCACTTCATGGCTATGTCTTCTTGTGTAATGTGATAGCCTAGCCCAACAACAGATGAAACCACAGTTCTTAGAAGAAGTTAAAACGTTATGAATTTTGCCTCAACTTAAGTGAGATGTCCTACCAAAAATAGTTTTAAAGCTCTATTTCCCTACTGTTTTAATAGACAATCAATTCCATTGGATGCTAATAGCTGACAATAAAAATAAATAAATCTGTGAAATGCTTTGTTAAACAAAGTTAAATAGAGCTCTATTTCTCAGACATTTGAATACGCGACTCTCTATCATACATTTTTAAGTGACTACAGCCAGTATTTTCACTCATCCTCTTATAGAGAGAACATGCAAGCTTTCTTTTTTTAATCAAGTATACAAATTTAGCACAGCAACGAAGCCATAACATCGTCAAGGAGAGAGTTTTCTCTAAAATACTCTTCAAAATAAGCTCACCTACATTACGGAAATGTTAAGCACCAATTGAGACACCAACAGCAATCCTCTCAAGCAGAAAAGAATTAAAAATTGAAGGAATAAGAATAATTGAAAAAGTCACTGATTTGGAACTGAGTGTTGTCAAAAGTAAAGAGCTAGTTTGTAGCACTAACATATTCAAGGAAATGATGTGCAATTGTTTTCAGTGACAATCAGCAGAAGGGAATCAAGCGCCTCATAGTAATTACTGAATTTCTGCCAGAATCTGTTATAACATTGCCTTAGGGGAGGCAAGATAAGGAAGATTCTAGCTAAGAAGCCACATGAAGGAAAGTAAGGAAACGAGAAAGGCCATTGCAGCTTTAACTTGTGAAGCTATCTGATGATTAAAAATGTTATGCTTTGAGAGCCAGGGAGGGTGGAGGTAAAATTTAATACTGGGTAATTAAAAACAGAATGATTTTTCTTGGGAAAAACATCATAAAATAGAACTTTTTAAATTTTAAGGGCAAAGATTATATTAAATCTAGTATCTTATGGTTTTGAAACAATTTACCAAATAATAAACATTTTACCCAGTGTCAAGAATTTGCATACGAATACTGGAAAAACATCAAGTAAATTTTTAAAATTCTCCGATTTTAGTGAATGTACTATGTCATTAGATGTAGACAGTGAAAATTCAATATGGGATAAAGAATTGAATTCTGTAGCAAACTATAACAACAAGAAACTAAGTATAGTAAATATATAAATTACAGTAAATTTTGCCAGGCTTAGAATTGAATTAGAAAAATACTATGGCTTTTAAATTTGAGGGTGTATAATTAAAATATGCAAGGTAGATGCTACTAATCTTCAAAGATTTAGAATACACAAAATGCATTTCATTTTAAAACCAACTCAGTGACTCAAAATAATTCCTTATTGTAAAGTGCCCGTTAAGTCATCATTTGGAAATAATGACTATTATACTGAAAATGAATGGTATTCATAAGTAAAAATTTATTAATCTATATATTTATAAATATATACTGAAGAATCAGAAAATAATGTTTTTTTGCAAGAAAGGTAGTTTGGAATAGATGCTTTATGTAGATTATAGAAGATGAAGCTTAACAAAGCACAGAGATAGATAAATCTATATATAGAGATATCTTTATATGCATATATATATATATATATATACATATATAAAGAGAGAGAAAGCTACACCAGTAATAGCAATAACTTCATTGAGAACGGAAGTTAAGATATCAGGAAGAAATAGAAAAATTGAGTTTGACAGGTTTAGGCATTCAAATAATTATTTACGTTGATTAACAAAATCTTTTCTTATTTTGGTAGGCAATACAAAGCAAAACTCCTGCGGGACTACACCCCCAAGTCAAACTCCCCCTTGCCCCCAGACAGTGAATACCCCTCTAAAACCAGTGAATTCTGGAATGTTACAACCGGATGGGCCATAGAGACGCTTTGATATAATCCAATCCGTTTACTGATTCTGTCTAAACCCCATGTATCTTTAGAGATCTGTCCACATTGCAACTTCTCCTTGAAGTCGTCTTATCAAGAAAAAAACCTTCTTCTCTTCTAAATCCCCTAACATCTCTTTTGGAACTTGCAAAATCTCCTCTTTCTCCACCCCTCCCCCATTCCTCTTTTTGCGTGAGGAAGATTGGCCCTGAGCTAATACCTGTACCAGTCTTCCTCTATTTTATATATAGAACTCTGCCACAGCGTGGGTTGATGAGTGATATGTAGGTCTGCACCCTGGATCCGAAACTGTGATCTCCTGGCCACCAAAGCACAGCCTGAATGCTTCACCACCACACCACTGGGCTGGCCCTGCAAAATCTACTTTTTATTGCAGCAATTTGAATTTTTTACCTTGTATCATAGTCTGTCAATTCTTAAATATACAAATGAAGTTGTATATATTTTTATTTTCTCCATATGCCTTTCCCTAATTGTATGAATTATCCTGCACTGGACAAGTAGCCACTTTCACTTGTTTTTGTACTATAACTTTCCTCACTTTGTATAGATTCCCAAATAACATATTGTTAAATTTTTTAATAATTGGACTATGCATAATATATATTATTAATCAACATATCTTACTATATGTAGCATTTTGAAACTTTTTTTTCCTAAATGTTGTATGTTTGGGTCTTACGCTTGTGTTCATAGCTGCATTTCCTTTTTCTCTCTTCTAGATAGTATCCCTTGTATGATTTATCGTGATCCACATGCCCATTCCCTATTGATGAGATTTGGATTATTTCTATTTTTGTACATTACAAGCATTGCTTCTCTGAATAATTTCATAGCTGTCTCAATTTTACATATAGAAGAATTTCCCAAGGGAATATGCCTCTGCATAGAAATCCACAGTCAGTAGCACAGACATCTGTCTATTCAAATCTGCAACTGCAACATATTTTCCAGAAAGCTTTTATCAATTTATGTTTCCACCAAAAGATTATAAGAATTTATTTCCACTTTTTTCTAAGTGTGTAGTAGTGTGAGATTTAAAGTTTTGCTAATGCTTTGTACTGAAAATATTACCGTAAATTGACAATTTCTCTAATAAATAGTGAGGTTTAGCATAATTCCTAGATGATTTCTACATAAACTAATATGCTTTTTATTTTACATTATTTGGAGTTCAAACATATCAGTTTGTAACTTGAATTTTTAATTTTTTTGTCTTGATGAGGAAGATTGCCCCTGAGCTAACATCTGTTGCCAATCTTCCTCATTTTGCTAGAGGAAGATTGCTCCTGAGCTAACAATCTTCCTCTGTTTTGTACGTGGGTGCTGCCACAGCATGGCTTGATGAGTGGTGTGTAGGTCTGTGCCTGGGATCCAAACCCACGAACCCCGGACCGCCGAAGCAGAGTGCATGAACTTAACCACTATACCACTAGGCCGGCCCCTTGAATTTTAAAATTTTACTTAAAAAATAAACAATGGAGTGTACAGAAGTTCTTCATTATACAGCAGTCAAGTTTATCAAAAAGTATTTTTTTCAGGTTTGGAATCTTTTTCCATCTTGTTGAAGAAATCTTTCCCTTTTCAAAGTTTATAAAAATATTCCTTTAAATTGCCATTTAAATATTTTTCTTTTACCTATAAGTTTAAGTCTGTCTGAAATTTATTTTTATGTGCTGTGAACTAGGGAATCTATTTCATTTCTTTCCAAATGAATGACCAGTTATCTCAGCCTCGTTTGTTTGGAGTTGTCCATCCTTTCCTCCCTGGTCTGTAATGCAACCTCCTTCATGCATCTACCATTCATGTACGTGTGGATCTTTTCTAAACTCTATTTTATGTTCCACTGATTTATTTTTATATAGTTACTGAACTTCTTAAATCATGATAACTATTTGGCTGTGGATTTTTACCTATTTATCTTGCTCACTATGCATTGGGATTCCTATATCTGAGAATTCGTTATTTTACTCATTTCTGAATAATTATTATCCATTATACATTTAATACATTTGCCCATTTTCATTCTTTCTTTATGTAAGCCTAATAAGATATATTCAGAACTATTTACTACTATTAACTCCATTCATCATGTCTATCAACATATTGTTCATACTCCCATAATTTCTTTGCTGCAGTATATTTCTTGACATATTTTTCACTTTACTAATTTCACCTTCAGCTAATCCATTATTTTACCAATCCATCCATTGAGTAGATTATTTCAACTGTTACGTTATTTTTTTCTAAAATTTCTGTTTAATTATATTTCTCACTTGCTTTGTGTTTAGATCTCTTTTGCATCTTATCCAGTTTTAAAACTGTCTCCTTCAATTTTAAGTGCTCTATCCATTGTGATTTTATTTTCCATATCTGATAACACCAATATTAATAATCCTTTGTCTCATAGTCCAGGGGAGAAGGACTTTTTTTGGAGGGAATATTGAGGGCTTAATTTTCTTCCTAAAATGGATTTTATTTTGTTGGAACTGGGGGTTTCTACTTACTTAGAGTCCAGTGAGATTCAAAGTTTATGCTTGGGATTTCCAATATAACATAGAGTTCATTATTTCAAATATACAACCTATTTGAGTGGAGATCTATGTCAACAACCTCTCCGAATAATCCATTTTATTAATATTTTTCCACTTAATATCAGGGCAGGCAATTTTATTTCCTTAATTTTTTCATTTGTAGGTGGGATGCTTTTCATAGGCATAATTTTTACTGAAACTATAATTTCTTTGTCGTCCCAACTTAATGCAGAGGGCTCAGGGTCACTGTCACTGCTTTCTAAAGATTCAAGTCTTAAAATCATCTTCCACACACATGAAGCTGTTGTTCCCTAAAGCACAGGATTCCTGGCATCAGGACCTCTCTTACTTTCCTTTCCTTTCTGGTTTCAGCTTTACTAGATTAGTTTTGTTCCATGTCCATTCCCCTATTTTCTTCTGAGCTAATTAATATTTTATGTATGTTTGTTTTTTAATGTATGTTTGTTATAATTTTTCTAAAATCCATGTGTTTTGTGCTGAGGTACTATTTCAGCCAGGGTGGCCTATATTATACTGAGACAATAGAATATTCTAGTGTGATGTTAATGCAACTACAATTTATTTTTCCATGTGATACATCAGAGTGTGCTAATTCAGAGGAAGAGAGTGCCCAAGAATCTTACCCAGCAATTAAATGTCTTTATTCACGCTACTGATACCAATAACTCAGAGTTAGAGTCACATGGCCCTCTCACTTGTGCAGGAATCGTAATCCTACCATATACCTAAGGAGAAGTTGAATCAGATATAGGTGAACATTAAAAGGCTCTACCGTCAATCACATATTTGGTTCTCTTGTCTTCTTATGTACAAAACACGCTAAATCTATTCCCAAAGGAAATACTTAAAACCCCAGAAATTCATGAGACAGCTCAAAATCCAGTATCTCTGGGTTATGGGAGTTAGTCTCTATTAGAAGGTAAGGCACAATTGTCTCCACATCAGGATCCGATGTGGCTCTTCTTGATCCAGGGACGTACAAACTAATATAATAGGATAAAATATCCTCTGCTCACAAATGCGACATACAGAGGCGGACTACGGTCTGTAGAACTACCATAACTGTTCCCCTCTGGAAGAGAAAAAAGGGAACTTGCATTGGGCCCTGGTCTGTAGCAACCCTTAAAATCCCTCTAGGCCAACACTGTGATGCCTTCCAACTCAGGACTGAGTGAAATTCCTTAATTAGACCGTGTTTCTGCTCCTTAGGAATGGCTCTTAATGCTGTTCGTTGTGGGCCTCTTCTCTGTCCTCTGAAAGATTCTCCTCTGCCTTTAGCCTTTTGGGCTTCTGCAGTATATTTCTTGACATATTTTTCACTTTACTAATTTCACCTTCAGCTAATCCATTATTTTACCATTGGGCAATGTAAATCTTTTGAGAGCTGAGCATATTTCTCAGACGATGTCCTGCCTTTAAGCTGTTAGAAGTCCAAGAATTATTTTGTGCCTAAGAGTATTTGTTAATTCAAGCACTTGGATTCTCTCACAAAAATTTTTAGGAATCTTGCATATCTGATTCCAAGTATCTCCATATGCCAATAGCCAAAAGAGCAAGGCTTTCTGAGACAGCGCTTAAATTTGCTATGTTGCTTTGCTTCCTGCTGCTTCTACAATAGGCCTAAATATAGGTAGCTGGAGCTCAGAGGTCTTTGATTTGCGAATTATACCACTGGCGTCAATTCTCTGTCACTTTATGCAATTAAAAATACTAAATCCTACACAATAGCAAGGTTAATCCATTCAGAAATTTTAACCATAGGTGACAATTTTTTATGGTTTTAAAATTTCCTTTTCACGTTGTTAAATTTTAATAAATTTTTGTTGCTCAAAATATGCTTTTTTTCTTTTTTTAGAATGACGAGAAGGGTAATATAAAAAAATATATTTTTTTATAATCCTGTAGGATTTCAATTATCTTGTCTCTGTCTATTCTTCTTAATTCTCATAAACTGGTTTTTTTAAAAAAATTTTAGAGCTCTTCTCTTTCTGGTAGTACCTTCCCAAATACAACAAACAACAACAAATATGTGCTATTAATAGCGTTTTGCAACTTTTTCTCCCAGAACTAAAATTTCACTAGATACGTGATCCTTTAGTGTATTGCCAGGGACAGTTTTACTTTTTTTGGCCACTGCATAACATTTATCACTATTTTCCAAATTCTAATATTCATATCTTCCATGTAAACTGATAAGCCTCACTCATTGATGACCAGCTTCAGGTACTAATATCTACCTCATTCAAGAGAGAATTGTTTACTCTGTGATAATAATCAACCTCAAAATCTCAGTGGCATAAAACAACGAAGTTTTATTTCTTGGCAAATACTTGTTAATGGTGCAAAGGTTGAGTACTACTGGAAAAGTCTCTCTCTCCCCTGTGGCCATGGCCGATGATATTCCACATGATGTGCATCCATTAGCTTGGGTCCTAGAATAAATTTAATATCTGGAAAAGAAATAATTCTTTGTTTTAAGGCATGGAGATTTTGGAAATGTTTGTCACCATGTCATAAACTGGACTACCCTTAGTTATACAGAGTATATTTTGAAATATCTAATTGTGAATACAGCTGGAAAGGGAAGACTTCCTTGATATCTTCTTGTATTGCTTTTCTTCCTCTCTTGATATTAATAACATCATCCTAATGTTCAATAAATGTTAGGATTTTGATACTATTGTATTTTAAATCACCCAAGCCCCAATAAAAATAAACTCCGTCTACAGGTGTTATTTCCCATAAGTGATAAGCCACATAGCCTCTCCCTCCTACAAGCACAGATATAAACACATTCAAAGGCAGCAGTCCTAAGAACACATCCTACGCTGACCGCACTAGTTATGGCGTCACTCTAAATTACTCTATTTTAACTCGATTTCCTTGGCTTAATCTCATACGGTTATGTAACTATAAAAATGTTTAAAGTAGGTCAGAGAAAATGCATAATACTATCTGAGTAGACATAGCTTATCTTACAAAGAGCACAACTGGATCTTGCCACTTTGCTGACTTGCTGGCCACTCTATTTTAGTCCATACAATCTCCATGGACTGCTCATGGGAAAAAGAACCAGCTACTCATGGAAAGCATCAGAAGTACAATAACCTCTATCAGATGCAACTTCAGGACTTTACCAGGATTTATTTAAGTAAATATTACTTTTGACCTTCATACTTTCTTACATAAATTACCATTTTCTTCATTCGTAAAATAATCTTGTGTAGTAAGTAGTAAAAATACTTCCGAATTTAAAGATGGGTAAACAGAATCTGTAGAGTTTGAGTTTCCTGTCATCAAAGCTCATAAAATATAAAGTAGGCATCGTATTTCATCTCCTCTGACTCCACATCTTATCCCACATTCTTTTTCACTCCTATCACACCGAATAGATACTATTATCCATTTGTCATGTCAGGTGCTTATGTCCTGATGGTTGACCCCAATTTGGGCAAGCTCTAGTTGTAGAAATAGCTTCTATTCTTGCTTTCATGGGCTTTGACATGACTGCATTATTTCCTCCACCGGGGAATATGATGTTAAAATGTATTTCTTATTAATACCGGCATTGACACCTTGTCTAAACATGGTAGGTAAAATCTCCTCCTTGGATCCCTGATACTTGATATATTAGAATAGCTTCTTTAAAATTCAACAGGTAACTGAGCTTAAAAGAAAACACCATTATCATCCACTTATGCTATATGCATCTAATAAGTAAAATAAAAGCAATAGAGAATAACAGTTGTGTATTTTCAAAAAATATGCTTGTATCCGTCAGGATTCTCCTGAGCAACAGAATCAATAGGGGATTATGTATATTGTATGTATTAGTGAAATATAAATATATATAAAGAGATTTATTACCTGTAAATCTTTATATATAAAATATAAATAGACTTACTGTAAGGAATTGGTTCATGTGATTGTAGGGGCTAGCAAGTCTGAAATCTGCAGGGCAAGTTGGCTAGAATCTCTGGCAGGAGTTGATGGTGCAGTCTTCAGCAAAATTTCTTCCCTAGGAAACTTGCTTTTGCTCTTACGGCCTTCCGATGATTGTATGTGGCCCATCCACAGTTCTGAGGGTAATTTCCTTTACTTTTTCTACTGATTGTAAATGTTAGGAATGTGTACAAAATATCTTCACAGAAACGTCTAGATTAGTATTTAATTAAATAATTAGATACCAGGGCCTAGCCATGTTGATATATAAAATTAACCATCACACCATCTTTTACGAATTGCTTTCTATGTCACTTTATCTACTCTAACAGCATTGGCCATCTTATTTAAAGTTAGAAATTAGCAATTTAAATAATGTATGATGATACTGAAACGTAAATTAGCTATTTAACGAAATAAGGCATTTAATGGGTTCTTAAAACTTAGTGTGTATCATTTTTTTAATAGAAGAAACTGAACACAATCTCCAAAATGCATACGTCAAGAAATTTAATTAGTTCCTAGAGTGAAAAGCAAGTTTCATATTTACCATTTGTCTGACAGAAATCACTGTATTTTGTTTTTTTACAAAGGAAGTACATTTTGTTTTACTGACAATACAAGAGATTACTCAATATTTTGTATGTTTCCCTGATCTTCCTCTGACATATTTTACAATTACTAGAAGTACATCTATAACTTTTGTCTTTTTACACATTTTAATAAAAGTGTGGTGACATATTCTGATTACTCAATGCTCTTATATTACACTAAATAATGATTAGTCTAAGAAGCAATTTGGTTCAAGAAATGGCCAATTATTCAACACTTCTGGCACCTTTAAATTAGAAAATTTGCTAATTGGATTTGTGTTTTTCTATCTCCGAGTATGCGAATCATTTCTAGCAAAATTATTTTATTATAATTATTTTGCTTTAGAAAAATGATGTAGACAATGCATCTTGTGCACATTCTAAAAACTATAGACCATCACATGAAAGAAAAATAAAGCTGCATATTTTTATATACACTGAGAATTTTATAGATATTATTAATGATGTGAAAATATTAACGACTTTAATTTTGGCAAACACAAAGTTTGGCAAATTCTGCTAGGATTTCGCCAAAACATGTCTGTCCTTCATCAATAGTTACAGGTTTATAGCCCAAGTGCATGATAGAGAACATCCCCTGGCCTCTTTTGCATTTAGATGTGGCATTGGGACCAAGTTCTCTTCCATAGCATGGGAGCAGAAGTGATGTGTGGCATTTTTCATGGGGTGTGTTTGACTTCTCCACCTTCGCTTTTCTTCCTGCCCTGAATGAAGGCATGCTACAGCAAGGCCCAAGAATAAAAGAGACCAAAGATGGAACGACCTGAGTCTGTGAAGAGAGCTGCTTGCTGCCCTTGGTCACCTTCCCTGGATTGTTAAACTAATGATAAATGAAATTAACTGTATTGGGGCCGTACATGGGTTATTTTTTTAGAGTAGTTTAGCCTAACTAATTTCCCAGGAATGTACCTGCATTAGTTTCCTGAGGCTGCTATAACAAATTACACAAATTGGGTTTTTAAAATAAGAGAAATTTATTCTCTCACAGTTCTGGGGACTAGAGATCTAAAATCATGGGTTGGCAGGGCTACCTTCCCTCGGGAGGTCTAGAGGAGATTTCTTCCTTGCCTCTTCCATCTTCTGCAGGCTGTAGCATTCTTTGTGGCTGCATCACTCCGTCCACCTCCATCTTTAACGTGGCTTTCTTTACTTCTCCTCATATCCCACCTCTGTGTGTCTCTTATCACGACTCTTATCATTGGATTTAGGGACCGTTCAGATAACCTAGGATAATTTCATCTCAAGACCCTTAATATAATTACATCTGCAAAGGATGCTTTTTCCAAATAAGGTCATTCAGAGGCTCCACGGGTTAGGATGTGGACATATCTTTTGGGACCACCATTCAAAGGTACTATAGTACCTTTAAGAAATTTTATGACTTTTTTTTTTCATTCTGAAGTGCAACTACCTATAATGCGCTATCTATAATGCACTATCTATAATGATCATATTGATCATATAAATACTCAATAAAGAATGCTTAAGTCTTTATTAAGTAGAGCCTTTCACGATTTTGCGTATCAGTCATAAATGGAAGTCCATAGTGTCTAATTTAATGGACATAAAGTGAGGTTTACCTGTAATGTCTGAAATTTTAAAAACAGCAAATGAATGATTTACAAGAAGTCCTTTTTTTAAAAAAAATTTCCTTAAGTGTCTTTATTTCTAGGACTGAGGGATCTACGTAAAAGGAGATTAAAATAGCAAGCAGTTCCACTGCAGAAGCAGAACACTCTAACAAGCGGGACTCTTTCCACCTCAGTTTCCACTGAAGCATGAACACCATAAAAGCCATTGAGATCGTCAATGAAGAATCAAAAAAGGAGGGAAACTTCCAAAAAGGATTTCACTAAGAGAGAGGTCTGTGTGGCTTTCTCCAGTATAAAAACAGAAGATAAGGATGAAAGGATACTATTTCTAACTCCGTCTGTGGGGAGAAGGGCTTCAACAGAACACCTCAGAGCACGTGCTCTGTGCTCTGGCAGTTGGAGGACATGAAGGACTATTTCCTGACCCACGCCTGGGAAAGATCAAATGACCTGTGGGGTAAGAGGGTAAAGGGCCGCATCTGTAAAGTAACTGTTCTCCGTTCTGGGAATAGTTAATAAGTGCATGAATCCCAGTGACTACATATGAATTCTGAAGTACTGTCAGCCTGGCCTCATTTTAGAGGGGAGTTTGTCCTAGAGGGAAGTCTGACATAGCAGAGAACCCCAGCAGTAAGAGAGTTCCTGAGGAAAGAGCTGCAGCAGAAGTAGAGGCATGACCCACATGGTTGGAAAGGTCCGTGGGATCAGTCTCTGAAGAACCCACCAAAGCACCCACAAGGCAAAGTCATTCTTAAACATGCACCATGCCCGCAGAGCGCATCTCACAGCAGTTCAAGTAAAGTGAGAATTGCCTGTCTGTCAATGTAACACACCCTCCTTCTCCTACTCTGAGAAAGAGGATGGGAGCCGTGAATGAGAAAGAAGGAACAAAGTCCATGGTTCTCCCCAGAAAGGAGGTGGCAACCCTACCACAAGCCCTAACTGGGAAATGGGAGGATTTAGTGTAGATGAATGCAGACATTTGTTACAACGTGTATTTATAACACACAAATATGCTTATGTGCAACTGATAAGCAAGTAAAATCACGAAAATGTGAAATCAGGTTAGCTGTTCATTTTCTCTGAGCTACTGAGCAAAGCTCAATGTAGGAAAATGTGCCACTTGATTGAACATCTTCCTTGTCCTCTTGCCCTTCCTCTATTTGCCCTGTGCTTTGCCCCAGAGGCTATGTCCCTTTCTTCTCCTGAGGTTATGTCCTTTTCGTCATAAAAGCATGTAACATACCATCTCAGACCTGAGTAATCCTTCTAGCTGGAAGAATCCCTAAGCTGAACCCAAAAACGGAAGAGTAAAGTAGGCTTAAGAATTTAAGAGAAGCATGAAGTTTTCTAAAGAATGAGAGAACATAGAGCACATGTGAGTTACTGACTGTAAGTTGTAACATTAGAAAGATTATACTATCTGAATGTATGAAGCTTAATGTTTACTCTAAATAAAATACTATATCCTCTTTGAATAATTATTCAGTAGGACCATTTTGACTCAGAAGAGAGAGTAAATATATAGTTTATCAATTTTTATAAAAGCATATTCAACAAACCAACAATCTCAAGTGATCCATTGAGGTTATTAACAATGTGAGTTGAGACTGATTAAAATAGACAGAACAGGAGCCAGCCCAGTGGCACAATGCTTAAGTTCATGCTCGCCTCTTGGGTTGCCCGGGGTTTGCTGGCCCAGATACCAGGCATGGACCTATCACAGCTTATCAAGCCATGCTGTGGCAGGCGTCTCACATATAAAATAGAGGAAAATGGGTATGCCTGTTAGCTCAGGACCAATCTTCCTCAGCAAAGAGAGGAGAATTGGTGGTGGATGTTAGCTCAGGGCTAATCTTCCTCAAAAAAGAGAAAAATAGAACAGGGATAATGTGATTTTTCTACTGCAAACAATTTGTTTGTGAAGTCAGAGGGCTGGTGATAGCATTTTCCCACTACTGCCTGAAATTCTATCTTCGTATATAAATATGTGTGGCTGAATTTTTTTAAAATATTAAATTCAATATAAACAACTTTAAAAACACCACACAGTACTAAACACCATATATACATAAAATGTCAACATTGCCAAGGCTTATTTTTTCTCTTTAAAAAATAAAGCAAATGTGGAAATATTACATGAAAATACTGAAAGATACTTACTAAAATGCAGGTGTGATTCACCATATGAGCCATACAGGTTGTCTTTAACATTGCCAATTACAAAATGTTGGATAATTTACAAAACCTTTGCAATAATTGTGAAAGGATTTTTTTCACTGAACATATTGGATATTTTTGTATTCTTTTAAAAAACTTTTCTACTTCAAGACAGTTCTATGTGTACAGAAAAATTGAGAAGATAGCATAGAGAGTCCTCATATGCCTCACACCCACTTTCCCCTATTACAAACATTTTACATTGGTGTGGCATCTTTGTTACAAATGACCCGATGTTGATACGTTGTTATTGACAAAAGTCCATAGCTTATTTAGATTCCCTTATTTTTTATGTAATGTAATTTTTCTGTTCTAAGATACCAAATTACATTTTGTTATCATATTTCCTTAGGCTATTCTTTGTTGTGATAATTTCTCATACTTTCCTTGTTTTTGACCTGTTTCTGCTGGAGTATTGAGGAGTACTGATCAGGTATTTGATAGACTGTCCCTCAGTTGGGATTGGTCTGATGTTTGTCTCACGATTAGATGGAGGTTATGGGTTTGGGGAAGAAAAATTAAAGAGGCTTTCTTTGCTACAGGAATAAAATGACGTTCTAATTACATATCAAGAGTATATGTACTTAATACATGACTTGTCACTGTCGGTGTTAGCCTCGAACGCCTGGCTTCAGTAGTATTGCCAGATTTCCCCAGTGGAAAATGACTCTTTTTCTCCCTCTTCCCTAGTTTGCTCTTTGGAAGCAAGTAACCATATGTAGCCCACACTCAAGGAGTGGGAAGGGACCTCCACATAAATTATTTGGAATTCTTCCACGGGGGAGATTTATCTATTACCTGCCATTTATTTGTAAATTCAATTGTTCATTTATATCAATATGGATTCATAGGTATTTATTTTATACTTTGGGCAATAATCCAAAATTTTTTTATGATTTTTGCTCAAATTGTTCAAAATTTGAGCATTGAGAACTCTTTCAGTTGGCTCCTGTGTCCTTTTGTCATAACCTCATAATTTGCAGTTGTGTTTTGAGCACTTCCCTACTTAATGGCTCTACAAGAAGCTCCAGGATCACCCAGCATATTTTCTGCCCTAATCCTGGAATCCGCCATTTTCCAAGGCGCTCTGGTTTATTTTATTGGAGAATGGTATTAGAAACCCAGGTCTTGTCTCTACGTGGGATTTTTGCTACTAAGGTCTGGTTGTTTTTAGACCCTCACAGCTAAAAGAGCAAGGAAATATTATGCCTATACCAATGTAAGTGTAACGTATATCTATAAATGTTTCTAATATGTAATCATTTCTATCTATGTTTAGCTAAACCTGAATTCATACTGATTTCTCCAACTTTAATCCGTTACAAATAGAATATTTTAGCCTTGTCCACTGACTTATCCGTAACCATCCACTACAACAGTGAGAAAATCTAACTTCCACCTTCCACCATGCATTTACTTAATGTGTAAATCCCGCATGGTGTATGGTGGTCTCAAAATTGTTAACCTGTACTCCCACAGGAAACACCTTTCTCAGCCAGACTGCAGTGTTGGTACAGGGTTCCTTGTGTCTTTAGCCTTTCATACTAGACTTAATTCCACAGTTAATAAGTTCAATTCCTTTTTTTTCTCACGTCATTGGGTGAGATTGTTTCACAAACTTATGAAGCAGTTAAATTTTATTTTTGTTACATTCTGCCTTCTATCCTGAGATCCTCTGACTTCCTTAAATATATTTTTAAAAATTTACATGCATAGGGGCCAGCCCACTGGCACAGCGGTTAAGTCTGCACATTCCACTTTGGCAGCCTGAGGTTTGCCGGTTGGATCCCAGGCTTGGACCTACCCACCACTTGTCAAGCCACGCTGTGGCAGGCGTCTCACATAAAATAGAGGAAGATGGGCATGGATGTTAGCTCAGGGACAGTCTTCCTTAGCACAAAGGGGAGGATTGGCAGTGGATGTTAGCTTAGGGCTAATCTTCCTCAAAAAAAAAAAAATCATACAAAAAGAAAAAAAAACTTACATCCATAAAGGTTCATTCTTGATGCTTTAAACTTCTATAGATTTTGACAATTGGATAGGGTCATTTGTCCCCAATTACACTATCATATAATTTCACTGTCCTAAAAGTAAAATTCTTCTTTGCTTCACCTATTCAACATATTCTCTCCAACTCCTAGCAACCACTGATGTGTTTATTGTCTCTGTAGTTTTGCCTTTTCCAGAATTTCACATAAATGAACCATACAGTATGCAGCCTTTAGTTCAGCTTCCTTCACTTAGCGATGTACATTTAAGATTAACCCATATCCTCTATGGCTTGATATCATAATCCCTTTTTAATTGCTGAGTAATAATGTACTGCATATATGCATTGCTATTAGATTTTTTGTGTTTATTTTTTTAATCCATTCATTTATTCAAGGGCATCTTTGTTGTTTCCAATTAGTGACACATATGATTTAAGTTGCTATAAACTTTCATGTGTAGGTTTTTGTGTGGGCATACATTTTCAAATCAGTTGGGTAAATATCTACAAGCATGATTGCTGAAATCTTATGTTAAGACAAAATTTGTCTTTCTAAGAAATTGCCAAACTATCTTCTAAAGTGGATGCACCATTTTGCATTCCCACCATAAATGAATGAGGGTTCATTGCTTCATATTCTTGTCAGAAACTGGTATTGTCAGGTTTTAGGAATTTATCGATTCTAATTGTTCTATATCTCATATGTCTAGTATCTCATTGTTTTAATTTGCAACTTCCTAATGACAATTGATATCGAGCATCTTTTCAGATGCTTCTTTGACATCTGTATATCTTCTCTGATAAGATGTCTTTTCAGCTATTTTGCCCATTTTTAATTGGATTTTTAAATTTCTTATTGTGGAATTTTATGAATTTTTTAATATTTTGAATAGATGTTTGCATTAGTCAGGGTTCTCCAGAGAAACAAAGCAGTAGAATATAAGCTGTAGACAGACAGATGGATAGATGGACAGATAGATCGATCGATCTATATAAAGGATATTTATTATGAAAATTTGACCTTATGCAGTTATGGAAGCTGAGTAGTCCCATGATACATGCCATCTGCAAGCTGGTAACTCAGGAAAGCTGGTGGAAAGTTTCAGACTCAGTCTGAGTCCAAAGACCCCAGAACCAGGGGAACTGGTTGTGTAAATCCCACTCCTAGGGCCAGAGAAGATGAGATGAGATGTCAGCTCAAACGAAGAGGCAGGAAAAAAGGAATAAATTCCTTCTTCCTTCCTTCTTTTGCTCTATTCAGGCCCTCATCAAATTGGATATGCCACTTTGGGGAGGGCAATCTACTTTACTGACTCCAGCAATTCAAATGCTAATCTGCAGAAATAGCCTTACTGATGATACAACCAGAAATAGTATTTAATCTGAGCACTCCGTGGCTAGTCAAGTTGACACATAAAATTAATTATCACAAATCTACCTCTTGTCAACTTGGCACCCTTATATATCTTCTTAAGCCATACTTTATCTCCAAATAAAGACAATAACAAGGTCATAATTCCACCTAACATGATACAACTATCCTGAGTACTACCAAAAACACACTAATCCCTTCCCCAGAAGACGAGGTAATGTCCTTGAGTCATATTTACTCTAGTCCTTGACATCCTGTAACTTAAAACCTATGATGTAAAATTAACAATAGTTAAGTTCTATGATATAAAATCAATACATCTTCTGTTACATAACAGGATAAAAAGGAAAGAAAAACACACACACACAAACATATTCATACCAAAATAAGGAGGATGTACTCATGACCAATCCACCTCTTGGTCTGTTGATTCAGAGGCAAGAGGAGCCCAAAGTGATCAGATAGCAGTCTTGACTTCCAATTCAATGGAATCATTGTTGTGTCTTCTGCTGGAAGCATTCTTCCCTCTGGAACTAAGGCCTCTAGGCCAGCAGGGCATAAAGTGATGGGAGCAGAAAGCAAAAATTTTGCTTGTGGGTCACTAGGGGTAGTAGCAGGTGGTGCCACTCTCATTTCCAGACCTTGATTCCTGGACACTTGCTATGGGAGAAACAGCATTAAATATTGGAAACTGGTTCAGAGTATATACAGCTTTCTGGAAAACCTCACCACAGTCCTGCAAGATTTCGTCATCTAGTTGGTGCTGTAACTGAGTCTTCAAAAAGCCTTTCCACTTTTCTATCAAGCCAGCTGCTTCAGGATGGTGGGGAACATGATAAGACTGACACCGAATAGTTGCCTCAGGGACCTCAAGAGAGGTTTTGGAAGAATTTAACTGTTCCTTCAAATAGATTTTTGTTGTCCTTGTTATGTTAAGAGATGCAATTATCGACTACCCGGAACCAGACGGAGCCCCATCACAAGAGTACACCTGCATGAATGAGCTGAGAGATGGCCGAAATTATCCTTTGCTTTATTTTAATATTAAAATCTCTGCCTCAGGAGGAGCCTAAGCCTTGTTACCTTAACCTGTGATGTATGTAGAAACATGTTTTCCAAGTGAGCCTGCACAAGCAAATATTCACCTCTCCCTTTTGAATATTCATTCCCCATCTGAAATAAAATGTCTCTGCTTTCCTAAGCCAGGAGAGCAACAGCTTTGGGAAATAATTCCTTGTGGGCTCCTTATTTGCAGCAAATACACTTTACTTTGTGTGACAACTACTTCTGGTGAAGGCTCTGATTTCAACTCACCAAGAAGCTAACCCACTTCGGTTTGGTAACAAGACCAGCGAATTCCATGTGTGTGGGCTTATTGCCATACTCCTTTTGCTGTGAAGTGAATTCCTTGATCTCAAGCAATGCTGTTGAAAATACCACGGTCAATTAGGCAATCCCATAGGTGTGTGGGAATAAGATTATTCTGATTGCTACTTTGACTGCCATCCATTACAGGAACCATATCTAATTTGCCTTTGGCAGTTGAGTGCCATCACTTGGTCCCTGCCACCCTGAGATCCGAGTTACTCCCATTGCATTTAGACTTCCCAATTCAGTGACTACAGTTCCCTCTGTGAGGTCTGGCCTACAGAGAAGAGTGATCACAGAGCTCTTCAAGGATGCTGGGGTTCCTCTCACAAATTTGTACCTTACAGTATGGGTGAAAGGTATGTTTTCTGAAGAGTAGGTGACTAGGTTTTAAATGACAAATCTACTTTAACATTCTAATCCCCCTAAGTAGTTGAATCCTTCCCTCTACATTAAATCAAGGCATGTCAAGGCAATTCCAGTTCACTCACAGGGGGCCATCATTTGGTCCATGTTTCAGCAACCAACTAACCAAACTGTTAGAATCCTTTCTGACTCCTGAGGAGCAACACTAATTGCAGAATCACTGCTTAGTGAGTCCACGTGAGTAAGTTTGGCCTGATCCACTTTATGTTCCTTCTACCATTATCCCACACCTTTAATATATATTCCTGCACAAATTCTCTGGATTTCTGTCTATATAAATTTAAAAAACTCAAGTAGTTCTTTTAGAGTATATTACACCTCTTAATGGGGTCACATATAGTACCTCATCTTTAGGAAACCAGCTAAATTTGAATTAGTTATAAGCCTAGAAGCAACGAGGGAGTATAGACATGGGTCTGGAGGAGAATCGGCATTGTCTTGCATGGCAACCACCTTAGGGAGGTCATTACAGTTTTCTCAGGCAATGCAGGACTAATCCCCTCAGATGGGAGGGTAAGGCCAATACCAGTTGGGAGAGGGGAAGGGATGCCACTGTCATTTGTTGGGGAGACCTTCCACTGGCAAAGAAGACTCAATAGAATTTACAGGCTCAATGTACCCAGTTTCATCAGGGTCTTCCCACATGTCCAGGTCCTGACTCCATTCTTTCCCAATTGATGCCCTCGGTTAAAAGTAGACAGCTCTCTAGGATGAGTTCAACTGGTGTTGTAATTCAGCCAGTGGCAGAATGAGGTTGTGTTTGATTTTCAGCAATTTCAGTCCTGCAGCTACAAGAGATAAGAGTTTCCTTCAGGGCACACATAGACACTCTTAGGTCATTCTTGTGGTCCTTGAGATAGGAATCTGAATCTCTGGGCTCATCCTTTTCTTTTACTACTTTGTCCAGCAACGTTAGGAGCAATCAGTCAATGTCATTATAGTTATGATTTTCCAAAAATGCTTGAAAGTAAACAGAGCGATCTAGCTCCTTACTTCTTATGAGTAATTGACCACGAGTATCCAGTGCAGATATTCTGCAAATATTTATGAAGGGTTCAAGTCATGGACTACCAGTCCTCTCTTTACTACTAGAAATAATCAGGGCATTTAAATCTTCTCATAAGGCCAGAGCTGAGATGTGGTAGGAAATCAGTAAGGTAGGAAAAAAAGAGATGAATTCCTTCTTCCTCTGTTCTATTGTATTCAACTCCTCAGTGGATTAAATGATGCCCATCCACACTGATGCCTACTTTACTGAGTCTCCCAGCTCAAATACTAATCTTATCTGGAAACACAATCACAGACATGTCCAGATATAATATTTAACCTGGGCACTCTATGACCAGTTAAGTTAATAAGTAAAATTAACCATCACAATATTGTTCATCAGATATGTTTTACATACAGTCGGCCCTCCATACGCAAGGGTTCCCCATCTATGGATTCAACCAAGTAGAGATTGAAAGGCCTACGATGAGTGCATCTGTACTGAATACGTACAGACTTTTTTCTTGTCATTATTCCTTAAACAATACAGCATAACAGCTATTTAGATAGCATTTACATTGTATGAGCTATTAAAAGTAATTTAGAGATGATTTAAAGTATACAGGAGGATATGTGTAGGTTAAATGCAAATACTATGCTATTTTACATAAGGGATTTGAGTATCCTTGAATTTTGGTATCCATGGTGTGTGTGTGTGGGGGGGGGGGGCGGTCCTGGATCCAATTCCCCGTGGATATCAAGAGATAACTTTATATCTTTTCTCAGTTCATGGCTTGTCTTTTCATTCTCTTAACTATCTCTTTTATAGAGCATAAATGTTAATTCTAATATAGTGCAATTTATCAATTTTTTTTCATGTATCATGCTTTTGGTGTTGTATCTAAACCCTCATCACCAAGATAATGTAGCGTTTCCCTCTAGACATTTTATAGTTTGGCCTTTTACATTTAAGTCACTCATGCATTTTAAATTAACTTTTTTGAGAAGTGTAAGGTCTGTATTTAAGTTCTTTTTTTTTTTGCATGTTGACTTACAATTGTTCCAGCACCATTTGTTGAGATGACTGTCCTTTCTCTATTGATTTGTCCCTCTGTCACCGACTAATTGCCCTGAGGAAATCAAGGGTGGGTTTGGAAGCATTTAACTGTTTTTCCGAATTGTATTCTTTTCTCTCTTGTTATGTTACGGAGATGCAATCACCAACCTCCCTGAGCCAGACCAAGTCTCACCACAAGAGCTAAGCCTATGACCTTTGCCTACTTTTAAGGATAAGATCTCCCCTGGAGGAGTTTAGGCCTTATTTCCATAACCTGCAGTGTATGAGGAAGCATGTTTTCCAGCCAAGTCTGTGCAAACAAATACCCACCTCTCCCTTTTGAATATTAATTCCCCATCCGAAATGAAAAGTACCGGCTTCCCTTTGTTTGGGGAAGCCATGACTTTGGGAATGATTCCACATGGTTTCCTATTTTCTGCAAATATACTTTACTTTGTGAGACAACTACTTCTGGTGGAGAGTTTTATTTGACTCACAGGGAGGTGAACCCACTTTGGTTTCGGTAATACCTCTGCCTTTATAAAAAATCATTTGGCTATATTTGTGCAGGTTTGTTTTCTTGGCTCTCCATTATCTTGCATTGTTCTATGTGTCCATTATTTTGCCAGTACCACAGTGTCTTTATTACTAAACTTTTTAGAAATTATTGAGAGAGTATTGTGGCTTCTCCAACTTTGTTCATCTGCTTCAGTATTGTTTTGGTTATTTTATTTTTTTTAATTTTTAAAATTTTCCCTTTTTCTCCCCAAAGCCCCCCAGTACATGGTTGTGTATTTTCAGCTGTGGGTCCTTCTAGTTGTGGCATGTGGGATGCCGCCTCAGCATTGCTTAGATGAGCGGTGCCATGTCCACATCCAGGATCCGAACTGGCGAAACCCTGGGCCACCGAAGCACAGTCTGTGAACTTAACCACTGGGCCATGGGGCCGGCCCCTATTCCACGTCTTTTGCCTTATAGTATTAATTTAACTGGTAGTTATTTTATATTTTAAATTCCAATTGTTCATTGTTGGGAAGTAGAAAAACAATTGAATTTTGTATATTAATGTTATATCCTGTGATTTTGCTATATTCACTTATTATACTAGAAATTTTTTGTAGCTTCTTTAGCATTTTCTACATAAATAATCATGACATCTATGAATAAGCGCAGTTTTATTTCTCCCTTTTCCAAGCTGTACACCCCTCATTCTTTTAACTTGTCTTATTGTAATAGCTATGGTTTCTAGTACATTGTTGAAGAGGAATGGTGAGAGAGGATTTCCTTGTCAATAATTCAAAAAGAGCTATTAGATTAGAAAACACAGCAACTGATCAAAATTATTTTTTTTAACTTTAAATTGCTTGGTGGCTCATCTGACATCTTGTATACAATGCCTTAAATAAAAATATCAGTAATGCAACTTATACACTTATTAAGGTGTATTTAAATGGAAATCTTAGTTACCAAGTGAAACAGTTGCTTAGGAACCATTAGAGAGTTTGAAAGGACAAGAAATAACATATTTATTGAACATGTATTTTTGTAGTCTAGAATAGATTCTATATGCAAAATATTTTGGTAAACTTGTCTAACCACTTGACACTAAATATGGGGAAAAAATCCAAAGCATAATAGATTCCTATAATCTATGGTAGAGCTAAAAGCACAGTACAATCTCTTCACTACTCCAAAAGATTTTCCCTTAGTTGATTTGTCATAGTGTGTCCTGTAACAGCCAAGGACTTTAGAAGTAGATGTATTCCTGTCCTGACTTACTCATCACAGAATTGGGTAAGTTATTTTCTTCTGAGGAACTCGCTTTCCTCAACTGATATTACATACACACGGTCAAATATTTTAAGCATTATTTAATTATATTTTACATTTTAATACTACAGGAAATAAATATATCCTAGTTTACAAAGGTATGTACAAGTTAAGGTGGACATTGTGCTCTCATGGACTTACAAATAGATAAACAAAATCTGGGTGACAGTTTTACTCCAAGAAGGTAAATTGATATATGACTAAAAATTATTATAAATAATTCCTTAAGAAGAACTATGAACTTGTTTAACTTGCATCTGTGATTCTTAAGTTAAATTTCTCTTTTGGGAGACACTCAACAAATTTATGCAGTCACCAGCTTGGATAGTCGTTTTTCATGCCTGCTATTTAACCACTACTATGATACACACCCATGGATTCTGTCACATATTCTCTATATTCAGTAAACAACTGTCTCAAATTTTCAGTTTTGCAAACTAAGATAAATTGTAATGCCAGAAGTGCCTCACTTTCTTTTTAGTATGGTTAAAATCTGTATCTCCTAGAATTCCTAGTTTTTTTCATTTAAATTTGTATACCTTTTTTAAAAGAGTAGGTTCAGCTAATTTGATAGAAATGTGTATTTCCCAAGTAAAAGCTTAAATTGCACACAGATAGTTAATCTCATCCTCAAAGTTTTTCTAGTATATTAGTTGACTGTATGTTCCATTAAGTATGCACTCTCAGGAGTTGAATGCATTCACATATTAATAGCTTTACTTCATTAGTAAATCTATATTCATACTTACTACAAGAATTCATAAAATTGCAGTTTTAGTACAAAGAACAAGAGCAATTGTGTAACAAGGGCATTAAGCTGTCTAGTGAACTGGAATTCTGAAGTTAAATTAATAGGGTAGCGTGTTTACATATCAGGAAGAATATGGAAATTAGGTCTAAATAAACAGTAGAAGAATTGCAAATGGATCAACAAACTATCAGTAAATGAATGTTTGTATGTTATAGAATGCAAAACTGTTACTTATTGATGCATTTAAGTATTGTGCGACTAATTCATGAATATACATTATGTATATCCTATGCCATTAGAGCTATAAGCATTTAATGTTAGCTTTGTGTAGAATATAAATATTATCTATGCATTTCAAAAAGTTAAATAGCTAATCAAACTTGAAATATTTCATTTGATTTCTTTTTTGTCAGGAGAGAGATAATTTGGTTAGCATCTTTGCTTAAAGAATGAAGATTCTCTGCTAAGCCACAAATTTGCTTTTGCTAAGGCGATTATAACTCTTAGATATTCCAATCAATCGAAGTGGAGTGTTTGGCTGCAATTTACAGTGTGCAGTAAAGATGCATAGGTTGATAAGTTATGTAACTGAGACTAGTGGCTTGCAATTGCACATTTTTAATCACATCCAGTCATCCTTTGGAAGCAGTCTAGCAACCATACTTCTTGGGAAATTGGGAAATTAGCTGTCTTCAAAGGGCTTCAGATCATGGAAGTAATAATTAACTGATCACTGCATAAAAGATACATTTGCAAGGACATTAAATTCTTTCAATGATGAATTAAGGAAAAACCTGTGTAGTGTACAGGGATCTGAGATACTTGTAGATGCAATGAAATTTAACGAAGATTTTATTATTGTTACCTTAAATAGCATAATTACTCGACAGGGAAACCACAATGTAGGCCAATCTTGACTAACATTACAATTACCTAGGGTATTTAATGAAAAAAAGAAAACAACTCACCATGACTAATTCAGAATCTCTGAGTGTGGGGCCCAGATATTTGTATTTTCTAGGATAAAAATGCTATCTAATTTGTTTCATCATTCTTATTTCTGATACTTGCATGCTCACACGTGTAATTCTAGAAATTACAAGAGCAATAGTATGTCAATTTTCTCTTCCGATATTGGGAATTTTAGCGAAAAATAATAGAGACTACAATTCACACAAATATGTGCTGGCAGTACAAATTGGGACAAAATACTTAAATTCTTTCATCCTGAGCAGAACTGAGGAGGGGGAAGTACTGCTCTGAGCACATTATATTCTAGATCAAAACATACTATTGTTTTCTTTGAAGTGGCAGGCTTACTTTGTTCATTGTTGAGAAGATGCCTAGAAATAAGCAAAGCTGTACTTTGTCTCAGTCATTCTTTTAAGTAAATATTATTTTCCATAAAAACAAAAGCTGCTAGTTCAACTCGCAACTTCTATGCTAACCCCACATGACTGTAAATGACATGACAAACAACTGTAAAAGTGATATCACTTAAGAGAATCCTTTTACTCCCCAAAGCCCCCCGGGTACATAGTTGTGTATTCTTCGTTGTGGGTTCCTCTAGTTGTGGCATGTGGGACGCTGCCTCAGCGTGGTCTGACGAGCAGTGCCATGTCCGCGCCCAGGATTCGAACCGACGAAACACTGGGCCGCCTGCAGCGGAGCGCGCGAACTTAACCACTCGGCCACGGGGCCAGCCCCCACAGCTCAAGTGCTTTATGCAAACTTTCCATTCTGTAACACATATAAAAAAGACATGGTTCAAGGGTAGAAGTTTAATATATTTTAAAAATTTTTATTGCTTTACCAATGACATTCTTAAAGGAAAGGGATTTTTCCCCCAAGATTGCATAGTGTAAATGTCAACACAATGAAGAAGAAACAACATTTTAGCATTATTACAAAAATAGAATTCCTCTGTGGAAACTACGAACTGATCTCAGGAGCTCCCAGGGATCTGAGGATCTCACTTGAGGATCACTGGTATAAAGAAAAGAAGTGATCTTTGCAAAAAGATTAAATCATTGCACCTTCTTGTAATGTGTCTCCCTTTCTCTGGTTTGGCGCCCTCTCCCCATCTCTGCCAACTCACTCAGACCTCTGGTTCTCACTGCAGCTCCACTGATTGGCTTAGAAATCTTCAATAACTCTCCCTTGGTCTCAAGATAAAAATTCAAATCCCTTCACAGGCCATACAGTTTCTTCATTTCCCGGATTATGTGAACCTCGCCCAGGCTAACTGAATTACACTACCTCAAAGTCTTGTTCCTTTGCATGGACAACTTTAGTTCTCCGTTTTCCTTTGCTTGAATCATTAATAGTCATCCAGAAAGACTACAGTGATTCTCGAGTCGGAGTTGATTTTCTATGTTAAGTACTTTCATAGCCTTTTACATGTTTCTCAAGTGGGACCCAATCACACTGTGCTGTAATTTTGTTCACCACGTGTCACTTCTATGTTAACCCCACCAAACTATAAATTGGTTGAGGATAAGGATAAAATTTGTCCTACTCAAGTTTCATATTTTTCAAAAACAAACATCTGAAAAGTAAACGAACTTTATTTACTAACAGAAATCACTACTTAGAGCCTAACTTGGCTACATTTTAATGCCTAAAAAATAGTCTTCTCCAATAAAGTGAGATGAGAATGAAAAAATGGGGAAAAATCCTATTACCGAATATCTATATATCTTTATATATTCACTCACAAAATTCCCTCTATCATATTGTGAGTAACATGAAAATAGAGTGACATGTTGTCCTGAAATTTCAAAAAGTTTTTGAATTAGCTCAGGACAGTCAGACCGTAATTCCATGCACATCCCTGATGTGAGTCAAACAATTAAGCTTCATGATGTCAGGAGTATATATGAAGCCATGTAATTGTATTTGTTTCACATTCAAGTCCACATTCATTGTCTAATAACAATTTCAAATTCGAGTCTAAAGACTCAGCAAATAGCTCATTTATAAAATTTTTAATCATCTATTAATAACTAATTAACGATTGTTTTCCATATTTTGAATGCCTATAATGAAGAATATTAGGGCGTTAATCAATAAGGTAATCTCTAAGTTGAAATGACATTATTTAAGATTGTGCTATGCCTCTGGTGAATGCTACAAAGATATTAGATAATCTTTGTAAGAATATTATTTAGACTTGGTGCTCTTTTTCGTTCTCTTTTCTTCTTCGCAAATTAGAACAAAAATGGAGACTCAATTTCATGTCCACGGGAATGAGTTAACTCTATTTTTGACTGTCTCATTTTGAGCATTTAACTGTCATAGGGCAGAGCATGGACCATTTCATCCATTTTAAAGTAATACACTGTCTCTTTGGAGATAGCGGTGTCATTTGTTTCCATTTTACTGAGGCGTCTCTCTTTAGATTGAAATATTTATTAAAGGGAAAAATCCAGCTCTCTGAGACATGTAACCAAAGGATGAGATTTCTTAATTCACATCTTAGCTGACACACATTCTGCTACCTATTTCAGTGTGGTAGGTTATAGGCTGCATTTTAAAACACAGTGTCTTGATCAAACTATTGAGCCTCCAGAGAAATAGGCTCTTGTTTAAGTTAAAAATTTATTATTCGCTGTTCATCTTCCCATACATTATGCATTCTATTCATTGTTCCTGCTCACTGTGTTTCTTTCAAAAATAATCCATAACAAAAGTATACTAGACTAGTACATAAAATTTGTTTCCGCGTCTTCATGTCAAAGCTATGAGAAGGTTAATGAAATGAGTATATCTAAGAAACAATTTTTTTTAAAGAAACACTCTCGCTTTTTCCTTTACGAAGGTTTAGATGACATTACTTCAAAATGTCTTCAATGGCAATATGGACTATGTTGCCATATACATGTTAGAATTAGACTGGATAGTGGCCAGCCTGGTGGCACAGCACTTAAGTTGACACGTTCTGCTTCGGTGGCCTGGGGTTTGCCGGTTCCGATCCCAGGTACGGACATGGCACCGCTTGGCACGCCATGCTGTGGTAGGCGTCCCACATATAAAGCAGAGGAAGATGGGTATGGATGTTAGCTCAAGGCCAGTCTTCCTCAGCAAAAAGAGGAGGATTGGCAGTGGATGTTAGGTCAGGGCTAATCTTCCTCAAAAAAAAAAAAAAAAAAAGAATTAGACTGGATAATCACTATTCTCTTATGTGCGCATATCTTTTGTTCATCAATATTTAAGGGGTGGAGGAGTTGTGGAAAGGACATTTATAAACCTAGAAGAGATGTAAATATATGATGGTTTGCATAGGTAGAGACCAAAAACCCTGTTAATTTTCAATAAGAATTTTGTTAATGACAAAGTAGTTATGTGAGGGCAATTAGACCTTCTTCCTGAGGTATAAAAAGGAATTCTCTGACAGGAGGAATCCCTGCTATGTTAAGAAAGGCCAGGAAGAAAAGATATACAATTAAAAGAAATCATAAGTTAAAGGCAGAGAACAGTTTTTGATGTTGTTCACAAACCTCTAGTGAAGGAGGAAAATAGTCTCAGGCAAAGGATAGTCTTTTTAAGTGGTTTTCCTTTAATTTTAGAGCAATGAAAAGACATCTGTCAGTTGTTATTCACAAAGGACATCTCATCTGACAAAAGTGATATTAACATAAGCCAAATTTCCCATCTAGAGTTACAGTGGATAATATAACAATTTTTTATCAAAGAATTTATTTGCTTACTTTTTAAAACATTTTATAAATTTAGATAGATGGGCTCTTAATGCTATATTATCCTTAATGTTTCTTTTTCTTTCTTAAAAAAGGTAAAGTAAGAATTATTATCATCATTGCTTATGGGGAAAATAGACTTGAAATATCACCATAACTAGAATTTAGAGTTAAATTATAAATGGAATGTTCAATTAAAACTTTTGATAGCAGATAATATATATTTTTGCCTTCAACAGGGAACGCAAAAGAACATACTAATTAGTTTTTTGCATTAGTTTTTCTATTTGAAATTTTTTTTTGAATATTTAACAATGTTACATATCAGAGGATATGTGAGTGACTGATCAGACTCAATTATATTCGGTATTTGATCCATGAGTGAGCAAGCCACAAAGAAGCAATTTGAATCTCTTGGTTCCCTAATGAGAATAGTAACTTCTACTTGTTTTAACTTTAGAAAAAATTTTAGAAAAATAATCTAGAAATTTAGAGGAGAAAAGTTTTCTGTGGGAGGATATGATTTGTAGTTTCGATTAAAGCCATATCAAATATTGTTTCATAATTTCCTCTACATTGAAATATTTTAATATATGTAGTGGTAGAAGCAGATTTTCAATTTAAAAATAATGCTTTATTACCAGTGGCTACCAACTCTAGGTTTGATTTTAGGATATTATCTGTTTGTTGATTTAATTTTAATGTTTGTGTTTACCAGGAGATTCTTAGACCTAGTGTCTATTGCAACACTTTCCTTTTTTTTCATTGCCCATTTTAATTTATTTTCTGAAAATTGCCACCACATGATGCTTTCTGTCTCTCTTTTTTAAATGCCTTATTAATGCTTTAGTTATTTAGGATAAAGACTCTTTTACATATAATTTGTACTTTTTCTTCCTTAGCCTGGTATCTTCAGCTTATCTTTTAATGATATAGTTTGACATGCAAATTTCAAAAATTCACATACTCCAGTATCTCCTTCTTTTCCATTATGGATTCTAAGACATGTTACAGAGATAAGTAATGAACTAAAGGTATTGTTTTCCCTCCTTTTGGGGAATTACCACTATATTATATTTTTGACTAATATAGTGTTGATTACTCAGAGAACAGAAACATTGATTAGAGCCATGACATAGACAATATTTTTTCAATTCTTTAAATCCAACTATTTAAACTCATTTTAAAATTTAAGTAAATTTGCATTCTTCCTTATAATTTTCTAATTTTCATAAGTCTCTCAATAATTTTCTTATTGGTGATTTCCTGCAAAAAAATATAGTAAACCAGATCAAGTATTTACAGCCATAAACTGAAACTTCTGTAAAATTCACTGAGTTTATTTAAAAGTGAGTTTCAGGGCATGGATAATTTGAGAGCTGCTATGGTCCCAGTTGGCTTTTGAATTCTGGGGGGGAGTGGGCGTAAGTGAAGATTTACTCAGAAACGTCTTCCCCCCGTAAGATTTTACAAATATTCAAGTATTCTCTTTAATAATCTATTAACATTTTAATGTTTTATTTTCAGTGAATGTTTTTATTAAGGATCAATTTGGCATATGATATGAAGTGTGGATTTATATTTGCTTTCCTTCCAATAGAAAGTTACACATGCCAATTTCATTTATAAACTAAAGCATTCCTTACGCAGACATTTCTAAATTGAACATTGTTATATATTAGGTTCCTGAGTATAATGGCTTTATTTCTGGATGGTAAATCTCTTCCACTTATGTATGTTTGTATTTATTTGGCAACCTTTAATTTTTTGGCTGCAATTAGAGAATAATAAGATTTGGAAAAAATCTGTCTTAACTCTTTCTCAAATAATCCTTTCATTCATAAAATGCTATTTTTCCTTTGGGTAAAACTGTTTCTTTTTAAAAATTATTTTCCCTCACTAATTGTAAACTTCTTTGTTGGTATATAGCATGCATGACTTTTAGACTCTCTTACATGGTTGTATAATCACCGCTATAAACATTGGTAAAATAATAAAAACAATAGACCCATCAGAAATAGAGATCCATTCAGAAAATTAACTCTAAGCAGCAAAACCAGTCTACTACTTTCACTGGTGACAGTTTTAATCAATTAATATTGATTTCCACCCTGTAAATATGACTCAAGACTAAGATCAATAGGATTAAGGGACAACCACAATAATCAGACACACTGGTAATAGCAAAAATATATTCAACCAGTTTTCCTAGGAAGTGGTTTATTTAAAAAGCAAATGTGGATAAGTATGAAGTTTAAGGAGTGAGAACAAAACTCTAATTAATAATAGTACAGTGACAAGTCTACAAGAACATTTTTCTTAAGAAACTGATTTCACTCTTCTCAAAAGAATATCAAAAAGAAAATCTCATTTTGGTGGTGCAGCAGTTAAGTTCACACATTCCACTTTGGAGGTCCAGGGTTTGCCATTCAGATCCTGGGTGTGGACATATGCACCGTTTGTCAAGCCATGCTGTGGTAGGTGTCCCACATATAAAGTAGAAGAAGATAGGCAGAGATGTTAGCTCAGGGCCAGTCTTCCTTAGAAAAAAAGAGGAGGATTGGCAGCAGATGTTAGCTTAGGGCTAATCTTCCTCAAAAAAAAAAAAAAAGGAAGAAAAGAAAATCTCATTTTAAGCAATTCTTTTAATGAACCTTTTGCACATATTTAGGACATGTTTTGGGAATTATAACACTAAGGTGGAAAGAGAGACACAATGAATATTAGTAACATTGCAAGTATTAACAGATATTAAATCTAAGAACACAGAATTTCTCAAAGAATCTAACACATCAGGATAATTTCTAGAATTTGGAAGCAATTTGTATCCATGACTTAAATAAAATTAATTTATAATGGGTAATATTTGTTATCCACAAAGTAACGTAAGACAAGAGTACAAATGTGTAGCTGATGGCATTGTACACCAAATAAATGTGATCTATGTGGTGAATTCAAGCATAAAAACACAGAATATAATCATACGTAATGCGTTCTTTGATTCAGTGCATTTATCCCAATGTGTAATTATGCATTCATTGTTAAAACCCTTTGACTGATACGTGACTACCCTGCTAGTGTGTGAGCACCAGAAGAGCAGGACATTATGACACATTTTCACCATGATTTATTTGCCCAGACAGACTGCTCGAACACTTACTAGCTGCAAGACATTCCTTGATCAAACATGTGAATTCTTTCACTTTCAACATATCATGTGTAAAATTAAAATATTAATAGTATCTACTTCGTAGTACTTCGTAGTGTCATTTAGATAGGTAAGAAAATAATCCACGTAAAACATCTAACAGAGTTCCTGAAGCTTAGTAAGCAATCAATACCTGTTAGCTCTTCACTGAATGCCTCCCATGTTCCCTACTCAAAACGGAATAATTTAAAAACATGAGGAAATATTGTTTCTGCTCTAGATTATCTCATGGTCTGTGTTCCAGTGCAGTAGGAGAGGCTACAGATAAACAATAATTAAATTACATAGTTTTACAACACAAATTTGCCCTCTATTATTAAATAAGATAAAGAAGGAGTAACACCCTCTGCAAATCTGGGAGCTGTAATAGAATAGTTTATTTTTTAATTTTTATTTTATTTATTTATTTATTTTTTTGAGGAAGATTAGCCCTAAGCTAACTACTACCAGTCCTTCTCTTTCTTTGCTGAGGAAGCCTGGCCCTGAGCTCACATCCGTGCCCATCTTCCTCTGCTTTATGTGTGGGACACCTACCACAGCATGGTGTGCCAAGCGTTGCCATGTCTGCCCCCGGGGTCCGAACCAATGAACCCCAGGCCACCGAGAAGCAGAATGTGCACACTTAACTGCTGCGCCACCAGGCTGGACCCATAGAATAGTTTAACATCTATCTGATGAGATCTTTGAATCAATTGTAGAAGAAACTAGTTAAGAAAAATTCCCTTGGTTTTGTTTCTAGAAACTAGCTAGATGGTAGCAATACTAAAAAACTGTACATTTAGAAGAGCTGTATTGAACAGAAACGAGTTTGTGACCAGTGTAGTGGTATTGGGTGATAGTAGGGGTGGGAAATTATAAGCTCTCTAATCAACCTTCTCTTAATCAGTGACCTGGCTTCTATGCTCTCCACTCTTTGTGAAAAATAAAGACTGATGTTTATGCGTGATGGAAGCTTTCTGCCAATAGGCTGCACTGTTCTTTGAGAACAATATGTTCTCAAAGTTCTCCATCTACAACTTGAATTGTGCTCTTAGCAAAAGTCAATTATACTTATTCCTAACAGTGTTTTATGCTAGTTTTAATCATTTTTAATTGACAAATTTAATTAAGTATTAGTAAAAAGATGGAAAATGAGTATTGGAATGAAGGGGTTATGTTTTTCTAAAAATTAACTAGAGTCAGTTGGGAAGACTATATCAAGACGAGTTGAGAGCAAAACAACACTGAGTGTCATAAATACAAAAGAAATAAAAAACTATTTAAAAAATATAGAAGTGCTATGCATGTGGATTTATTTGCCAATATCTATAAGTTTTTACTCTCTTGTAAGTAGTATGAAAGTATAAAAATAGATGAAGCTAAATGGATACGTTTTATTTAACTTTTATAAAAATGATATATTTTGATGGATTGATCAGGCACTCAGAATAATGCACTATACACAAGTAAAAGGAATACTTGTATCAGAAAATTGGAGAATGGAGGCATATATATCATTAAGGTAGGATAAATATTGTAGCAAATAATGTAGAGTTTCAGTGGATTATCACAATAAAAGTGTATTTCTAACTGAAAATACAGTTGATTAGAGGTCAATGAGTCATTTTGATGCAATCATTCTGGCATTCAATTTCCTTCCATTAATTGACTCCACTATACCCTACAACCTCTAAGTCCTTTGTTGCATCCTCTATCTGGCTGGCAGCAAAGAAAAGAGAACAAGATGAGTGCTCTTCCACTCTTATCTACCTCAGCTAGAAGTGACACACATCAATGCCCACACATATTTCACACACAGGAACCACCTGAAAACTGGAGTCTTGTGAACCCAGGTTGGTGATGCGCTCAGAGGGAGGAGGGGAGAACTGATATTAGTTCCCACCAGCAGTCTCTACCACAGTATTTTAAATTAGTCCAAACATTGGGTATATGATCAAAATGAGACTAATCACAGTCTTTCTCCAGAAATTCTCTGAAATTCAGCTGAGATGGAGAAAACCATTTACATCAAGAGGTAACAAAACAAACATATAGCTTAGAGTTGCCAAGAACTTTGTTTCTAGCATTGTGGAATAGGCTAGTTCAGAGAAAGCAGACACCTGGAGATAAGCTGAGGTGCAAGAAAAAGATTTAGTGGCAACAGGTTATATATTCTTGGTTCTTGCCTCTATCCTCTTTCTCCAGGGTATTTATATTCATTTGTGTTGTATTTTATGAGTACCAACCAATTGCCAGGCACTGTTCTCTTAGAGTAGGGGATGTAGGTATGAACAAACAGTGTCTCTTCTCTAATTTGGCTTACATTCTTATGAGGGGATACTGAAAACAAGTAAGCATATAAGTACATAAACAATATAACATAATGGTAGAGTATAATGCATGTTAAAAAGAAATAAAGCAGAATGAAATGATTGAGAGTGAATTGATGGCGAGAGTAATTTAGTTTGGAGAGTTTGAAAATAGGTGGTTCAGTCAAGACCTAAACAACAAATAAAAGCAACCAAAGGAAGGTCAGAGAACAAACTATGCCAGACAGAGGAAACAACCAATCCAAGACCAAGAGTTGGGAGGATCTTAGCATATTCAAGAAACATAAAGACGATCTGTGTACCAGATTTCAGGAAAGTAAGAAGATAAGAGTAGGATATATGTCCAAGGAGGTCGGCATGTTTGAAATTATGTTTGACCTCATTGGCAATCGAAGGTCTTTGGAGAGATTTATATTAGGAGAGTAGAATGATCTGATTTTGTTTTATAAATATCTCAGTAGTCAACGAATTCAGTGGGAGAAAGGAAATTAGTTAGAAAGCTATTTTAATATCTCAGCCAATAAATAACAGTGTTTCAGACTAGAACCATAATCAAAGATTAAAAATAAAAAAAGAAATTTAAGATCCAATAAATTCCTCCTTTTTCCAAAAATACTATATATTGGGTTTTTGTCTATTGCAACCAAAATAGTGTTAACTAATCAAATAGTATCGTATTGTGTTGTGAAGTCAAATAAGACAGTAGATGAAAATGTCCATTGAATTTGTCATTAAATAGGACAGAGTTGATGTCAGTTGTGGATACGATATATTTATTTTAGCAAACTACTAAAAATGTCTTTTGGTATCCTTGTGAAAATGTTTAAAATGTGAACTATAGTACACTAAAACCATTTATATTAAAATGCCCCAAAACTAGCAATATGGGAGTTATTGAGGTCTCTGGTGCTTCATTTTATGAATAGCCACATGTCATTTATAAATTAATCAAATTAAAATATGAGATACTGTTTTCAAAACTCTGGATATAGGAAAATTGAAAGGACATCTAATGAGTTAGATAAAATAATTGAGATTTGAAATTGCTTCACAATATTAGAATGATGATCTAAATCTAGCAAGCTGAACTAATAGCACTTTTTAAAATAAAACTTTAAAAACTCTACATTAATTTATATGGCATAACATGGTGTGAACTTGAATTAATAGCTTATTTGAGTAATACGTGATGTTCTAGTAGTTGATGAACTCAATGTGGGGTCTGTGTCCCACTGATTGATAGAATAAAAGTGAAATTAGTTAATATTAATAGATATAAATGTTTAAATAAATTATCCAAAATTCTGTCTGGAGTATTAGACCATTTATATTAGCCATCATTTAAGATGGACATAGATAACAGTCAGAAACATGTCCTGTGGTGTGTGAAACCATGACTTATGAAGAATCCAGGGTTAAGTGATTTGCAAAGAGATAGTATGAAAACATGATAGCTGAGTTCAGTTGATTTAAAATTTTTTCATCCAAATCCTTTTTATATACTGTTCCAGAGGGAGAACCTATAGTATTTGGTAGAAAAAGTAAAATAGTGAAATATGCAAGGAGATGAATTCAGTTGAATATATGGAAGATTCTACTAAGAATCCTTACCTCCGGCTCAATTACCTCCAAGAGTAGCCTGCTCTCTCATTATAAATTTTTAAAGCTGGGACAGTTATTAGTTAGGAGAATGGAGAAAGCACGTAAAAAATAAAGATGAATGGTTGAGTAGAACCTCAGGTCTTTTCAAATCTTAATTTTCTATGCTTCTATAATATCTTGTGAATTTTATTTAATCTAACCATGGTAATTTTAGTTGAATAGAATAATAAATAAACATATATATAGAGAGAGAGAGATAAACTAATTGATCAAATGGAAGAAATATTACACAAGCCAGAATAAATTATAAAAAAGATGAAAAAAGACTCACAATGCATTTAAACCACACTATATACTGACTTCTTACCATAGCTTTATTTTATTGATTGAAATAATATTCTTTTGTTCCTATATTAAAAAAGAAAAGTAAGTCTTGTCTAGATAAGAATTCTGGCAATTCCCATAGGTTGTCTGCTTAATCTTATGTGGCAGATAGTCTGTTGATAACAGTTTTAAACACAGATTCACTTTGATCATTAGAATGCCAAAGACATTAATCAAAATTCTGAATTGATCCAGTGATAAATTCATACCCCTCTTGCAGCTCAGGCAGCTTCAGGCTGGGCATCTGCACTAGGAAAAAACTTTACTGGCTCCTGTAATTTCCTCCTGGCTGCTTCTCTTCTTACTCATCTCTCGCCAGCTGTTCCGCTGATCCCTATGGTAGGAGAGGCACAGGAGTGTGACACTGTGTGCTTTCATTACTACTGTCCTAAGCTGGCTTCATTCTCTATGGGCCTCACAGTAGTTTAAAGATGACTCTTGTCTCCTGGGACACAATTTGAGGCTATTCAGACATTTCCCGCCAGGAGGGTCCAAGTAAATTTCCCTTCGCTGTTGCAGGTTCTTCTATATTATAGGGGGTCCATTGGTACTCCATCCTCAGTCCCAGCTCACTTACTTCCAGTTTCTTGCTACTGAGTTCTTTATACCCATCTGTGTGGCCCTGCAGGACCTATTGCTTCTCTTTCTCATGGGGCCCACATCTGGAAATGCATACATAATCCCTGCCAATAAACTATGAGAAGTCGGCAAATCCCGTAGTAATGATGCTTCCCGGCTCTGACAACAAACTGTCAAAGACACTCTTTGTCCTCAGTGCTTCTCAGGCTTATCTCAGATTCTAGAGCACACTGCCCCACCCAGTGTTTGAGGTGAGGGGACTAGCACTAGGTTTTCCATGGCGGAAGGTGGAAGGAGCACAGCAGAGATTTTCCCTAAAATAACATCCTTACAAAATGATCTCACTCCTTCTCTCAAAACTTTTGTATTCTCAAGGTATGTGAGGGTGTTCAAGATCAAAGAGACAGTTTACAGTCAATATTACTTGAAAATCAGTACATGGTTATTCGGCACATCATTTTCAAATATTGTGTCTATTTCATCTTGGTGTCTAGTATAAACTTCTGATTTAAAATCCTATTTTAAAGAGAATTATTTAACAAAAAGCAGAGTCGGTAGAACCAGGTATCTTAAGATGAGAATAATAGACATTCTAAAAGGAAAAATAGAATTCCTGTTTAATGCAAAGAAAACAAGAATTCCTATTTAAAGAGTATTTACCTGATTCATAGGCAAAATTGAGTCTTCACATTGGAAAAGTGTATTACATCAAGATTAACCAAAAAAAAGATCATATTCATGTATCACTTGGTAAAATTCCTATAATCAAAGAATAGAAAATGATTCAAAATTTCTAGTTGTAGGGCAAACATTGCTTAGAGAGTCTGAGATAGCTGACTGAAGCAATAACTTCTCTCAAAATTAACACATTAAATTCTCTATCATAGTTTTTTTCCTTCGAGCTATGCCTTTAGAGCATTCTGTCTGCCTCCTCCTCTCAGGATTTATTTGACTTTCAGTTGTTTACACAGGCACAGTTTGGAGCCTTCCTTCACCAGGACCCTAAGCATACATTTTGCCTTACTTCTGTTTTGAAACACCAGTTCACTAGGTCTCTTTCTTGTTTCATTTTTTTGTTGGAACAAGTCCCAGTACCTCTCTTACAAGAAGGGTGCATAAAAAATAATATTTTTAAAAGACTATGTTAGAGTCAAATATTATGAAATGCTTTCATGTTGCTACAAGTAGGGCTAAAGAGAAAATATTAAAAATAAACCAACCAGAAGCTCCTTGATGACTTGCCTTTGAATAGTATTTGTATGAGAATATCATGATAGTGGAAACAGAAAATTCCCACTCTCATCTCTTACAACTCCAGCTAAGAAGAATCACTTGCAAATGGATGACATTTCAAATGGATAATGATTTATTTTAGTATGAATGTATGCTTCTTTTGTGTTTATTTTAGTTTGTTTTTCACTCTTGAAAAACTGCTTTTGAAGCCATTCTTTATTTTATCCAAACTTCTTTTCAGTAGGACTGTGTTATATTACATTATGTCATAGATGGAGTATCTGTGTCTCCCTCAAATTCTTATGTTGAAATCCTAACCCCTCCTGAGGGCAGAACCCTCGTGAAAGAGATGAGTGCCCTTATAAAAGACAGCTGGAAGAGCTCCCTCGTCCCATTCACCACGTGTGGATACTGCAAAAATATGGCTGTCTATAAACCAGAAATCGAGCTCTCATCAGACACCGAATCTGCTGGTGACTTGATCTTGGATTTCCCAGACTCTAGAAATGTGAGACACAAATTTCTATTGTTTATAAGCTACCCAGTCTACGGTTTTCTGTTATAGCAGCCTGAACAAACTAAGACACATTTTTATTGAAAAACAGTAACTCCCACTACTTGAACTCCAGGAGAAGAGTGCATCCACTACTAGTTGAACTTGGGTTCAGCTATGTTACTTTTTTGGCCAATGGCATGTTAGCAGATGTGACATTAACAGGGCTTTTAATGTGTCTGTGTGCTCGAGTGTGTCATCTTGCACATCTGCCATCTCTAGAGGAGCTGCTACTGAGTAGCTCTTGCCCTTCAGCCTTGGGCTCAGGAGGAACACTTTGAAGCAGAGACTCTTAAGCTAAACTGCAGAGCCATGAGAAAAATAAATACCCATAGCTAGAAGCTAGAAGCTTTTGATTTTTGCTTCTCTTTTCTTACATAGTAAAAGTTGATATAAAAATTGGCAATGGAAATAGGAGGAGTAGCATTTCTAAAAAGACCCTAGACTATATGGCTGTGAATTTTGGACCAAGTGCTTAAAGTGAGAAAACTCATACCAGAGGTAGGAAAAATGGCAATTTATTTTCTTTAGTGCCAAAATATTGGGGGGAATTTTGCTTATGATATTCTGAAAGACAGAAAATGTTCTGAATATATTTTCAACATAGAATTTGGAGAGCTAGAGGCAAAATGTTGACATCATAAGCTGGTTGCTATTAGCTGTATTTTATAATTTCCTATAAGATAGAGATAGCTCACAAAAGTATTTGCCAGTTTGCAAACAGGATTTCTAGCAAATATAGGGAAGTCATAACTTAACAGGTTTAGAAAATAAAACTGCTTTTTATCAAATAAAATATGACTGTTATTGATAAGGAAAAAGCCCAAATTAGGTGTGTTACTCAGATACCTGTAGTTACCATTTCTGAAAGGAATTAGTGTCACATAGACCCTTTAAGCTTGATAAAAGGATACAAGGAAAAATGCATTTGTAGAGCAGCCTGATTTGTTCAAAGGACCTATAATTTAGTCTGGAGAGACAAATGTCCTGAAAATAATTGAGGGTGCAGCTTTTGGCACATGGAATTGACTGGAATTTAATACTTATAAAACCAAAACATTTGGGAAGACTATTGTCAAAAGTTCTGCCAGCCAGATCACAAGAAACTGAAATTATTCAAGTTAAAAGAAATCTTTTGGTCTCCAAATTTTCAAAGACAGGAGTCAGGATGAGGAAGCTTCTCAGACTCCCCAAAGGGCATTTTCTTGAATTCTTTTATTCTTACCTAATTTTTCAGAATTGGCTATTGAGCATGATGCAAAAAGAAGGAATTTCCAGGAGGCAGAGCCAAGAGGGTACAACAGCTTGTGGTAACAGAAACTGGACCTAATGAAGAAATATTCCTTTACCTCAGAGTCGAGATACCTAGTAACATTTATCCAGAATTGTGAAGGACCAAGCCCGTCTAGACGCCTTGGGAGGCTAACAGCTCCCTGTTCCACACACTGATGTTGAGTGTGAGGGAAGGTAATCACTGGGCTTTTTGGTTCAGAGAACTCCAAATAAAGAGGAACTGCAACAAGATTTCATAGAAATTTCAAGAACCTGGACTTCAAACTTGATGTTATGATTTTGACAGAACCTTTAGAGATCTTATATTTGTGTGTCAGAGAGACTTGAACAAGTAGGCAGATCATAATAGCTTGAATATTATTCAAAAATATTTACTCCCTCTACTTTACTTGCATGGGAGGAATCGACTTCCTAAACTTTGTCTTTGGGCTCAGTCACATAACTTGCTTTGACCAATATATACATCAATAGGTGTTAAATGAACAAGGGCTTAAAATGTACTTGCATGGCGTGCTCTCTTGTATTTCTGCCACCATCGTGAAAAGAGATTTTCCTGAATATGTTCTCCACTGTTAGTTAAAACCCTAGAATGAACACATATGTGGCAGAACCATTTTATTGATCTGTGGACCTGAACCATGACGTACAGCCAGTAGATCCTGAGCAAATTCTACAAACAGCGATAAAAAATAATTATTATTGCCATTTTAATAAATACGTTCATACCTGTGAAAACCATGTAGTGAAACACCTTAAAAACTAACTATGTGGTAAAAATGGTATCATTGAGCATCTTTTTTTTCTTATTTTTCATGAAATTCTACTTCAGAATCCAATAATTAACATTGTGTTGCTATGACCATGTTTAATAATTCAGATTTCTTAAGAAACTTCTTAAAACCATCTCCACCACTTAAAAGTTCAAAATAATCGGCATAGTAATCAAGTCAGTGTAGTACTTGCAAAAGGGATGGACACATGGATCAACGGAAGAGAGTAGAATCCAGACATGGACCCACACAAACGTAGTCAGTTGATTCTTGACAAACTTTAAAAGTTTGGAGGGGGGTATTTTAAAAACTTTAGCAGTTACTATATGTAAATCTAAATCTACCCTCTTTGGAACACGTCCATTCCTTCTCTTTAAATTTTTTTCATTGTACTGTCATGATCTTTTTTTAACTTATGGGCTAGATTTTAAAGTCTACCCCAAACACACAAATATAAGGTTTCACAGAAAATCCATTTTTAAAAATACTTATATCATTAATATATACTTATAGATATAATATTTATGCACATATACTGAAGTATCTCCTGAAATATATCAAGAAGGATTATTTGAGGAGATATTTCAGTACTAATTTCTCCAAATGGTCTCAAGACATATTTGGCATTTATGATTTCCCTCCTACATAACCATTTGGCATTCTAAGCCAATACTGATAGGTTTTCTTTTCTTTTCTTTTCTTTTTTTGAGGAAGACTAGCCCTGAGCTAACATCTGCTGCCAATCCTCCTCTTTTTTGCTGAGGAAGACTGGCCCTGAGCTAACATCCATGCCCATCTTCCTCTACTTTATATGTGGGATGCCTACCAAAGCATGGCTTGCCAAGCAGTGCCATGTCCACACCCGGGATCCGAACTGGTGAACCCTGGGCCACCGAAGCAGAATGTGTGTATTTAACCGCTGTGCCACTGGGCCTGCCCCACTGATAGATTTTCTACCTCTTAGTGCAGCCCAAAACTTCACTGTCAAAGAATATAAACCATTGAGTTGATGTCATAATTTAATAAATGTTATCGCTGTTAAAATGTATTATGTAAAATGTATTACATTACCTCATATTGAGGATTCCTTGAGGTCCAATGTGAGCTCCCTGCTCATGCAACTTACTTCTGCCTTCAGAAATTGTTCTGAATATAGTACTTTTTTTTGGACAATGATTTGGTCTATAGAACAGTGAACCTATTGTATGTTCTCTGTATCTATTGTGCCTTAAAGTATGTTTGACAAACATGGAATATTTTCTGTTATGTCTTGGCTACTAAAACCTAGGGATCTCCCTCTGTGCTGGGCTCACCACAGTGTCCTTGAGGTATCCTGCTTTGGCACAAACATTTCATTACCATGGGATCCATTTCTTCTGAAGTTTGGGTGGTAGAGCTTCCTGTTTCCTGTTTGGGACCATCTGACAAGCCTTTTCTGGGATAAAAATGGAAGCATCTTAGTAACTCAGAAAATGGTCAGCACAATACATACAAATGTGAATTGCTTTCAAAATCAAAAGTGGCTTTGTTTGGGGCCACCCTCATGGCCTAGTGGGTAGTTTCGCATGCTCTGCTTCAGTGGCTGGGTTTGGTTCCCAGGTGTGGGGCACAGACCTACACCATTCATTGGTGGCCATGCTGTGGTGGCAACCCACATACAAAATAGAGGAAGATTGACACAGATGTTCCCTCAGGGCGAATCTTCCTCAGCAAAAAATTAAAAACACAGAACAGAGGGGGCTTTATTTGGATTGTTTCTTTTTTTTCTGAATAGAAGGAGATCCAAGGTATAACAACTTATTTTTATTTTGGAGGGGCTATCTCAACGTATCCAGATCATTGGACCTCCAAAAACATTCACAGAGTAAAGAAGCCATTTATTTTTTGGAATCACAGAATTTAATAGAATGATGTGTTACTTCCTGGATTTCTTATCAGAATAATATCATTATTTGGTGGACAATGTGATGTCCTCTGGGACAGTTCAATGGTCAATATCCTTGCAAATTAAAATGTGTGCTAAATATAGTAGCAAGATAAAGATGTATTGCTCTCTTGCCGTGTGGAAGCAAACTGCTTCAGAGTGCTTGGGAGAGGGGAAATGTGGAGAGAGAGGAAGAGAGACATTGAATTTCCAAATCAATAGTAATAACAATTTTAAAAAAACTGGTTTTGTAATTAGCTGTAAAACAAGTGCTTAGAATTTTATTTGTGTTTAATTTCCTCAAGTAAGGAGATAACAGCTGGATGAATAGCTTAAATTGAAGTTACTTCCTCCTTAAACTTAAAATAATCCACTTTCATGTTATGAAATCACTCTCTCTTGAGCTTTAGGTTAAGAAGTGAAATAAAGGAGATGGTCTGGTAACCACCTGTGACAGTTAACTATTGATCCAATAATACTGCATATCCAGATATGCAATATTTTACTGGCTTAAAAGAACAGCTCCATTATTTCTCATGAATCTAAATTCCATTGGATGGCTTTGCTGACCAGGACCAGACTTGACTGCTATCTGCTAATCTCATTCACACATTTGCGATCAGAAGACGGGATGGTATAGGATGGCCTCAGATGGGATAATCAGCTCTCCAGCAGCCCTTCTCCACACATTTTATCCTCCTGCAGGCTACCAGGGTACATTTTGATGGTTAGTTAGAACAACAAAATGGGCTGAAGAGCAAATTCTACTGCGCAATTACTTTTCCAGCTTCAGCATGCATCCTATTTGTTAACATCTTGTTTGCCAAAGCAAGTCACACGTGTGGAGCAGATGGGACCCATTGCTGAAATCCGTCTGCACTCTACTGCTCATTTATCTTTTGTAAATTAATCACATTTCTAGTATCTTTGTCCCTACCACAGATGTGTTTTTCCTTTTGGTGTATGCAATTGATGGAACAGTAAATACAGAAACTTTCATTTTCTCTTTCTCCCCCAATGACCCTTATACTTTGATTTGGAGAGCCAATATGATGATAACACAGATAAGCATATATATCTTAATTATAGCTCAAGACTTTGGGACATGACGTGAGTATGAATTTGTCATTCCATTTTACCCATTGTGAGGTACAATCAGGTAGAAATGCCCTCTTCCAACCCAAATTCCACAAGCTTTCACTCTAATTGGTAGTTCACAGTTACATTCTGTATTCCCAGAGACTGGTTCAGAGCAGTGCTCCATAACTCCTAACAGGCTGAATAGCTTCGGTTTCCAAGCATGCAGTTACCATTTTCCCTGATCCAAAGGCTAAGGAAGATCCTGTACAGACTTATTGTAGAGTCCTCCCTCAAGTGTACCAGATACACTTTTATTCAAGGGCTTTAGGATTCTCAGTTGAATCCTCTCTCAGAACTGAGTAAAAGCTCCTGACACTTTATTACGGTAAGCCAAATCAAGTCTTAGCTTACCAGATATATTATTTTTTATGATTACATGGATCATGTAAGAACTTACTTATCAAGATTACCATCTATTTGATTCTGAGTGATTGATTATATATTTGCAACCACCAAAGATCTCTGTAGGTCAGGCTGTTCCAATACCATTCTAGTTCTTCTGCCTATAATGAGAACTATGGCAACACTTTGGAAGCTAAAAGCAATGACATGACCTATGTTGAAATCAGGCAGCCTATTTGAATAGCAGTGTCTCCTACCTTCACCTCCCACTTAGAGAAGAAAATTAGCACAGCCCTTCCCACTTACGTTCGGCTCTCATCACCAATGTATTTATCAAAACCAGGACAAAAGGAATATCATAGCTCTCCATCTTCATGTTTATCACTAGCTCACTCTTTCTATCTGTTTCACTATCTCTGTATCTCTGTTTCAGTCTCTATAGCTCTTGCATTTCTATTGCCAGATTTTGATTTCTCCCCTTCACTCCAGCATTCCAGATTTATATATTCACCTCTTTACTCCACAACTTGACTTCGATGCCCCATATGTGCCTTAAACGATTGCAGAATGTCAATTTTCAATTACATGCCCCATTAAAAAGTGAATCCAGGGGCTGGCCCCGTGGCCGAGTGGTTAAGTTCGCGCGCTCCGCTGCAGGCGGCCCAGTGTTTCGTCGGTTCGAATCCTGGGCGCGGACATGGCACTGCTCGTCAGACCACGCTGAGGCAGCGTCCCACATGCCACAACTAGAGGAACCCACAACGAAGAATACACAACTATGTACCGGGGGGCTTTGGGGAGAAAAGGGAAAAAAAATAAAATCTTTAAAAAAAAAAAAAAAGTGAATCCAGATACGTCATTGAACCCCTTTCTGCAAAAGGCTTAAGCCAGATACATTGCATTAATCCTATATTTTATGTAATTGAAATTTTTCACCTATTTATGACATTATAATGATATTCTACTGTATTTTTCAAAAGACTAATTTTTCTCATGTCTTTCTTATGAAGTCTTCAACCATATAGAAAAGCTGAAATAAACACCTCAAAATAAAGCTCTTGATATTTTCTCCTTTTTCTTTTCTAACTCACAACATCACCTTCATTGAGTAAATGGAACCATCAGTGAGTTTTCAGTTCAAAACCTAGGATTCATACTTGATTCCCCTGTCCTTACATTTGATATCTAATCCCCATACAAATCCTCTTTTCTCTATCCTCCAAATATGGCCCTAGTCCAGTGAATCCTCAAGAACTATAGCTAGTCCTAACTGCAACAATCTTTCACGTAGACCACTGAAATAGCCTCCAACTAGTCTCTTACTTCCACACTATATTCTCTCAGACTAAGAAGTCAGAAATAATTTTTGATACATGAATATAAAATACACTTTTATTCAAAACTCTTTCATTCCTTCACCAGATGCCTAGAAGAAATTTAATTTCCTTGTCTTTCCTATTCTGGCCCTAAATGATCAAAACCCTGTCTGTGTAACTGACCTCATCTCCATCCACTTTCCTCTCGTTCCTTCCCTTCCAGGACAGTGACTTGAACTCAGAGAAAGGAATCAGGCCTCCTTAGCTCAATTCCCTAACTAGTTGTGTAAATTTGAATATGCCATTCAATATAAAAAAATTTGGACATACGTTTGTTTTCTAGAATGAAGTTCTTTTAACAGATTATTTCTAAAGCATATAATGGATGAGTGGTTTTTAAAATCTATAATGCAGGAAAAGTATCAAGAAAAGCTGCAAATCCTTGAAGAAAGAAATGGGACAAGTTATTGGTTTGTTTTTTTTTTTTTTCTTGGTAGCACTTGCTTGCTTTCAGAAATCCATCAATAATCAGAGTAAATGATCTTCAACTAGGCAGCAGTTTTTCCTGTGTGATATACTACATCCATATGTACTATGTACCTGTGTCCATTTATACCCGTGTTCTTCTTGGATGGCAGATAGGTGCAAATTTTGTATAAGATGACTACAACAAAATGATTTCATGAAAAGAAGAGATTTTAACTAGGCATGGCAGCTTGATGAAAATTTTGGCAAAGCTAAGAATATCTGGAGGTGATCTCTCCCATTCTTTTGTTCCTCCAATATCCTCATCTCTCTTCCTTCTTTTCTTTTTCTACCCTTGAACTTCAATTCCTAACTATTCTCTCATCCCCTCACATATGCATGCTGCCTCACACTGCTTATTTAAAAATATAATAACTCTAACACTGAGCAACAACTGAAGGTTTTCTGTACCTGAAGGCTCATCTTCTCTTTTTGTTTGGGCTTCTTAACCACATTTTGATTCTTTCTTTTACTTTTTGTTGTTGTTGTTGTTGTTGTGGAAATGTTGACTTGAGGATTTGGCTTTCAATTAAACCTCCTGATTAGCTCATCATGCTGATTAGGGATAATCTCTTTCCAATATTCCCTCATGTAAACACAGAGTAACAGTTCTCTTTTCCAATTTGTTTCCTATTTACTGAAGTCTTATTTCTTAAGATAAGCTCCATTTTCTTGTTTCGTATTACATGACTGAATTAGTTAACTCTTCAAACAAAAATTAAATTTTAGCTTATTTCACTTTGGGTAAAGCTGTCTAACAAGGTGACTCAGGCAACAGCTTCTAGATGAGTAAATTCCTTTTACTTTTTTTTTTAGTGTATCACTTTTGTACAGTTTTCTCAGGGAAAACATTACAAAACAAAACAAAAACAAAAGAAAGGTAAACAAAAAATTCATTACTTTTCCATGACAGTATTTTCAAATTCCACACATAGGACTATAGAATAAGTCATAAATTCAGTTTTGAAAAGAAAAAAAATCAATGGGCTTAGAGTCAGAGAACCAAGCTCATTATAAAAAGCATGACACATAATCTCTGACTGATTAACTGGGGTTCTATCACTGCTTTGTCATACATATCTTGGCAAAGCCTGTTAGATAGCCATTGAAGGCAAATATACCTTTCTCCATGGAACACGGCTAGACTATATTGCCTATCCTCCTTTGCTTTTAGGAGCAGAACCAGCTACATGATTTGCAGGACCCAGTGAAGAATGAAAGCATGAGGCCCCTTGTTGAAAACTTATCAAGAATTTCCAGATGGTGAAGGGAGAGAACTAAAGCAAACACAGGCCATTCTAAGCACGGGCCCTTTGCAACTGCATGGGTCCTGTGATCATCAGATGAGCCTGGTCAAGTGTGATCATCTGTGACTAAATTCTTGATAAAAGAATATAAGCCAAAGTGCTATGTGCTTCATTTAGTCCTGGGCACATATCTTCCATGCTCTTCTATAATCTGACATTATAATGCAATGGTCTATTGTTTTTGAACAAAAAGTATTTTATTTGGTGTCTCTGTGCTACCTTTTTCATGCAATTCCTTTTACCTTGAGCGTCAGCTCCCCATCTTCTTATGCTGAACTCTTATTCTTACTACAAGACATTTTTAAATGTCATGTCCTTTGAAAAACTTCCTTCAGTTCACCAGGCAGTCTCTCACTGCTCTCTTTCTCCACAGCATGATATACATGCCTCCAGTATAAAACTGCTCACTTGAAACTAGAGTCATATTTGTCTTCCGAACTATGAGCTCTCGGTAGGTTGAGTATCATTCTCATTAACCTTTGTATTCCGAAGACCTATCACGGAGGTATGAAACGTTTAACAGCTTTATGCTGAATTACTAAAAGTCTATATCAATAGGTAGTAAGCATACAGTCCCTTGATATTATCTTCCAACCTCATAAATATTTTGAATACCAGAAACTAGAGATGAGTTGTCTCCTCTCTGCCAAAATGTGTATTTGTTGCACACCAGGATAATTTGAAGAAATGCAATCCTCTAAATGACTATAGTTTATAGTGCTTCATTAAATGGAATGCTGAGAAGACAATTATATTTTTTAAGTTAAGGTTAAGGAAGAAAAATAATAACACATTAAGTTCCATTCAAGTTCAATAAATCTTGGTACAAACTGAATATAACAGCCAGCTGTGATAGAGAAAATTCACTTAATTCACTGACATTCATCCACACAAACAATGAGCATGAGAGCTTATAAAATGTTGAATATGTGAGTTCAGTATGTGAGAGTGTTCAATTATGCTCTGTGTAATAGACTATACCTGTTATATTCAGTTTCTGGCAGAAATATTTTAAAATGAGTGATTAAAAATAGCTGATGAAAACATATTTATGTTGGAGAATAACTTGAATTTAACACGCATTGGTCTTTTACATTTTATCTGCTACAGTAAAAATGTAATGTGTCTTTCTGGCATTAACTCAAGTTCAGAACAAGATAACACTTACGTGGCAGGATAATGTGAAGTAGTGGAAAGAACAAGAGTGAAGGGCTGTACATACTGTGTTTGTATTTCTCACTGTCAATTTGTAGTTGGTTTATCACTTGAACTTCACCTTTCTGACCTATAACATAAGTATGTTGTGTCACACAATTTCTAAGACAGGAATTTTGAACCTATATACTATCAAAATGAGATTAAATTTCAGGGTATATGCATACATAAACCATCTTTTTCCCCTAGGAATACATCCCATAAATTTCAAAATATTCTAAAAGATAAAATTCAGTCATACAAAAAGAATTGGTTGTATTCTTTCACATTCTTTAGAGACTTTAAATTTTTCTATGATTTCACTACTAGTATACTATCAAAAGTCACCTGAATTTTCAATATGATTCAGAAACAAAATTTCCTCCTTTCTTTCTTTTTTTTTGTTACGAAGATTGGCCCTGAGCTAACATCTGTTGCCAATCTTCCACTTTTTGCTGGAGGAAGATTGTCACTGAGCTAACATCTGTGGCAATCTTCCTGTATTTTGTATGTGGGATGCTGCCACAGCATGGTGTGATAAGCAGTGCATAGGTCCACAACCAGGATCTGAACCCATGAACCCTGGGCTGCCGAAGCAGAGAGTCTGAATTCAACCACCACGCCACTGGGCCAGCCCCCAAATTTCTTCCTTTTAATATAAATTTAAAAACACACAAAAGTCTTCCAGCCAAATTATCAACATTCATTAAAGTCATGCATATCCAAATATAACAGAAACTAGCTAGCTGTTGAGAAAATTCACAGCACTTTCCTCCTGAGCTCAGAGTTAGGCTCCGTTTCTCAATCTCCCTTGCAGACAATGGTGGTGATATCACAGAGCCATAGCCAATGACTGGTGGCAAAACTTGTCCACCAATTTTAGGAATGACCACTTAAAACCTCGTATTTTTCCAACTGTCAGTTAGTTGTTAATGACAAGCGAGATAGGGCAGCACCAGCTTGAAGATGACAGGATCCCATTAGGCTGAATCCAACACTCCCACTCCCACTCCCAATCATATTTTACATAAGGAATAAATTTTTCTTTTGTTAAATTACTGAGAGGTCAAGTTTATCAGTTACAACAGCTCCCTAACGAAGTCACAAAGATCAGCTTGAAAGAACAACTCGCAGATACATGTATTTATGATTCTCAAAGTTGTACCCTCCTATAAATTTTGCAGGAGAAGAATTATTTAATATTTTTTCATTTTTTATTCCTTTTGAAATTGCATTATATTTGTATCATGTTTTTAAGTAGATTATTTAATGTATTTATTATGGACCATAAAAATACAACCACCATACGATATATGATATGTACTATGTTACATTGTTTACCTATATGCATATTATATATTTAACACTAACTAAAATATGGTCATCACAAAATTTCATTGTATATGAATTGTGCTCTAGAAAAGAAGACATTTTCTTTCATTTGTATCCCATTTTCTACTTTCAGTTTATTACCAATATTCACCTTTCACGTTATGGTTATATATATACATATATACATATATGTATTTTTAAAAATATATATATGTATTTTTATATATGTATGTAAAACATATATATGTATTTTTCATCCCTTTTCCTCCCTGACTGAACCCATTATTATTCAAAAGCCACAGTATCCAAATTCTCACCAATATGTTACTTCCTGCTGTGTTTGTGTCTTTATATATTTGCTACTACAGTCTGTAGCCTGCTCCACTTATTAGACTGTAAGTTTGAGCTGGGTGAGAATATATGTATGTATGTATTGTAGAGGTGAAAGAACTATTCCTCCACCCTCTAGGTCATTCTGGCTGGTATAAGAATTAAATTGACATGAGACAGAATAACAGGAGAAAATCAAGCAAATTTAATAACGTATACATCGGAGAAACCCAAGAAAACTAAGTAACTTGCAAAAATGGCTGAAGCCACCATCTTAAATGCCATCTTCAGCTAAAGACAAAGGAGGATGTTGGGGCTAGTGGTCTGGGACTTCAAAAGAGGAGGAAGGCAATTTACATGGAGATGGAAAAGCAAATTTTTGGTAAATTTGCTGGCCCATTTATAGACTATGGGACCCAAGAAAGAATTTTGATAAAATAGGCATTGCTAGTGCTTTCCTATCTACCACACCTTGAGTTATCTATGGCGATAGTTCCTTCCTGGGACAGAACTTCTATCTTAAATTCTTTTAGGAAGTTAGGGGGAAGGTCAAAGTTTCTTTCTGAGTCTTTTACTCTTAAAAATAATTAAGCCAGGGGGCCAGCCGGTGGTGCAGCAGTTAAGTTCACATGTTCTGCTTCAGCAGCTGGGGGATTGCCAGTTTGGATCCCCGCTGCAAAAATGGCACCATTTGGCAAGCCATTCTGTCTCAGGCGTCCCACATATAAAGTGGAGGAAGATGGGCACAGATGTTAACTCAGGGCCAGTCTTCCTCAGCACAAAAAAGAGGAGGATGGTTAGCAGATGTTAGCTCAAGGCTAATCTTCCTCAAAAAATAATAATAACAATTAAGCCAAAGAGGCACATTTTGGGACGGCAAATTCTGATCTCCCACAATATGTATACACACACACACATACACACATACAAACACATACACATTATGTATCACCAGAAGAGAGGATGATACTTGACACAGTTGATAAGTAGATAAATAGAAGACGGATGAATACATGAAAAAATGAATCTGATGTTGAATGTAATATTCTTCAAATGATCTAATCAATACAAAATACAAGGGAATATTTCCTGTGGTTAGGAAATAGCAGTTTCTACTAATGTGGGTTAAGAGTGAGTGTTTATTTGGAGATGTAACACCCTGTTAGATCACACTGAAAGTGTGCTTAACTAACATATTATGATTTTAATTTCTCATAATTGTTTTTCAAATCTATGTTTCCATCTTTAATAAAGAAATTTAGTTTTTGAAAAACAAAGCAGCCTTTTTTTTGTTTGTTTGGTTGTTTTGTTTGTTTGTTTGAGGAAGATTAGCCCTGAGCTAACATCTGCGAATCCTCCCCTTTTTGCTGAGGAAAACTGGCCCTGAGCTAACATCTGTGCCCATCTTCCTCTAGTTTATATGTGGGACGCCTACCACAGCAGGCTTGCCAAGTGGCACCCTGTCCGCACTCGGGATTCATGGGCGAACCCCGGGCCGCTGAAGCAGAATGTGCGCACTTAACCGCTGTGCCACTGGGCTGGCCCCAAAGCAGCTCTTTTAAAAAAGTTCTATTACATTTTTTTTTTAAAATTTTCAATCTCATTGAAGTCATTTTGCAGATTCACCCTGACTCTTTAGTAGTTTGTCCTCCAGGTTTCATGGTGGTTCTCAGCCTGAAGTTCCAGAAATCTTTAGGGTCATGAAGATAGTACTTGGTATACCTATATTTCACCCTTGTAAAAGTTAAAGGAACTTGAGGGTATTATGTTAAGTGAAATAAGCCAGACAGAGAAAGGCAATCTCTGTATGACTCCACTCATATGTGGAAGTTAAACACATAGACAAAGAGAACAGATTAGTGGCTACCAGGGGAAAGGGGAGGTGGAGGGAAAGCACAAAGGGTGAAGTGGTGCACCTACAACACGACTGACAAACACTAATGTACAGCTGAACTTTCACAGGGTTGTAAACTATCATAAATTCAATAAAAATTTTTTAGAAAAAAAGAATTTAGGGGCCAGCCCCGTGGCCGAGTGGTTAAGTTTGTGTGCTCCGCTAGGACGGTCCAGGGTTTCGCTGGTTCAGATCCTGTGCACAGACATGGCGCCACTTGTCAGGCCACGCTGAGGCAACGTCCAACATGCCACAACTGGAAGGACCCACAACTAAACTATGCAACTATGTACTGGAGGGATTTGGGGAGAAAAAGCATAAAAAAAAAAGATTGGCAACAGTTGTTAGCTCAGGTGCCAATCTTTAAAAAAAAATAATTTAATTTTGAGATGTCTAAACAAACTAAGTAAAATGTTATAGGTATTTGCTTTAGGTTGAAATTTTACAATTTAGTGGTTCACATTATTTCAATTTAAAGAAAACTCTCATTGGATGTTACATTAATCTGTGATTTATAAAATTAAAGAAATGTTAACCAATATGGATTCTGATAAATAAGAAATTTAAAAAGCTTCAGTCTGGGCTGGCCCTGTAGCTGAGTAGTCAAGATCACGCACTCTGCTTCAGCGGCCCAGGATTTCATAGGTTTGGATCCTAGGCACGAAGCTAGCACCACTCATCAGGCCATGCTGAGTTGGCAACCCACAAAGCACAACCAGAAGGACCTACAACTAGAATATACAACTATGTCCTGGGGGGCTTTGGGGAGACGGAGAGGAAGGGGAAAAAAAAAGAAAGATTGACAACAGATGTTAGCTCAGGTGACAATCTTAAAAAAAAAAAAGAAAATCTTCTGTCCACAAGATACAGAAAACAATAAAATGCGTCTTTAAACGAATAACATTTTGAAACTGAAACTATTTTAAATAAATATTAGTCAATATCTTAGAGAATAGTTTTAGAATCCATTCCTAATAAGCCTAGTTGTATACAATTCTTCAGCAAATCCTGCAGTTCTACCTTAAAATACATGCAGAGTTCAAGCATTTCTTACCATTTCCACAGCTAAAGTCTAATGCAAGCCACATCAGACGAAGAGAAAATCCTCTTGGTGTATTAACCTCCTTCCGCAGCTTATTACAGTAATTTAGCAACCTAAGGTTTCTTTTGAAATGTAAGTCGTATTTTAGTTTCCTCTGCCCAAGTCTCACTTTGGATTTCCAACTCCCTCAGAATAAAATCTACATCCCTTAGCATGGCCTTCAAGGTCCCACGTGATCTTGCATTCTTTACCTTTGTCACCTTAATCTCTAATTATTCTATCTTTAATATGCTTAATGCTTAACTAGGGACCTCGCGGCTTCTTGGAGGTTCTAGAAGCCATCTCCTGCCTCAGAAACCTTGCAATTTCTATTCACTCTGTCTTAAAACTTCTTCCTTCAGTTATCAACATAATTTGCTTTCTTAGGCCTTTCAGGTTTCTCCCAAAATACACCTCAGGAGCAAGGCTTTCCCTCTCCACCCTTTCCAGAACAGCAAGCTCCCCTACGACACCCCAACTCTCTTTCTCCACATTTTCTTCATAGCACTTCCCACCATCTTACATAGTATGTGTTAGCTTATTTCTTTATTGTTTTTCTACCTTAATGAGAATATGACTTCCATAAGGGCAGGGGCGTGGTTTTATCTACTGCTTCATCTCCAAGGCATAGAACAGAGCATAACACAGAAGAAATTATGTACTGAAAAAAATCACTGATTTAACACATGATTCTTTACCACTATTAACTAGTCACCTCTTGACACTGTCATTTTCTTTAGCTTCACTGAAGGCACACATCTTGATTTTTTAAATAACCTATCTGTCAGCTAAAACTCTGTCCCTTTTCAAAACCTATGCTTATTATGAATACATAAATATAACCCTACCTTCTGTTTCTATCTTCTCCATAAGAAACTTCTCTCAGTTATAGACAAATCTTTAATTTTTACATAAATACCAATAGCTCAAATTTATATCACAAATGAGATTTCTTCTATGAGGTCTAGAAACACAGTTTCAACTGTCCACTCATCATTTCTACTTGTAGATTTATGAAGATACTTCAAAATCAACAAGACAATCAAAATATATAATTTTATATCCTTAACCTTCCTTCAGCAAAATTTTCTCAGAAAACCATTCCCTAATCTCTTAGTCTACCTCAGGTGATTTCTCTGTAATATACTTGCATAAAAACCTGTTTATTTCTTTAAGTGAATTCACATCATTTATACTAATAAATATAATACTATGATTACTATGTAATATATATTTCTATATCATTTTATTATACAAACACCCACACACAGCATTGTCTACTCTGTAGGGATAGTCTAGCATAAAAAAAGGAAAATAATGAAGACATTGGCAATAATTTCTTCTCTGATACAATATTTTACAAAAAGGAAACTTGAAAACAAGCTCTCTGTTGGTTAGTTCATATATCATTAAAGACTCAAAAGTCATACTTTCATTTATCATAATATTCAAATTTAATGAACATAGAACCTAATTTTCTAAAATTTATAAGCTAGTATTAAATAAATCACACACATGCTCTAGAAAGGAAACATTAAATTTGAATATACTAATGAGGAAGCAAGAGTTGCTAAAGCATCCTGTCATATATTAAAAAGTAATCAAGCACAAATGTGTAAGAAGATGCATAATTTGTAATGCTTTATTTCCTAATTATTTTACCATATTTCTCAGTACTTAAGTACAGTAAATATAATTTCCATTACAATATGAATCATTCTAAAGTATTTAACATTGAAATGGTAATGTGTTTGAAACATCTCAGACTATCTCATTTAAATAAGTGATATTTAAATATTAAAAATATTCTGTTTTGATAAACAATTGAAAAGGAGGTATCACCATTGCCTATGAGTGATGAGATTCTCTAAAAAATTTATTTGACCAATGTTAGCATCATTTATATATTACAAAGAAATACTCCTTCCTTTTAAATTAACTATTTGATATGAAAAATTAGATTGTATTTAGTTAACAATATATTAGCTAATTTTAGATTTTTCACTATTTTGATCGTATTGTTTCCTTTTACTGGGCTCTAGAATTTGAAAAACTTGCACCAAACATAGAAATAAAAAATAAAGTTTCCTGAAATCCACCAATGATCTTACTTCTCCAATCCATTTTATACATTTGAAATATTTTTCAATTTGCTTTGCAAAGCAGAGTTAACACTATTTACATTTATAATACCCACTAAAGATATTTTTTCCAGTTTTATTGAGATATAATTGACATATAACATTGTGTTAGTTTAAGGTGTACTTGTAATTATTTGATATATGTACATATTGGGAAACGATTACCACAATAAGTTTAGTTAACAGCTGTCACCTCATATACTTACTATTTTTTTCATATAATGAGAGCTTTCAAGATCTACTCTCCAACAACTTTCAAATATACAACACAATATTATTAACTATAGGCACAGTTCTGTACATTACATCCCCAGAACTTATTTATTCTATAACTGGAAGTTTGTACCTTTTGACCACCTTGATCTGTTTCTCCCACCCCACACTCCCCACTTCTGGCAACTACCAATCTATTCCCTGGTTGTATGAGTTTGGTTTCTTCGATTATACACATAAGTGATATCAAACGGTATTTGTGTTTCTCTCTCTGACTTATTTCACTTAGCAAAGTACTCTCAAAGCCCATCCATGTTGCTACAAATGACAGAACTTCCTTCCTTTGTATGGTCAAATAATATTCCATTATATGTATGTATGTATATACATATATATTTTTCCCTTTATCCCACTCATCCATTGATGGGCACTTAAGTTGTTTCTATATCTTGGCTATTATAAATAATGCTGCAATGAACATGGGAGGGTACAGATATCTCTTCAGAGTAGTGATTCTAGGGGCCAGCCTTGTGGCACAGTGGTTAAGTGCACATGTTCCGATTCAGCGGTCCGGGGTTTGCTGGTTCGGATCCCAGGTGCAGAAATGGCACCACTTGGCAAGCCATGCTGTGGTAGGCATCCCACATATAAAGCAGAGGAAGATGGGCATAGTTGTTAGCTCAGGGCCAGTATTCCTCAGCAAAAAGAGGAGGATTGGCAGCAGATGTTAGCTCAGGGCTAATCTTCCTCAAAAAAACCCAAATATATTGATTCCATTTCCTTTGAATTTACATCCAGAAATGGAAAAATTACCCTGGAGAGAAAACTGAAAACTGGATAAAAAGAACCCCCACAAGGGACAGTCCTCAATGAGACAGAAGAGGCAGAAATTCCTTCTGGAGAGAAAAAAAGCCACCTTTGCAAGAAGCAGAGCTTCACAGCCAGCTGGGTGGGAGCCACCCTAAGATATACAGCCAGTGGAAGAACTTCAATGGCATCTGCCAGGGTCTGTGTTAGCACACCTCTACTAGGTCACAACAATGACCACCACCAATGTCTCAATCTCTGGAGAGTTCTCACTTCTCGTCGAGATGTACCCAGAGCCTCCCAGATGAGTCTCTTTTCACCAAGGGACTGTGCAGCTTTCTTTTTGGTGATTTTAGGTTGCTCTCTGAGACAGATGAATTTGCGTGTGGGTCTTTTAAGAGCCAGGGTTTAAGAGTTTTTTTTAAGAGGGGTTTTAAGAGTTTTTTGGCTTTCCTCCAATAGCTTTTCTCGGGGTATTCCCCTGTTGCAGTTAATAGCCAGTGAAGCCAGATAGTAGGACACTCATCTCAGTTGTACTGAGTCTGAAGGATACTTATCACTGGAACAGAATCAAGATCCCAGAAATAAACCGACACACATATGAACAGATAATTTTTGACAAGGGAGCCAAGAACATGCAATGGAGAAAGGAGTGTCCCTTCAATAAATGGTGTTGGGAAAACTGGACAGCCACATGCAAAATAATGAAAGTACACCATGCACAAAAATCAACTCAAAATGGATTAAAGACTTGAATGTAAGACCTGAAACTATGAATCTTCTAGAAGAAAACATAGGCAGTACACTCTTTGACATCAGTATTAGCAGCATATTTTTTACTACCATGTCTGACCAGGCAAGGGAAACAAAAGAAAAAATAAACAAATGGGACAACATCAAACTAAAAAGGTCCTTCACAGTAAAGGAAACCATCAACAAAATTAAAAGACACCCTAACAATTGGGAGAAGATATTTGCAAACCATCTATCACATAAGGGGTTAATATCCAAAATATACAAAGAACTCATAAGTCTCAACAACAAAAAAACCAACAACCCAATTAAAAAATGGGCAAAAGATCTGAACAGAGATTTCTCCAAAGAAGATACACAGATGGCCAACAAGCATATGAAAAGACATTCAACATCATTAACTATCAGGGAAATGCAAATCAAAACTATAATGAGATATCACCTCAGTCTGGTCAGAATGGCTATAAGTAGCAAGACAGAAAATAATAAGTCTTGGAGAGGATGTGGACAGAAGAGAACCCAAGTACAGCTGGTGGGAGTACAAACTGGTACAGACACTATGGAAAGCAGTTTGGAGTATCCTCGTAAAATTAAGAATAGATCTACCATATGATCCAGCTATTCCACTGCTGGGTATTTATCCAAAGAACTTGAAAACACAAATTCATAAAGATACATGCACCCCTGTGTTCATTGCAGCATTATATACAACAGCCAAGATTTGGAAGCAACCTAGGTGCCCATCATGGGACGAATGGATAAAGAAAATGTGGTATTTATATACAATGGAGTACTACTCAGCCATAAGAAATGATGAAATCTGGCCATTTGTGACACATGGATGGACCTTGGGGCATTATGCAAAGTGAAATAAGTCAGAGGGAGAAAGTCAAATACCATACGATCTTACTCATATGTAGAAGATAAAAACAACGACAAACAAACACATAGCAACAGAGACTGGATTGGTGGTTACCAGAGGGGAAGGGGGGAGGCAGGAGGGCAAAAGGGGTGATTAGGCACAAATTGCTGGTGATGGATTGTAATTAGTCTTTGGGTGGTCAACATGATGTAATCTACACAGAATTTGAAATATATTACAATGTACAACTGAAAGTTATATAACGCTATAATCCAATGTTACTGCAATAAAAGAAAGAAAGAAAGAAAAAAGAGAGAGAGAAAGAAAGAAAGAAAAAGAAAAAGAAAGAAAGAAAAAGAAGGAAAGAAAGAGAAAGAACGTACAGAAATCTTGGATAGTTATCCTGATTTTATTACTTAGATTAATACCCAACCGCAAACTAGCGAATATATACACACACAAACTCACATAATCACACAAACTGCTGATCTCTAACGTTGTGGGGGAAAATTTAGGAGTACAAATTATACTAAAAATCCTTTGTTATTTAATTTATTTTCAGTGGATAGTCATCATAAACAAAGTCTCAAATAATTTGATTACTAAAAGCAATAGTGATGCAAAAGCATGATGAGGGTGAATGTTACAACATGTTTTAACAACAACAAAAAAGCCCTCAAAAATGTTAAATTCTGAAAACAAAAACAGAATGAAGAAGTGGCTAACTGAGGCTGGTGGGGAAGCAATCATTTTATAACCCCAATGTCCATTCTTGTTTTTGTTAACCTTAATATTCTATCACTCCTTGAACTTTATAGGTAAACAAATGTCCTTAGCAATAAATGACTAAGGAAAACATAGCTCATTTGGTGCAAAAAAACAGAAAACAAGATGCTATCCCAATTCTTTCTGAAGCAACAACAGGACTACGTGTTTATTCCTTTACACCTGTATTTCAAGCTGTTCTATCAAATTTTATCATCAAAACTTCAGGAATGATGTTAATCTTACCATGGACATTATAATAGGCAATTTCATCCTCAGTTGTGTGTGGCTATTCTGTTTCGTGAAATTTTTGTGTCCAATTTACAAACGGGAGAAATCTGCTAAAATGCCTTCTTGAAATAAAGCTGCAACTGTCAACTTCGACAGCTTGCGGTGTTCATTGTGGCTGCCAGCTTTCCTTCAGTATAAATGTTCACCTTCATGGAAAGTTAAATGGACCATTAGTAAAATTCCTGAGAGTCAGAGTTACAGTAAATGTGTCATTCATTGCGTCATGAATTGTAGTAGGATTAGACTCTCAAACAATATTTTTAAGTGAGTAAAATGTATACTCGGCAGAATAAGAATAGCTTATTTTTCAGGTGGCTATTATGCAATTAAAGAACAAACATGAAACAAAACTTTCCAAGACAGCACATTAACTTTTCAAATTATACCGTCACACACAGGCAGTTAGCTTCACTAGCCATAGGGTGGCTTCTGCGGCGTTACCTTACATTGTCATGCAGGTAAATTAACACAATGGGGAAAAATTCCCCACTGGGGGTCACGTGCATTATCTAACTCCAAAATCCAGAAGAACTGCCATGATATATATTAAAATGGAACAAGATAGAGCATTAAGAACTTAGTACAACCAATCAATAACTGAATAAAATTAAATAGTGAATTCAGAGAATCATCATTAAATAAATCTCATTCTTAGTGTCTTAAGTACTCTGGATTCAATATTAAATGCTATAAATAAATTACTGTAAACTCTTGAATGCTATAAAAGTGATTCGAATAGACTTCAAAGAATAGATCTTAAAAAGATATGTCAAATTGGTAGATAAAGCATCTATAATTTTTGATAAAATTAACTGGGAGAAATCATTGTAACTAATAGATCTATTCAGAAATGTGCAAATGATTAATTTAATCACCAATATATTTTGCTAGATTCTATGTAATATTTACAATTATATTTATATATGAATATATAAACAAATAAGATTATATATAAAATTAGATAAAAAATAAAATAAAAGGGCTTTTGCTTTCTTACTCATTTGAAAAGATTCTCAAATTCTTTCATAATTTAAAAAATTCAGGGGCCAGCCCTGTGGCCAACAGTTAAGTCTGTGCACTCCGCCTTGGTGGCCCAAGGTTTCACTGGTTTGGATCCTGGGTGGTGACATGGCACTGCTCATTAGGCCATGCTGAGGCGGTGTCCCACACACCACAACTAGAAAGACCCACAACTAAAATATACAACTATGTACTGGGGGAATTTGGGGAGAAAAAGAAGAAAAAAACAAAGAAGATTGGCTATAGTTGTTAGCTCAAGTGCCAATCTTTATAAAAAAAGATACAAATTAAAATTATGAAAACTTAGATTTTACTTATTCGGCAAAGAAAAAGTGTAAATGAGTTAAGAACACTTTGTGTTGATGATGATGTGACAAAAAGGCATCATGCATTCCAGGTGTCAATAAAAATTATTAAACATTTTTGGAGAAAGGCAATGTCTAACAAAAAGTTTTGATTTGTACTGGGTAAAATTTTATTTTACCTATAAACATGTGAATATTAGAAAAGATTTATTGTTTGATTTAAAAAATTGTTTATCAAAGCATTATTTGATAAAATATTTGAAAACTGTATGCTAAGACTAATTGTGTATATTAAACTGCTCCCATAGAAAGTTATATGGAAGACTAGTTAGGTGTATTAAATTGCTTCCATTTAAAGTTATAGTGGTCCACAATTTAATAAAATGGAGGCTCTGTGGATTCTGTCAGTGAATCACAACCAATTAAAAGAATAGTAGTTAAGTAAAGCAAGAGAAAAACAAGGAATGTAGTATTTAGCACACTATCAGCTACATATCCATGCATGCCCCTCTCCCCACACATTTGGAGAGACATTTCTGGAAAATTCAGAAGGAAATATTAGTCCTCTGTTAGAATGGTTATCTCTGGAGTGGGAAATTGTATATCTAATGGATAGTGGTAATGTTTTCTTTCCTTTGTTTTTTCTCATTGTGTGTGTGTGTGTGTGTGTGTGTGTGTGTGTTTAACCAGGAATGAGTGCTGTTATTCCAAAAGTAATTAGAACATTATAACTACACGCTTTAGTGTATCTGTGGCTTTTTGTGAAATGACATACTAAATATTATTACCTTGCCTTAAATATAATAGACTGCTTTGATATTTTTGTATAAATCATGAATTCTTAAAAGCAAGCATATAATTAATTTAAATATATCAGTAGACATGACTTTTTATTAAATTCAATCTGTGTTTTTGGGTACATGTTAAATAATTACATAAACTAATATCATATTTAAAAAAATTGAAATTAAAAACAATTGCATCAAAAGTTTACAGAGTTCTAAATTACTTTTTGAACTTGGTGGTACATGAAATGCAATATTTAAAATACAATAACAATTTATTTAAATTTGATCTATGTTCTAATTTTCAAATGACTTATCTTGTTGTCTAAATAATAGAATGAAAAGATAATGTAATTACTGATTACTGTGAGAGCGTGGCCTTAATTACAAATGAAATTGAATTGCATAGATATAACAATCAGTAAATCTACATTATTTAATAAAAGACAGTATACAATGACAAGTCATTCTGGCAGACATATTTCACATGTTCGTTATGGAGTAACTTAATTACATCTGCATTTCGTTACTCACTCTGCTTTGCCCCATAAAAAAAATATGAATTAGCTTCTGGAAAGGAAAAATTGCACAATGCTACAATCAAGGATATATACAACAGAATGAAATAGTAAAATTGATAAACATAGAATAGTTGTTTTTAAAACATGCAATGAAACAACAAATTTCTGGCAAGTTTATTTACTAAGAAAATAAATATATTAATAAAAAAAGTGTTATAAATACAAATAGGCTAAACATACCACAACATTATGGACTGTAGACTATGTACTATATGTTCCAATAAATTTCAAATTTCTGGAGGAAATATACAAAATTACAATACACACAAAAATATTTATATACTATGTGAGTCATAAGCATAAATGAACATTCATCAGAGCACCATATATATTCATAAATAATTGAAATAACCTAATTATCCAATAATAGGAATAAGCTAAATATAATTTGGTACACATATAAATAAGGATAATCAAAAGATTTAAGAGTAATGCTATAGAATAATTGAAATCATTTGCATAAATGTTAGTAACATATTTTAATAGAAACATTACAATATTAGCAGTAATGCCATTTGATTAAGAGATAGATAGATAGAGATATGCATAGAGCATTTTACAACCTAGATAAAAATATACCATAATAATAGCAACTATAAGGCACAATGTTGGAAATAAACATTTTACATCATATTTACTTTGTTTTAAAAAATATTTTATGGCATATATGCTATTCTTTAATGGGAAAAAAAATAAATAAAACAAAATAGATATATGTTTTTCTGCCCTAAATCTAATCCTGTTGGAAACCATTTACTTGGTTCTTAATTGACTTGAAAATTGTTACCTCAAATGACATACTTCATTTGAAAATGCTTATCTTCTTTGAATCGTCTGATCATTGTTTTCCTAACAATTTACTAATAACCTTAAAGTTGATTATTTAATGAACATAGTCACTCATTTTATCCAAGAAAGTCATATTTATTGAAATAAATCACATTCTATACAGAATGTTTTTGATTACTTCAAATATGAATAAATTTTAAATGCGTAGGTGAACAATATTTTGTGCTGTATGATCCTCTATTGTTATCATTATTCAGTTTTCTGAATCATATACTATATGGTATACTGACATGTTTATTCAGTAAATATATATTTTCTGTGTAAAAGTAAGTCAGAAATTGTGATGAGTACTGGAAACAAAAATACAAATTAAGCACAGTTCCTTTAATCAATAAACGATAAAAACATTTATATTAGTGGGGGGGGTGAAAGCATTATATCTAGCTTGCCAAAAACTTCATAAAGGAGAAGTCTTTGAAGGATGAAGAAAAGTTAGAAAACCAAGAAGTGTTCTTAGAATTCAAAGGGATTGGCAAATGTGTAACCCAGATCCATAAAACAGAATTGAAGAGAACATATGAAAAAGAGTACTTTCTAAGAAATGAAGTTGAAGAGGCTGTCAGGAGTCATATCACTGATAAATTCTCCTGCAGGCAAACGTAACTAAATATACATTAAGAGTGGGGAGTTACTGAAGTGAATTTGGGTATGAAAATAAAAATTATATTTGCAATAAAAGAATAAATCTGGAACATGGAGGACTAAGGTTGTACATATGCCTTAGTGTTGCACACTAAGATCCTGGACAAAAATAAAGATATTAATAATAATTTCAACATATCTCTGAACTCAAAGAGAGAAGGCTACAGCAAGGGTAGCCAAAATTTAAAGAAGTGGTGGCCCAATGGGATTCAAGAAAAATTTAAGTTCTAAGGGCTATGATCTGAGATTTAATAGCCAAATGAACAAGCAATAATGGCATTTGACCTTCATACAGTGAGAGATTTGATATGAGATTCTTACATAAAGATGAGCCCCTGTGCAAAAGGAGATCAAAATTAACACCATCCATGAGTCCAGAGAAGTGCCTTGTCTTTACCCCAGGTTTAGTCAAAAACAAAAACAAAAACCTGTATATGTATAGATTGAATCCAACTTGAACTATTCTGTTGTGGTTATAGTCAAACCTGAAACCCCCTTCATTAAACTAAGTTTGATGGGAATACAATGTAAGGAAAAGCAGACTAGAAAAAAATCTGCATAATGGCAAAGATGTCAAAGAATAAAATGTGCCTCTTTATTTCATGGTTTAAGCAATGGGACAGAGATTGTTACTAGAGTAAAACTCATGACTTAAAATAAAATAATATTGATGGGACTGCTAAAATGGCGGGATGGAGAACTCTATAACCTAACTCTCCATGAAAGGAAGGAAAACTCTGGCAAAAATGGTCAAAATCAACATTTTCAAACTCTGCAAATTAAACAAAGGCTTAAAAAAATCTAAGAATTGTTTATTCAAGAACAATTGCTGAATCTCAATAATAATAACAAAATTTGTAATGTTGTAAATTAATCTCCTCCCAGCACACACTCATCACTATCACTTTGCAAATACAGTGGATATGAAACTAGCATACTTGAAACTACCAAATGGGACAGATAATATATGGATTACTTAAAGTTCCTATTTCCATAGCATTCTCACTTCATGACCTCTTTTGCAACTCCATGAGAAAGACTCATTTTCAAGGCATTTTTGTCATCTGTGGACTCAGCTCTGAGCTCCATTTTGTGAAATGCCTTACCCGCAAAGTATTCGTTGAAAGCAATCAGTAGCATTTGTTTAATATTGTAGGTGACTGAGGCTGCAATACCTCATGATACACACAAGAGCAAGGACAAAACTTAAAAGGAAAAGCTTGGAAATGCTATGTTCATAGAGTGACCTTTGAAAAGCTCTAATATTTTCCTGGATAATCTAGAAAGTCACACTCATGTGCAAGGCTGTATGCATGCCCAGGAAAGATCTGAGTGGGTGCCAAGATCTCAGCTTGGCTAATCCTGAGGCCCTTCACAAGCAGGGAGTAAAAGCTAATGCAGAGTTGTAAACTGCCTAAGAATTGAAGGCATGCCTCAATTCATACACAGAGTCCCTTGATGAAGGGTAGAAGGTTTATTGGTTCAGTGCATTTAAGGAACTCCTTAGCCATCATTAGCTGACCACTTAGCTAACAAAGCAATGATTTCAGTGGTCACACATTAGAAAGGAAACAAATTTTACAGAATTAGCCCAAGAAAGTCAATAAACAAACAAATGTCCACTACAATAGCTACAGCAACAATAAGAACAAAATAGCAATAACAGAAAACCCTGGGGAGGAGGACCATGTGATATATAGAGTTGCCACATTACATTAAGTAAAGTATCCAGTTTTTAATCAAAAAATAGAAATCTTGAAAATAAACTGGAAATGTGGTCTCAACATAGAAAAAAATCAATCAATAGCAATTATCCCAGGTAGAAGACAGATGTTAAACTTACTAGACAAAGATTTTAAATCAGCTATTATAAATATATTTTAAAAAGCATGTCTAAGAATTAAATGAAAGTATGTTAACAATATCTCAGCAAATAGAAAATTTCAAAAAAGAAATTAAGAAACAAATATAAATTTTGGAGTTTAAGAGTACAATAAGCAAAATATAAAATTTACTAGAAGGGCTCAAGAGCAAATTTGAACTGATAGAAGAAAGAATCAGTGCAATTCAAAATAGGTCAATTGAGATTACCCAGTCTGAGGAAGAGAAAGAAAAAAACGAACAAAAATGAGCAGACCTGAGGGACACCATCAAGTGCAACAACATATGCATAATAAGACTCCCAGAAAGAGTGGAGAGAGGGAAGTGGGCAGAAAAAATATTTGAAGAAATAATGGCTGAAGACTTTGAAAATTTGATGAAAATATCAATCTACAGAAACCCAGGAAACTCAACAAATTCCAAGTAGAGTTAAATGAAAAAGATCCGCGTCTAGTCCCATAAAGGTCAAACTTTCAAAAGACAAAGACAGAATCTTGAAAGCAACAAAAGAAAAAGACGTCATCATATCAAAGGAACCGTGGAAGCCAGAAGGCAGTAGAGCACTGTATTCAAAGTGGTGGGGGAGAAAAAAGACTGTCAACAAAGAAATCTTTATCTATCCATCAAAATGAAACTATCCATCCAAAATGAAGGAGAAATGAAGATAGCTCAAGACAAACAAAAATTTTGAGAATCTGTGATTGGCAGACTTGCCCCTCATAAAGTAGTAAAGGGAATTGTTAAAGCTGAAATGAAAGGGCACTTCAACTCAAATCAGCACCATGAAATGAAGAACACTTGCAAAGTTAACTACATAGGTAAATATAAAGAACAGCAGAAAGGTATTTTTGTAACTTCCTTCTTAAAATGTAGCTTTATAAAGTAATAATTATAAAACCATGTTGATAGGCTAACAATGTATAAAGATGTTATTATCATAAAATAACACAAATCAGGGGTGAGCAAATGGTCTACATTTGAGCAATGTTTCTGCATGCTATTGAATTAAGTTACTATTAATCTGATCTCCATTCTTCTAAGTTATGATATAATCCCCTTAGAAGCCACAATGGAAACATCTCAAAAATTTTATTATAAGAAACAACAAGGGAATTAGAAGGGCATGCTGAAAATATCTATTTAACATAAAACAAGGCAATAATAGAGCAAAAGAGAGGCAAATGCATAAGACAAATAGCAAATAGAAAACAAATAGCAAAATGGAAACCATAAATCTTATCAAATCAGTGATTACATTAAATGTAAATAGATTAAACCCTGTAATTAAAAGGCAGAGATGGTTGGATGAATACAAAAACATGATCCAACTATATACTGCCTACAAGATACATAGTTTAAATTCAAAGACACAAATAGGTTGAAAGTAAAAAGGTGGAAAGATCTATATCATGCAAACTGTAACCAACAGATTGCTAAATGACTACATTGATATCAGACAAAATAGACTTTCAGACAAAAAATTTTTTATTAGAGATGAAGAGGGATATTTTATAATGATAAAATAGTAAATTCACTCTGAAGATATGATAATTATAACCACCTATATCACCCCAAATTACATGAAGAGATAACTTAAAAAATTTAAGGGAGAAATAGACAACTCAACAATAATAGTTGGAAATTTCCATACCCCACTTTTAATAGTGGATAGGCAGGAGATCACAAAGTAAGTAGAATCCTTGAATAATATGATAAAATGACTAAACCTAATAGACATCTATGTAGCACCAGAATCAACAACAGTAGAATACTCTTTGTTCTTGAGCACACATGAAACACAATCCAGGATAGAATATACTTTAGACAATAAAGCAAGCCTGGATAGAGTTTAAAGAGCTGAAATCACATAAAAATATGTTCTCAGACCAAAATAGAATTAAATTAGAAGTCAATAACCAAATAAAATATGGGAAATTCACGGAGAAATAAACATCAAACATCACAAATTTATATAACCAATGGGTCAAGGATATATCATATGAGGAATTGTAAAATAGTTTGAGGTAAAATAAATGAAAAGGAAAGCACAATATACCAAAACTTATGGGATGTAGATAAAGCAGTGCTTGGAGGGAAATTTATAGAAGCAAATGCCTATAGCACAAAAGAAGAAAGATCTCAAATAAATTGACATTTTTTCCTAACGAACTAGAAAAAAAAAGAAACAAACTAAAACCAAAGCAAGTAGAAAAATGGAAGATGGGCCGGCCCTGTGGCCAAGTGGTTAAGTTTGCGTACTCCACTTCTGGGGCCCAGGGTTTCGCTGATTCAGATCCTGGGCATGGACATGGCACCACCGATCAGGCACTCACAACTACAATATACAATTATGTACTTGGGGCCTTTGGGGAGAAGAAGAAAGAACAAAAAGAAGAAGATTGGCAAAAGTTGTTTGGTCAGGTGCCAATCTTTAAAAACAAAAAAAGGAAGATAATTATAACTAATAGAACAGAATAAATGACATGGAAAATAGACAAACAAAAGAGAAAATCAATCAAACAAAAAGTTGGTTCTTTGTAAAGAACACCACAAATGACTAATCCTTAGCCAGACCGACTAAAGAAAAACAAAAGCAAGACCAAAACAAACAAACCAACCAAAGGAAAAAATCCTGGATATGTCAGCATTCACTAATACCAGTAGGAAAGAGAAGACATCAGTACCTACCATAAAGAAATAAAACGGGGGGCTGGCCCCGTGGCCGAGTGGTTAAGTTCGCGCGCTCCGCTGCAGGCGGCCCAGTGTTTCGTTGGTTCGAATCCTGGGCGCAGACATGGCACTGCTCATCAAACCACGCTGAGGCAGCGTCCCACATACCACAACTAGAAGGACCCACAACGAGGAATATACAACTATGTACCGGGGGGCTTTGGGGAGAAAAAGGAAAAAATAAAATCTTAAAAAAAAAAGAAATAAAACGGAATATAAGGTGGTGCTAAAAACAACTGTATGCCAACAAAATCAATAACTAAGATACTAAGATGAAATGGATAAATTCCTAGAAAGACACATCCTATCAGACCTGACTCAAAAAGAAATAGAAAATCTGGGGGCTGCCCTGGTGGCATAGTGATTAAGTTTGCATGCTTTGTTTCAGCAGCCCAGGGTTCGAGGGTTCAGATCCCAGACCTGCACATTGCTTGTCGGGCCATGCTGTGGCAGCAGCCTACATACAAAATGGAGGAGGACTGGCATTGATGTTAGCTCAGGGACAATCTTCCTAACAAAACAAAAAAAAGAAAAGAAAAAAGAAAATGAAAATCTGAATCAATTTTTAACAACCAAAACTATTGAATTAGTAATTTTTAAACTTCCCTCAAATAAAACAAAGAAAAACAGAAAAACAAAACATAAACTCAGATGTCTTCACTGGCAAATTCTATCAAAAATTTAGGTAAGAATTAATACCAATCTTTCACAAAGTCTTTCTTCCAAAGAATAGAAGAGGAGCAAACACTCCCCAAGTTATGCTAAGAGGGCTGTATGAGCCTGATAACAAAACTAGACACAGATATCATGAAAAAAAAGAGAAAACTACTGACCTATGTACATTATGAATATAGGCAAAAAAATTTCAAAAAGGTACTAGCAAAACAGATTTAGCAACTTATAAAACAATAAAAAGACAACTCAATTTTAAAATGAGAAAAAGATTTGAAAACATATTTTTCCAAAGAAGAAATACAGTAATAATAATAAATAAAATACAATAATAAGCCCAAGAAAATACGTGTCAATAGTCGTTAGATAAATGCAAATCAAAACTATACTGATATCACTTCACACAAATTAAAATGGCTAAAATAAAAAGACAGACTAACAAGTGCTGATGAAGATAGAAAGAAATTGAAATCTTCATGCATTGCAGGTGGGAAGGTGAAATGGTACAGCCACCTTTGAAAACAATTTGGCAGTTCCTCGAAATATTGAACATAGTTACTATTGGATCCAGCAATTATACCGCTAAATGTATACCTAAGAGAACTGTTAACTTGTATCCATACAAAACCTTGTACAGAAACGTTCATAGCAACATTCTCTATAATAGCCAAAAAGTAGAAACAATCCAAATGTTTATCAGTGGATGGATAGATAATTAAAATATAGTATATTTACTAAATGGAATATTCAGAAATCTGAAAGAATGAATATAAATATATTCTTCAACATGGATAGAACTTGAAAACATTAAGATAATTGAAACGTCAGTCACAAAAGAAATTTACGTGGTGTCATTTATATGAAATGTCCAGAACAAGCAAATCTATAGAGACAGTATAGTGGTTTCCAGGGGCTTGAGGGAAAAGGGAAGGGTAGTGACTGTAAAGGGAGTGAAATTTCTCTTTGGAGAGAGGAAAATATTCTAAACATAGATCATGGCAGTGGTTGCACAAATCTAGGAATATACTAAAAATATTGCGTTGTGCATTTTAAATGGATGAATTTTATAGTTTGTGATTTATATCTAGATAAGTGTTTGAAAATTTGACAACAAATTTGTTGATAAAACAGAATTATCTCCATCCACCTTAGCTCAGAGATAAAGATCAAAGGAAATATCAGATGTAGAAGATGTGAGATATAAACTGCTCCTTAATATTTGCAGTAAAGTCAAAACTACATGATCCAAAAAAATAGACTATTATAGGAACTTATTCTTTTAATCTGATTTCACACATACTCACAATCCATACATTCAAACATTAAAGGCAGAACAATATTGTCTGTAGAATAAACAAGATAAAGACATAAAGAAATAAAACTAACTCAGAAGTCAAGAAAGTTTCTCTTTTTCTGTATGAGAAACTGGTATTTGACAGAGGAAATAGAAAATAAGTATAACATACATGAGAATATTTGTGATGAGGAAATATTATGTCTTTAAAAATGGCTATGACATTAAGAATGAGTACATAGAAAGCTAAATAAGCATTAAAATAAAAATTATGTTAACGAATATGAAAGTGTATACTAGAATGGGAAATAAGCTGTAGAATGGTGCTTGCATGGTGAATCATACATGGTGAGTCACTTGCGAATAGTGTCTGTATCGCCATTACAATGTGAAATCTAAATATTGATCCCACAAAATCTATAATGCGGTTTTATTGGAAAGATAGGGCAGAGCTGTGTGCATGTGTTTCAGGGTCGATGTGAGAAGAAGATTGAAAACCTATCCCAACTGCAAATAATTGGAAATTGCCTAAAACTGAAAGATAAAGAAATAGAAACAGAAACATCTTATTCAGAGTCGTGAAGGTCAAAACCAAAGTAAACAGCTAGAATAATCAAAGTTCTTGCCTCTGGGTTGCAGAAAACAAGGCAAGAAGGAAGTACTTGCCTTTAATAATTTTGCATGCATAATTTTGATAAAAATAAAAATAGCAAACAAAAATATCAGATTCAACGTCTGTCAAATTTAATAGTGAGAAAACAGCCATAATTTTGCATTCTTCTGAGCACTTGAAATCTCTCAAACTTTTAAAAACATTTTTATAAAATGAGCAAATCTCCTTACTATGCCCACTCCTTTTTATGTGTAATTAGAAACATATGAACAGATGGGATTCCTTGTAAAATAGAACAGAGTTTTACCTTTCCTTTTTTCAATTTGTAATTTCAAAGGTCATTTTGTCTTTAGAAGTAATCTTAAAAATTCATTCCTAATCTACTGACCTGTTTTTATTTCCTTGGAGTGTGTATAGGTAATCTTTTCCAACATTCGATGTCCTGTTTGAATAACAGTTAAAATCCAGGTCTTTTTCTGTTAATTACTACATACATATTTAAAAAATATAAGAAATGAGTGGATAGTGCTATTTTGAACCTGGGATCAAACAATACTTTTTGTTTGTGTTTTGAATGCATTTTTATTTTATGATGAACACATTTAATTTCTTTCACAACTCCGTTACTAGAAACGTAATCATCACATTCGTTAGTTCTTGTTCATTTTCCACATATCTTCAGTAACTGTGAACTCTGAATATAAATTATGCAAAGATAATATTCTGTTCAGTAGCTTCAAAATAATTATAGGCAAATGTCTAAATCTGCTTTTGATGCATTTTGATGTCCATATCAGTTGTTGGCCTCGATCTCAGCTTGATGCCACAAAGATTATTTTTGTTTATGACTTTTTAAATTTTGCCAAGTCTGTGAAGGAGGATTGAAAAAGTGTCCTATTGTTTTTTCTTAAATTTGATTGTTACAATCAAGATCCAATAAAACTCTCATGGTGTGCTTACTGCATTCAAGTGTGGGGGTACATTAAAAAGAGTTCATTTGTACATTACTTATTTTACAAAGTCAGTTGGAAATATTTTATCACACTTCTTTGCATAATTCTCTCATCAATAAAAAAAGGAAAAGGTGCATCATTTTTCTTCTCTCTTTAAAAGGGAAAAAAATCAATTGTAAAACAAAGCAAGATGTAGAGCAGGCTATACTAACAATCAGCCAAGATCTTTAATCCCAATATCAATAGTCATTAAAGTTTTATATTGCCTAGCTACAGTTTAATTACTCGAGTATATCATACGTAACCTCTCTTTTTCTTCCTTGATGATCAGCAAATATGGTTCCTTCTTCTTATAAGGAAAACAATAGAAATTTTACAAGTAAGAGTATCTCAGGACAAAAAATAAAAGAAAAAAATTGATTTTAAAATTTAGAAATTGAGTTTAGAAAGCTTTAATGAAAAGCCTACTCAATGAGGACCCGGCCCCCACCATTTCTGCTTCTCCTATGGCTTTGTTCCATTGATTATAATGTCCTTGGTGATAGAGGTCACGTTAATTTTATCACATCCAAGGATTCTAGGTGAAATATGTGGCACATGTGCAGGCTGCATGCTCGTTTGTCACATTATTACTTGCTGTCACTTTTGAAGGTAGGTGTCTTTTTGAAGAATGTGCCACAGCTAGAGGGTCATGTTATTTGCATAAAGCTCTGAAAGCTGCCTTTCCAGGGAGAATGGCTGGGATGTTGCTTCATTTTCTGTTTACAGAAAGCATACAGGGGACAGCTGTCAGGAGCTAGTGCTGACTCTCTTGTACATGGATAGTTCCCAAGGAAAAAAATGCTTAACAACTTATTAATGAATTGTAACTAAAAATTCCATTTACTGGTCTGCATGTTAATTTTACCACTTGGAATAAAGTAATGCTGGTCTGCTGTCAGCAGATATTTTTGCTTTATAATGTCAAAAGATGCCTACAAATTGAAGTGATTTATAGAAGCTTCCATTGCTTTTGGTTGATAACCAAATAATTTCCTTCCTTTACAAAATTAGAGGAAGAAGGATAGAGCTGAAGTTTTGAAGCTATTACAATGATTTTGTTAAAGATCTTTAGAGAGGTTTTCAGAATAATGCAAGTGTAACTATTGTTGTTGGAGTCAAAAACTATATTATTATGCATATATGCATAGGAACTTATTTTAAATAAGATGACATTTTTCAAAATGAATAATTTCCTGGGTGGATAAATATATTTTTTCTTGGAATAATGTATACGATTAATAATTTTAAGTAAAACCTATTATTTTTTAAATGACACAACAATGAAATTACTCTAACCTATGACGACAAATAAAAAAAAGTCTCTCTCTTCCACCTAATGAAGATATTTAGTATAATTAATAAAAGTATATAATTTGACACATAATTATATATGTGTTCATATGCTTAGATTCTCCTGATTAAAAACAAGACATATATTCAATCAAAATATAGAATATAAACATCATATTTCTTCAAATGTGTCAGCTTCTTATTTGTTTCAGTGGATTAGAAATGGCCACAAATTCTCTCACATAACGCACATTAAGTGGTGAGTCTTTCACCTCCCCCTGAATTGGGACAGGCACTGGGACTGCTTTTACCAATGCAGAGTGGCAGAAGTATTGCCATTGCAGTTTCCAGCCTGGACCTTAGGGGACTGGAGGATCTTCAACTGCCTCTCTCAAAGAACATTTCCTGAACTGCTATGTAAGAAGTTCAACTATGCCGCTGGTGAGACTGAGTGGAGAGACCTGGCAGATAATGGAGAGAGAGAACAGCCCAGTTGAGCCCAGCCTTCTAATCATCCACGTCTATGTGTCAGACATGTGGGCAAAGCCTTTTTGGACCCTCCAGCACGACCCAGCTGTCCACCGAATACCATTGTCACCTTACTAAGGCACATGGAGCACATGGAGCAGAAAAATTGCCAACTTGAACTCCGTGTGAATCCCTGACCCACAGACCTTGAGTATCATAAAATGATGGCTGTTTAAGTTACAAATTTTGGGGTAAAGTGTTACCAGCAATAGATAACTGAAGCAACTGTGTGTGTTTTAAATCAGAGATGTTGATAATTCTGAAGCAGTTTTCAAGCACAGCTTCTCTTTATAAGCAAGGCGTGAAATGACTGTAATAATTAAACACAATACTCTTCATAATTTCCACAATCCCCAGTGAAGACAAGCTGAATGTAGTGCAAAGAAATAGTTGGGAAAAGACGAGTATTTTGCTATTTGGTAGTCAAGCATTTATTAGATAATAGCTCAACAAACTGTGTTGAATAGTTAACATTACATGCGCATAAACGAAGGCAATCTGATTGGAGTATGACTTCTTTTCACTGGTTAATTACTCGGTCTATATAACCTGATTGGTTTCACTAGCAAAACAGAGACAGAGAAGATAGAGAACTGTATCAGTTAGAACTTTTGACTATGTTAAATAGCAAGAATATTAATTTTTAAAATTGCTTTAGATCAGGTACAAATATGTTTTAATAAAGAAAATATACATGGATTTTTTTAGATTATGCGCTGCAGCAGATCTTTACATGTGTTTCCTAATGAGAACAACTTCCATTTAAATGTTGCTAATCACTCCTTTTTCTAGTGGAAGAGATGTGTAGTTGCCTTAGAACATGGCCTTTAGAGACTGCTGATGTGGTTAAAACTTCTCTTCTCATTTCTTAGCCAATTTAAATACAGCCCAGTCATTTGACCCTGTAAGCCAGAGTAAAACATGGATAAAAATAATTTCTACCTTATGTTTCGTTGTGCAAATTAAATGCTATAATTGATATAAATTCATTAGTACAGTATCTAGCAAATAAATGTACTAAGTAAATATTTGCAATAATATGATCTAGCTTAAAAGCATTTGAGTATTCCCTTTTACTTTATACATATTTTTTATTTTTTTATTTTTTATTTTCTTCTTGTCAAAGACCGACTATCTCCTTACCTCTTAATAAGTAGATGTTGAAATCTTTACAGGGAGGCCAAGGAGACTTCTTGTGGAAAGAAAATGGCATCCTAACCTTTTGAATATTCAAAGATTATAGACCATCTGCTGGAGTGAAAGGAAGCCGGAGGTCCTGAGTGGTCCTTTTCATCTAGGATGGTATATGCACGGATCACTCAGGCTTAAGACCTAAAACTGAATTGTGCTAGAGAAGGACTAGTTCTATGCAGAGGTAGCCACTTTCCTCCTGGTATGGCTTCCTTTCTCTAGTAAAATAATACATTTGGCCTGCATAGGCAATTTACAGCACTATCTTAAATATGAAGGAGAAAAAAATCTGTTCCGATACCCTTTTTCTCTCTTTCTTTCCATATGCACATACATGCACACACATACTCAGTTTAATCTATCAAGCCATGAAACTACATGTGCTGCAGAACATATTCTTTCATATGCAGAACTGTTGGTTTTATGGGGATTCAATCTTTTATTGATAGATTTATGAGTCTGTATTCTGTTGTCTGCACCAGTTTATGCTCTTAATTCAGTAGCGTGTAGCACATGTGCTAAGAGTATTTGAGCAGAAGGCAAGCTATAACATGGTTATAATAAAATTTACTTAAGTAGAATATGTGAACATTGATGTGTTTGACTGAAGGTCAGGTAGCTGATTGTGTGGCTCCAAACTGACCACCTGGAAACCTAAAGCCTGCCTTTCACATGCAGATTTCCGAAGAAGAGAAGTTTAAAATTGGCAAAAGTTTGAAAGTGCAAGTGGGACAAGGGATGAATGGGGAAACTGTTAGAAGCTGCTTTTGCATTTTTACTTAAGGTATAAAAAATTCAATGGTTCATATCAAAAAATGGGAGACTAATGATGGAGAAATTAACTTGACAAGCAGGCTGCACCATAACCTGCTCTTCCCAATAAATGAACGCTCGCGATATCACTGATGTGGAAGAAATGAGGTATTGAATTTTCTTTTTGTCTTTTTTTTTTCTTTACTCAAACCTCCAGACCTCACATTTATCGTCACAATCCTTTCCTTTCCCACAGCTCTAACCCTACAATCAGTGTGGGCTTCACCCACTTCCAGCCTCTTTCCCTCCAATGTTCCAAAGTTTGCAGCTAATTAGAAAAAATAAAAACCTTTCCCCCGAAAAAATTTTATTAAATTAGGGTTCATGACAGGTTGATAATTTTCATAAACTTCCTGGCTATTTGAAAATGAGTAGGAAAAATATTTGTCAGCTCAGATGGAAAAAGGGAATCTAGCAGAAATAAAGAAAGGGAAAGATTCCTTGCCCATAATGATTAAAGGAGGCACTTAGAAGGTTAATAGATGGTGAGATTGCCTGAAATGGTAGCACGTCTTATATTTCCTTTTAGGTACTTTGACAAAAATGCATATACATCTCATCATATTCCATACAATATATGTGTAGAGAGAAAGAAGTTTTGGTTATTAATTGATATTTTTATCTATATATACATTCAAATAAAACCTGTTATCATTTATGTTTATCCACTCCTGACCTAGAAATGGCACGCTGTGATAACAATTCCTATCAATAGAATGATATTTTACTTATCAAATGTGGGTAGTGACATTTCTCTAGGCACAAAATTGTCTATTCTGTTTAACAGAACACATAACTTCGGAGTGCTTGCATTTAAAAAGATCAGCAATAATGTGGGAAAGTCCAACAAGATTATTAAGATTAAGCCATATAACATATTAAGCCATGTAACATATTGAACGATGATCCAAAACGTACTAAATCAGCATAGAGTACTAAAATCAGCATAAATTAATCCCTCAGCATTTAAAGGTATTAAATTATAAATTAAAGAGTTTGAATTCTAAATAGCTGTTGAAATTGTAGCTGACACATGGAAAGGAGTCCCAAATGAGGTTTATGAAATATCTTCATCTTTTCTACTTCAATTTCTAGCAACAATGCACTTAAAATTCATTGGAATGAATTTACATAATCTACAAATATTCAATTCAAGAAAATAATTATGATTTTTCTGAACGATCTTTTAGGTACCATAGTGAAATTTATAATGCTCAAAAACATATTTCAAGAAAGTTTGACTCTTTTCTGCTATAAGCAATATTGGGACATACACATATGCTTCATAATTTATGAGTCTAAATTTTGGGTGATGTAATTACTCCAGTAAAATATAAATGTTCTTGTTTTTTCAACTATTTAACAATTTAGGACTAAAAAATATTTATCCTTTAAAGGAGAAATGACAATACTAGCTGTCTGCATTAATATACATAACCTTGCATTTTAACTAATATATTTTGGGATAATAATGTCAAACTTTTCGAGAATTATTTTTCAACTAGTAATTTTTGGTCACATTAATATGGTACAGATTTTTTACACATAAAATTGTTCTGATTAAAATTAAGTACGTTTAAATTACTGAAGTAAGGTCTAATATTAAGTAAAGTGTAATTACATAATTGGTTAGCTTTTCTGTAAATAAAATATCCATAGTGAGTGAAGTGGTTTAACTGAGCCAAATTTTTTTCAAAAGTTTTTAGGGTCTTGAATTTGTGCAGAAAACATTATCATATATAAAAAATTTTTTCTTTTAAATTTCCTTTTCCAAACATCACAGTAAAAAAGGGAAAGATAAATGATATTACATAATTTATTGGGATCTTTTTCTGACTCCAAATACAAATGTGGATGGCTAGTGTATATTGGAGACTTTGGCATAAGTTAACATGGCAATTAGACATTGTGTATTAAGACTCAATAGCTGAGCTCTGTGTTAGAAAGAGTCCTAACATGTACAAAGGTAATTATTATTTGTATGGCTTAATAGCACCATAAATAGGCTCTGGACACTGGCCTGGGTGCTATAAAAACACTTTTTTTTTAAATTGCCCTGCCACTAACTAGTTTTGAGATGTTGTGAGCGTTATTAGTCCTCAAATTCTTCTTCTGGATACTGTGGAGCCCGTTGGGCTCACTGTGACATACAGTCCAGTTCTTAAATTCTTGTTATGAATAAATTGATGTGAGCAATAACAAGTTCTATTATTTTCAAGGGAAATAATCACTAATAAAAATCTAGAATGTTGCCAAGTCGCAGTGTTTGCAAGTCCTGATGGTCGGCGTTCCTTTATCTTGTTTTGGCATTACCCTGAAGAGCTTAAGTGCCCAGGTTAGCATACATTTTGGCAAAATTAGTCCTGACTACAGTTATCAATTCGCTCCCTCTGGTCCAGACTCACAATCTCTTAAGAGTTCCTTCCCTTAATAGCGTATTATCCTAAAACAAGTTGTCATTTGAAAAGTGAATGAATCCTTACTATGGAATAGCTCTATAAAATTGTTTGAATAGTGATTTACACTGATACACATGCAAATTTATACAGAACCAACTACATCTCTTTATAAATAGCATGTAGAACACAGTGTTGTCAAAATATTCGTGCATTCTCTAAAATATGATGTAAAATAAACACTGGAATCCTGGTTTGAATACTTATTGTCTAGGTAACCTTGAATTTGATTTTATATCTTTGAGTTTTCAATCCGTAATGAGTAAATAATATAGGTGAAACTCTTAACAGATTCTGACAGTCCATCCAATGTCCTGTCCCTATAGTCATTTTTATTGTATTTTTATCTGTTTGCCCACCTAATTTCCTTTTATATCCATAACACAGACTTACTCCTCTGTGTGTATGTGTGTGTGTGTGTGTGTCTGTGTGTGTGCCTGCATAGAGAGAAAGCGAAAGAGAGGTGGAGGGTAACCTTCTCTTTAAATGGTAGTGTGTCAATAGAAACTTAGCAATCATGTGGTATAAATCCCCAGAGATGTGAGTATATCTCTCAAATATTTATTAAAAAGTTTTGTAACTATGTATTCATATTTATACAAATTATTCTTCTAAATTGTCATATTTCATAATTAATTAAATCCACAATGTTTTATAAGATGTATCTGTCTTGTAGTATACAATTCTGATCAAACACACAATGAAATTATAAATACATTAAAAAAAACAACAATATTTGGATCACAAATGCAGTATCTTAAAAAGTCAGACACACATTAGATCTTGAGGGAAGCCTAAAAACACCTGTAGAAGTGTATAGTTTCCAACGGAAAAGCTGAGTAAATTAGAAATCAATAAAAAAATGATTATCCAAAATCATATATCTTAAAGACTAAAGTATAACATGAAAATCCTTTGTGTTAAATAAGAAAGTATAAGGAAATTATAACATAATTAAAATTAGGGGCAATTAAAACACTACAAAAACATCCTGTGTGACAGTGTCACTTCTTTAAAACTTTAGATATGTTTATCAGAAATTAAGAACAAATTTTTAAAAATGGACTAGGTATTCAATTCAAGAAGATTGAGCAATAGAGAAAAGTCAAATAAGTAAGACAAAAGGAAATGATAAAAATAAGAACAAAAACCTTCGAAGAGAGGAATAGAAAAATGTAGTGCAGTTAAATAAAACAGAACATCTGATTCTTGGAAAGTGATTAATAAATAAACAACTTTTGCAACATGAAACAAGAAAAAATATTTTAAAGTAAGGAAATATATAAAGAAGAGGGAAAAAACAACTGGAGATGCAGTAAGATAAAATAAATATAAATAAAATATAAATAGAATAAAATAAAATGAAATATACAACAGTCGTATGCCAAAAAACTTTGGAAAACAATATGAAATGGTACATTTCTGGAAAAATTATAAAATGGCAAAAGTGGACCAAGAGGAAATAAAAATTGCAAAGTATCAAAATACAATTAAAAAAGTAAAATTAAAATGAGATCCGAAATCTTCCACCAACAGCCAAAATTTCCTCAGGCATGTTTTCCTTCACATCTGCATCTTTGGTCACCCTTGTTCTGTGCCATTTCTAATTTATTTCCAAAATGCACATTAAAACTGGTCAATTCTTGTGTTATTGCTTATGCAGTATTGAAAGGAATTTATCTTTCTATGATTATACCTTTTTAAAATTCATACTGTAAGTATGCAGTTTTCAGCAGAATTTTATTTGTTCCCATGTCCTGCTGAGCTATCTTTAACTTGATTTTTAATGTTTATTAGCTCTTTATAAAGAAAATACTATAATTATTAAAGGCAATGACTTCCAGCTCTCCTTGTCTCAGATTAACGGATCTTAGAACTCTTAGTTAGTTGAGAAAATAGTTGAGAGTTAATATTTTGTGCAGAAATGTGATTTAGCAAAACAAGCAAAATAGAAACTAAACTGTAATATAATAAGGGCACCTGCATTGATTCGGGCAGTGTTACTTGGCTACTGTTTAGGAAAGATAAAAATAATATATGCAAATTAGATGTAAGTGGAATCAAAGGAATTTAACAAAGATAGGTTAAAGAACCCAATTTGGTTTCAGTGTTTGGAAGGTAAAATAATTTTTCAAGAGGCATTTTACCATTACAGAATTGGTTTAGATTTTCTTCTTGTCTTCTCCAAAGTAATTTGGAATTGTATAAAATGGAATTTTACAGGAATTGTACAGTATCCTTACTCTGATATTAATTAAAATGATCAACCGAATTATAAAATAAAGTGTATTTAAGACATAACTTTGATGGCATTATGTTGACTTTTCAAAATGTTCTGCAAAATTCTCTATCAAACTTTCATTATGAATTGCACCTGTAGTCTATTATATTAAATTAAAAGAGAAAGAAATTCTTGATTTGCTCCTTCTTAATATTCTGATATTTAAAGTTCCTTCTCAATGCATGACATTTAATGAATTTCTATTGTATTAAAACATACCTACCTGAACGCATTTTGTTTCTTAGTGTAGTAGAGTGGAAGACACATCGAACATCTAAGTGGTGACTATTATATTGAGTCCAGTGACTGGCACTTAGTAACCCCCAATAAATGTCAGCTTTTATAATTTTCCTACTAATTTTGTCCTGAAAAATGGTGCCTACATAGATAACTGACTTAATGTTATTGAGACTCAATTTCCTCATCAATAAAATGAAAAGGACTGATATCATGATCCTTGATGAAATTAACTTATAGGAGTACCGGTTTTTTGCTTTATGCCAAATAGTGTACCAATCCACATTGTCCTGAATGTGAGGCCAGGGGAAGGTTACGTTTATATGCCCCATTCCAAGTCTCTACTAAAATTGTACTTATATTGCAGAATTAGCTGTAGGAACATATTTGAGAGGGACCATTATGTAAATATTGAGAAAGCAAGATCATCAAGGGAAAAATGCTATATGACTATTTTCCACAAATATATTTCCCAAAGACAAAGCTCTACAAAAAAGTTTCTTTACAAAGGAAAAGTTTTGCATGCATTTCCCATTTTCACTTGCTTCGACTTACCTTTACTACTTCTAAATACCCAACATAAACCTATTTAGACATGATCTATTTTCCACTGCCCAGACAGATAAAATTTTACTTGGGTCTGTCAGACCAAATTAATACAGGAGCCACCTTCCCCTCTTCCATAAGCAGCACAGCACTTCAATTTACCACATATGATAAGCTATCTAGAACTACGCTTTTGGTTCATGTAACTATCTCCTCTCCTGGAGAGTAGTATCTTCAAAAATGTGAAAACTTGTTCTCCTTATACCACTCATTGACCTTGTAATGGACCTGGCACATAACAAGAGGTCAAAAGTTAATGAAAGAAGGTAAAAGAAAAAAAAGGGGGAAGAAAGAGAAAAGAGAGAAATATGTAAGCCTCTCCTTTGGGGGAATATTAAAAGACTAATGTAGTAAAGCAAAATGAAAAATCACTTTTACATTAAATTTGGACATATAGCTACTCTTATCTGCTAATCATTTCATTAGTTACCTGAAATTAATTATTTTCAAATTTTTCAAAATCTAATTCATTTAGTTTTTCCTCTTTGATTTTGAGCAACAACCTTGATCTTACTATCATGCTCCTCAGGACTGAAGATTGGGCCCTCAGTGCTCAGCATTCTCCTAGCAATACCCTTCCCTCTTCCCATAACTCCCCCGCTTCATTACGAAACACGGCCTAAGAGATCAGTTCCAAGGAAGAAGACTTAATTTTAACTGATTATTCATGTCCTTCTCAGAGACTGTCAACATTAACCCCATCATGCCTTATATCTCTATTTATCTCATCTCCCATAAGAATTTCAAGACTTAACCTCTTTCATCTCTATATAGCTTTGTATACTTCTTAATTTGGCCCAATGTCACAGCCTACAAAGTTAATACCAAACCTTCTATTATTTCTCTGAACTCTGTCAGCAGCAAAATTTCCTATACCCTCAACATGTTTTTGTGTTCCTGTCACTTTATTTCTCTACTCAAAAATGGTTGTCATTTAGCGTTAGTGTATCCTGTGCAAACTCCATTAAAGTAGTCTCTGTTGCTGTTTTTTCATTCTCCTATACTTCACATACAATGGAGCCTGGAGATGAAATAAGAGTCCTCCTTACTCCTTATTGACATTTCAGTGTTTGTTTCTCCAGATTTCTAACCTTATCACCTACTCACTTCGAAGCACATGGTATCCATCTATTTTACCCATTAGCCGCCATTGCTTCAGCCATCTACCATTGCTTTCATTGGAGATTTTAAGACCTCGATCACACTTCCTTCCCAACCATTTATCCTGCCATTATTATCGAAATATACACTCTCTATAGATGTTTCGACCTAATATCCTAATTTTTCATGTTTGAGATGTCTTCTCCCTTTGGCGTCTTCTTTTTAATCCATTCAGTGATCCGTTCCCATGGTCAAACATTAGAAGACCTTGATATTGGCAAGCTCTTCAAAATATCAGTTTCAAGTATCTGACATTCAGAATATCACATCTTAACTTTTCAACTCACTCACTATAGAATCCCAATTTAACAATTTTGAATTCTACTAGGACCCCAAATTGGTTGTCCTTACTATCTCTGACCTTCCACTTCAAAGTACTCATTTAAATATATAAGCAACGATTTTATCCTTTGCTTTCTGTCAAATATTTTGGGCAAAATGCCAACAGTGATTGAAATTCAGATTCCCACCTTTTCTTTATCTGTTGCCAAGTAGTTGGGTAAGCTTGGTGAAAAACACACAACCACACTGACTTTCAGTTCATTACACAAAGCTCAGGTGGAATCTCAATGCTGATTACCAATCACTTTACATTTCTTTAGTCGTTACACTCTCCTACACTCCAATATTTCATAAGTTTTATACTCTACTAAATCTTTGGTACTCTTCTTTGGGACACACTTTCAGCTGCTTGCTTGTTCCTCAATTTACTGAGGAAATGGAAGCAATCAGAAGAGAATGACTTCTCTTATAGTTATTCCTACACTCCTGGATATTCCTTTTCATCTTGACATCTCAAAGTGAAGGCTTAGTTCTGAGACTTCTCACTGCTCTGTTTATACCTGCTTTCTAGTTAATATTATCTACACTGAAGTCTTTAAATAGTATCTATATGATGATGACTGCAAAATTCCTATGGCCAGCTTTGATCATTTTCCTAAATTCTAGAGATAAATATATCCAATTATCTACTAAACATTTCCATTTGGATGTTTGATAAAATGAACATGTCCAAAGACAACTTCTTATTTCCTCTATATCTGCTCTGTCCCCTCCTCTCTTTACTCTAGTTGCTCCATATCAATTGTTTTCAATTCCATTCATCCAGTTCTCAGGCCCAAAAACATGGCATTATTCTGTACTTTCTTTCCCTCACACCCATTATTAGTCTGTTAGAGAAAGTTATTGCCTCTTCTTTTAACATGTATCAAGAGTCTGACCATTTCTCTCTCCACCTTCACTTCAACCACCTTAGTTCCCAAAACCATCCTCTCTTCTCTGGATAGTATTATTTTCTCTGCCCTCCTTGAATCCATTCTTGCCTTCCTACAGTCTCTTCTTTTCATACAGAACCAGAGTAATCTTTTAGGTGTATCTCTGCTCAAAACTTTCTAATATTTCCATCTCAGAATAAAATTCAGTATCCTTACCATGATTTGGAAATTGATACCTGAGCTAACCCTCTTTATCTTCTGACTTACCCATTCACTCACTTTGTTGTAACTACTCTGGCTTGTTTTGCTTTTTTTCAGTTCCTGGGAAAGGTCAAGCAGGCACCCATCTCAAATACCTCTTAGATACCTCAAATTGCTGTCACCCCTTGTGCAACGCTCTCACCCCAGGTATCTACTTGGCACTTACCCTCACTCAGAGATCTGCTCTGAGATACCCTAACTCATTGGAAATAGGAGAAACTGTGTCAAAAAGATTTTGAGTTTAGAGTAATAGAATGAGCTTTGCAACCTCTAGACAGAAAGATATATAGTTTAAAATTGCATTTTAATCTCAAAGAGATTTTTATCAAGCAAATTAGTTAATTCAATGGTTGGTATTTTATTTTCCTCGTAACTTTTTCCCAAACTTCCCACAACCATTGGGAAAGAGATTAAAAGTAATCATCAAAATAAAAACACACTTAACCTCATTTATTTGGAGGGATAATTAATTATGTCTATAAAGTGGGTAAAATGTCAATATTATTGCTAAAGAAAGGGAAAAAGGAAGTTCAGAGCATTTTGTGAGAGCATTACTCAGAATAATACTGTTGTCAATAGCAAATGGGCAGGGCTGTATTTAGATAATTATCTTGGAAGAGTTTTTCTTGTCTATCTCCAAAAGATTTAAATGACGATGCTGTATATCTTTCAGAAAACCCCTCCACAGTCTAATAAAGCATCTTGGCACAGAATAGTTTTCCTATAAGACCTCTTAAATTTTCTTTCACTCTTTTATGTATGTTTCACTAGTTTATGTATAATCCTTGCTCATGCAGTCAACATATTTTATCTCCATCAATAAACATTAGATATTTTACTTTTGATGATGTTTTGCATCTCTGTTAAAATCCTCACTTCTATTTCTTCCTCCTATAATTGGAACAGATAGTTTGCTGAATTGTTGTAATTGCCTGTTTGCGTTTAAGACTTTACCTTTTCCAGAGGTCATTCTCCTTTATGTAAAAAGAAAAAATATATATATATGTATATATATAAATGCACAAACAAAAAACACCGTAGGTTTCTTAACATACATAATATTTTCATTCGTGGATAACAGCTGCTGTTTGGAACACTATCATTTAACATATTTGAGGACTGGCAGATATTTAACTGTAGGAGAAAAATGTAATGTAATTATTTCATTTGTTCAGAGAATTTCAGAGTGCTTAGTTTAACACTTCTTATATACCTGGAAATTTTTACTTTCCTTATGAAAGCACTTGTGAAGGAATGTCAAGAGAAAGAAATCTATTGACGAGGAAGAGTTAAACGCAGCCCATTTTGAAATGGCTGTTTAACTCTGTGGCTCAGGTGGAATCATTAGATTCAGCTTAGACTATTCATCTCAAGAGACCTCAACAAACTTGTCCAGAATGATACAAGAAATACCTCAGGATTTCCCAGTCCTTTCAATTGGTTCCGAGGTCATATGATATCACTAGGTAGAGGATTTGGCTATTTGGGAGGCCGAGTATGTTAAAGATGACGATGGTGATGTTAAGTCAGAGGTCTTTTGAAACTGAAACAATACCTGACCTAATTTATCAGTATCTACAATTAATTTATCATTGTTACCAATATATTTGTGTTTTATGAAATGGAGGGTAGTGGAGGGAAGTTAGGTGTTTAGCTAGAGTAATTTATTTTATTTTTTGATATAAAAAGCAACTCCCAAATCTCAGTGGCTTAACAGTATAATTTTTTTCTGGTTCATGTCATAATTCAATGCTAGTGAGAAACTCAGTTTGGCAGATGTTCTCCAAGTGTTGACCTAGGGATTCAGTCTCCATCTGACTTTTGAGGCTGCCAGATTAAAGAGCTGGCTGAAGAAACACTTCAGGGTGGAACAAGGTGTTTTTATGGATCAAGTCTAGAGGAGGTACACATCAATTACAACCGCATTACATTAGATAGAACCTTGTTACAAGGCCTAACGTAAACACAAGTGAGACTGTGAGAAGGATTCATTCCATGTGCATGGAAAGAGGAAATGGGGTAAGTAATCTAGCCAGGATCTTACAGGGTTATAGAAATGAAGAAAGCTATTTTTATTACCAGTCATTTACATTTTCATATTAATGCTTATAAACAGATAAATTCCAAGGTATTTTTATTTGGAAAAGAAAATTTCTATGTTCCTGTTATAGTCTAGGTGAAGGCATAGGCTGTGAACTGAAGAAAATCACCTGGAACAAACACAGCAGAAGATTAGAGAATAACAAGATGTCTTTGTGCTTAGTTCACATGCAATTTTTTGGAACCATTAAGGAAGGCTGAGCTGAAAGGATACCATATTAAGTGAAGAATTATTCAATTGTTTCTAATTTATTAATATCTCTCATTTTTTGCTGATATTTTCTGTACTGTTTTGTTGGGAAGATGTTGAAAATATTAATTCAATTACAGATCCTGCTAGTGTAGCAGATAGAAGATCTTTAAGTGAATAATTCCTTTGTTGCAGGCATCAGAATAACACTCATGGATTCAGGACATATACCGTGGTGATTAATAACTCAGTCTTTGGAGCCAAATTGTATGGGTTAAAGTCTCAGTTGTACTACTTATTAGCTGTATCAGACAAGGTCCCAGCAGGAAATAGAAATGGGTTAAATGATAAAAATTGAATAAAGGAGGTTAAGAGACAAATATCCACGAATATGCTTTTATAAGAGCACCAAAAAACATTGTTAAAGGATGATTGAATGGAAAACATTTCTTGGAAATTAGAGATTAGGTATTGTTCTATAGATATTTATATGCTTATCTCCCTCAGAACTGTTTGCTTACGTTTTAGAGAGACTTTCACCTCTCCTCTCACGAGATTATTTGCATTTACTTCAGAGTAAAGGTCTTTCTCCTGAGGGGAGATTGGGCCAATGTGCCAATCACCACATACAAACTATGAGTCTCATAATTTCATGGTCTTTCTCCTGTGGTGTAATTCCACGAATGAACAGGTGAACACTTGGCTCTTGTCATGTCCCCCATGGAAAATCCTGGAATAAGAAATTGAATCTAAGATGCTATGTGAGTAATAAACAGTCTGAATCAGAGATCTCATGTTTCCTGTCACAACAATTTATGAAGATGTGAGAAATTAATAAGAGCTTAGGGCATAGTTAACAACCACAGGAAACTAACCCTTGGCCTGCAGAGGCAGAAAGAGGGAGTGGTCACTATACAACAGGAAGAGTAATGGCTGCCAATTAGGAATTTGGGGATTTAAAAGAGTAAATTATTATTTTTACTTCATTTTCTTTCTTCAGTCTGATCTTTTTCATGTGCCTCCCTTTGACCAAATCCAAGTGGAAGTCAGAAAACAAATGAGTGCATTGATGCAGTTCATAAAATTTAGCCTCCTGAGAGGCCAGCCTTGTGGCATAGTGGTTAAGTTCGCACACTCTGCTTAGGTGGCCTGGGGTTAACTGGTTTGGATCCCGGGCGTGGACCTACACACCACTCATCAAGCCACGCTATGGTGGCATCTCACATAGAAGAACTCCAATGATCTACAACTAGGATATACAACTATGTACTAGGGCTATGTACAACAATCTTCATTAAAAAAAAAAAGAATATAGCACTGAGCTATCTGAGGCAGTGCCCACTCTCACAGAACTTAACAAAGAAAAAGAAAGAAAGAAGATCCTCCTTTAGCTGCAACAGTATAAATTCTCCCAGCTACTTGAACGATATTAGAAGCAGACTCTTGCCAGTCAAGCCTCCAGATGAGAACACAGCCTAATCAACATCTTTTTTTTTTTTTGAGGAAGATTGGCCCTAAGCTAACTTCTGTTGCCAATCTTCCTCTTATTTTTTTCCTTCTCAAAGCCCCAGTACATGGTTGTATGTCCTAATTGTAGATCATTCTAGTTCTTCTATGTGGGATGCCTCCACAGCACAGCTTGATGAGTGGTGTGTAGGTCCCTACCCAGGATCTGAACCAACGAACCCCAGGCTGCTAAAGCAGAACATGTAAACTTAACTACTTGACCAAGGGGCTGGCCCCTCAGTCAACATCTTGATTGAAGCCTCTGAGGCCCTGCGCAGAGTACCCAGTTAAGCTGTGCCTCGACTCCTGACCCCAAGATATTGAGAGAGAATAAATATGTGCTAGTTTAAACCTATAAGTGTGTGGTAATTTGTTACACAGAATAGGAAACTAATATTATTATTTTTTGTAATACTATTATTAAATACTGTTTTTCCAAAGATCTCAGCTTTTCTTATATGATCACTAATGTCTCATTACCTTCATGCCATGTCTCCTATAATTCATTATCTTTTATCAGAAAATCTCAACATTAAGTAATACTATTCTTTCAAGTTAACATATGCACTAGGAAGAAACTTATATAAAAGTACAAAATATGCATATAAAGTATAAAAATTACTCCATATTTTATATAGATCTTGAGATAAAAAAGAAAAATGTTTCTTTAAAAGCAGAAGGCCTTTCATATTGTTGATTTTCTGAAAATGACTCTTTCTCTGATGTAGATAGTCAAACTGATGAGTAACAGTGTTAAAAACTTACACATCTTCATGCTCAGAAATTATGTATTGTCAAGCTCAAAGGGAAGATTTAAGCTCATTCAAATTATTCTTTACTCATTATAGACTATGTAAAGTTTCCTACTGAGATTTTCATCACCAGGGCAAAGATGCATTAACTAGATCAATAAATAATCCAATAATTATCAGGCTACATTGTGTATGTCTTTCACACTGTGAACTTAAAGTGTGTAAAAATTCAGCAATCTTTTTTCCCTCAGTATAGCTGAAGAATAATTGGAAGTATGGATTTACTGGTCTCTCTTTGAATGTAATTGTATCAGAGCGAGCTCCCTACTATCTTTCCAGACTCCGGCTGCTGTTGTGACAGTCAGTGCTGGCCCTAATCTTATTGTTAATGTCAAAGACCGAGCGTGACAGCCCCAGACAAGACAGGCTCCAGTGAATGACAGAGTAATCAGTCTGGAAAAGAACTGCCTCATCCATAAAGGATCAGACTCTGGAAAGTCACTATCTGCATGTTCACATGTTTGCTTCTTTTCTCATTCTGATGGCAGCTAGATCATTTAACATCCTATCCTTATGTCAAAGATTATTTGAAATTCATGTTATTCTAACACTGTAAACGAAAAGGGATAAAAATGTTGTGTATGTGGGTATTATCAATATATGAAATTCAAAATGTCTGAGGGCATTCTGTGAAAATAATTTTAAAATATGGGATTTTACAAACTGCTCTGAAGAATGTCCCTTCACCATCTCACACTTAATTTTCTAAAATATAATATTGAACAGTTTCTGTTCAGGTTATAAAGGTGTGTAACCTTCTTTATGTCTTTAGACTTCTATTCCATTTGGTTATCATGTATATGTTAAGCAATCAAGTAAATTTATATTTGATGCTACACAGATAGGTACACATTAGCCAACTTAGTATATTGTATATGTCCATAATTTTTAAGATCACGAAGAAAATCCATTTAGTAAAGTTTTATTTCTGTGAAATCTTTTATCGTATATCTTTTTAAAAGGTTAACAATATTTAAATTTCTTATTAAAGAAAACATATTATATATGACACCGAGTGTTAATACTGTGTTTCTAAGTTTCTTATATAATAATTTTTGAAAAGTGTACTGTATCTTATTTTAAGAAATTTCACTGTATGTGTATGTAGCATAACCAATTCTGCAAAGAAGTACTTTGTAATAGATAGCATCACATCAAGTTATCTGGACAAAAGAATTTAAATCTTCTTCTAGTTATTGAAGAACAAATTAAAATCTTAGGTAACGATATAGATAGATTATTAATATCTCACTTTAGAAGATATAGAGAAAATATGTTCTTTTTTTAATAAATCTATGATAGATTTCCAAAATATGTGAGGAGTGCATTCAGTATTTGGGAAGTTTTTGGCTAGTAAAAAAAATAAAAATAAAACAAAGCAAAACAAACAGGAAAACTGCCAGCATTTTAATTTTAAGATAGTTAAAATTACTGTAATTATTATCATTTACATACTGATGTCCTATTAATAATCAAATAAGAATTTTTAATATAAATTTCCTATGACTACATGATGAGTCTGTGGAGAAATGCAATATGGTTTCATTTCAAAATGTATTTTGATTTAATATTTTATAAATATACATTCATATAAATTTTGAATTTTCATATTTATATAATTTTTGTTCCTTAAAATAACCAGCTATCCTAGCAATGTTGCTATTAACACTTAGAATTAAAAATGTAGATTTATCTTTAAACCTTATTATTTCATAGTTATTTGAGCATAATTAATAATAAATCCTCCAGCCAATGGGCCTACAACATTCAAGTTTTTGTTGACCTTGAAAGAAGCTGTTTCACCAGAGGAGAAAAGCCTACCTGCTGAACGTTAAAATCAATAAAAATCTCAATGCAAATAATCCATACTCAATCTATAAATCAAAATTGGTATAAGTTTATTGTATGAGCCCGGTCTGGGGACTACAGCCTGGGGACTTTCTTCCACAAGGAAGGAAGCACATGAAAGAAGTAGAGTGTACAGAGTGGTTATATAAAATCTTAGAACAAAGAGCACACATTGCATAGGATACATCTCTTTTACTACAGTCATGAGATGCTTAGCTAGCATGGCAGGCCAGTGGTCACAAGGTGAGCACAGCAAGTCAGTGGTCAGCAGGTCAGTAATTAATCCTTGGTTTCTGGGAAGAAATGCTTATCCTTAAAGAAATGCTGATGTGGGAGAAAGTTATATCTCTATCTTTAAGGGCAATTTTCTTGTCTTTGGGACATTGTAAATGTTTAAAGCAGATGTACAATGCATGCTCAACAGGCCATGTCATGACTTTCTGGAAAAACAATGTCAGGCTGAATTAGTTTCAAACCAAATGGCTTTCTCATATACTCCAAAATATCATATTGCTTTTCATTTATTCATCAAAAGTTATATAAAAGAGTCAATAATTAAAGAAAACTTTTCCAATGATATTTCTATCAATGATAGCAGAGAAAAAACCCCAATATCAAGGATAACTATTCAATTTAATTATTTGTCTTTCCTTCAAGATGGGACATACTAAAGCATATTGAATGTTGTTGAAAATGACTCATGTGGGAGAGAGAAATTAATAATGCAAAAAAAATAAAGCAAGAGCAGTTGGAATGCATTGAAAGGGGTAAGGATATATCTCCCATCCATATGAAGCAAACTAGAAAATAGGAGCACAGACATAGGGTAGTTTATACATTGGTCCTTGGAAGCTGAGTGAGTATCTGTTTAATTTATTCTATATTTTCTACAAAAGATAAGGACAACAGCTGAGATTACGGGGAAAAGGCAAGTCTGCTAGAGGTTTTCAGAGAAAAGAAAGATAAAATAGTCAATCAAGGAAATGGGAAAGCTAAATTAAGATGAAAAATATATGTTAAGGTTCAGCATTCTGATTATAAAATGAGAAATATCAGGACCACTGTGTTATCCCCCACTTCAACATTTAATTCCTTAGATTTAGGCAGACAAGGTGTGGATGTTTGGGGTTTAACCTGGATTTGTTATCACTAGGTGAGTGTAACACGGAAAGAAGTAGATATAGCATAGAGGGATATTTAAAAGTGAAATTAAGTGAACAACTACAAGAATAGACCATAAAAAAATTTGAGTATATAAAGGAGGTGATGGGCCAAGAAATAATGATGGAGTTAATGGATGGGATGAATCAATATCTCAAAGAATTACTGAAATGGATAGAATTCGAGTATGTGAACTGGTGATATAAGTGGTGCCACCAGAGCAAGGGATTTCTGAAATTGATATATTGGAATTGGTACAGTGTTTTATAGTGAGCAAAGTGCATACCATGGAAATGGATGTCTGTGGAAAGAGATAAAACTATTATAACGGTAATAATAGGGACAGAGTAGAGACAGAAAAGAGAACAACAAGCTAGATGCTAAATTCATCAGTGAATGGGAAATAGTATCCTGCATTTGAGTAGATGTTAGATATGAAGTGGGAGAGTTCATGGTATAATTTGTTGGCAAGAGCTAAAACAGGATTGGTCTTCTTAAAAGTAGAAACAGTATAAATGACTGAAAAACACACACCTCCATACTGTTCAGTATGTGTGGTATGTGCACAGTCGCAAAAGGATGACAGCGATTAATGGAAAGACATTGAGTGGAGCAGTCATTTTTTGTTCCCTATGCCATCTTCCCACAGCTCATCTCTGACACCAACAATAACGATGATGGACTGTTTTGTGTACAGAAATAGAATCTAATGTCAGATATCCTTCATGACACTAATCTTTCTGCTTTTCTTCCTCAGAGCTTTCTCCGATGTGTGGGGCAATTAATACCTCTAGCAACAACCTTCAGCCAATGGGAGATGGACAGTAGTGCCCAAGTGCTAAATGAACAGCAGAGCCTCTTGTCTTTCAGACAGTCAGCTCTGGGCTCAGAGGTCTCAGGTGAGTCGAGTCCCCATAGCCTACAGCAGGAACTTCACAAGCAAAACACCTTTCTGTGGCTGTTTCATATTCACCATCTCATACTCCTTATTCCCACTCCTGCTTCCTCAGATCACTCCCAAGTAATATAGCTATAACTTCTTTTCACAGAATTTACTTTCAGACACTGAGATTTACACACGTAAAAGTTACATATTTCTTTAAGTAAATAATACAAGAAATTAACTGTGAAGAAGGTCATTCAAGACATAAGATATAGTTCTTCTGGTTAGAGTAGCAACTTGCCCTGGCCCTCAAGTCTCCAAACAGAGATTTACTAATTGTTACCACTTGATAAGGTGAGAAACGTATAAGGTCCTTTAAGAAGCTTTGTTTTGCATTTTCAAGGTGTTTTGATATACCTTCCTGGAACTTCTTGTCTTTTGCGGGAAGTCTGCCTACGTGTCTGCATGCCTACCATGTTTCAAGTAACCAGAAAAACACCTAGGGTCCCGAGTGCGGATGACGTGCAAGATGAATTGAAATCCACTTTGCCAGGTGCACCATCTCCACTAATAGCCCGCCCCATCTTGAACTCAGCTAGAAGTATAATCCTTTGATGTGAGAAAAAGGACACATCCCTTCTGACAAGAGATTTTTCACATGCTGAGGTATATGGGATAACTGTTCCAGTTCAAAACTGCTTCAGCTTGAAATAAAGATGCCTGACTCAGGGCCTATCAAACACACATTGTACATCTGCTTTAACCCTTAAGGCAAAGAATGCCCTCTCTCAAGAAAAGAATGCATACTTCCACTCCTACACCCTATCAGTAACGCCCTATTGGTAAGGCCCACATTAGTTCCTTTCCTGACATCAGGGGCATGTTGACCTGCTAATTTGCAACTGAATACCTCTTTGAAACTTTGGTGAATATGTACCCTGGGTGTCTTTAACATATGTTCTTCGTTTTAAGAAAAGTATAAGACTGTATTGAAAACCACGCTTCTCCAGAACGCTTTCTTCTTTTCTGGAAAAGGCCTTCCCGGGTTATAATCCTCAGTTTTGGCTCAAGTAAAATTCAGCTTATTTCTCTTATCTACAGAATGGTTATTGGTTATTTTGTGTCCACACCGTCTTGGAGCAGGAATGCTGTGATGAATGTCTGAGAGTTTGGTTTCTTGTGCTTCTTGAGGTGGTTGTGGATTGGCGAGAGTTCATATTTCTGTTATAGCTTTCTTAGGCTCCTCTCCTCTGTTGATTTCAATTAATGAAGAAGTAAATAGTACAAATAGTGCATTTAGTGCATATGACCAATTGCACTTTGCCATTTTCAGTGGAAAAACCAGACCACAGTCGTAAGATACTTTCTCCATGATATATCGGATGTGTAGGAGAAATATTCATATGATTTTATGGATTGTGGAATAAAATTTGAAAACTATTTGAGTCAAGTAAAGTCCGTAGAGACTACTTGTATAATTTCAAGTAGTTTGCTCAGGTGGCATGGCTAAATAAATGAGATGATGATGAGAATTTGCCTGTAATTGGGACCTGAGATTGTCCACCTCGATTGTCCACCTTTTATTTGGGATGTACCTTTTTACAATTTCAGGGCTAGCCATCCATACAGTAGTGCTTAAAATGGAGTCCACACTACAATCATTTTTTTCTGGGAATACTCATCAATATCAGTTCGCTACACCTTTGCCTGAATGTGAAGCACAAGGGCAGACATGCCTCATTTGTAATTCCACTGCTGAAACGCTGTGGTTTACAAATCCTTTTTGCTTGCTAGTTTTGATACCTATGACTCAATTTCATGGTTTAGGGAGAAATTTTGTCACATTGTCTCTAGAAGAGTAAGAGAAAGTTGGAATTATATTTTAACAAAGATCCACACATTCTGCCTTGGAGAAAGTAATAATAGATAAAAAATAATTCCTCCCTTTTCTATCAGGAGCACAAGGTTGTTCCTAAGGACTTATTTGGTAGTCCTCCCCTGTGCTGGATTGGATGTGTACTTCTTTGTTCAGCTTAAGTGTGTGCATCATGTAGTACCTGGCCAACCCCACTGCTGTTTTCCTTCCCAGTGGGGAAGCAATAGGGTCCTTTGTCTGTAGCACTGGGTGCGTGCAGACCATCTCTCCCTGTAGCCGCCATGCAGGCGAGACATTCTGGCCATAGGGGACCTACGCTCACTATTGACGCTGACCTCACTCTGCCTCCTATCTCTGTGTTCCATTCAGGGCCTGTGTAAGTTATGCCTTTCTTGGCCACTCTGACACCTGCAAGCTATGCAGTAGGTTGACATCCTGCTGCCCCTGGTGGCAGGTGTTGTTATGCTCTTTGCTGAACTCCAGAAAATGGAAGTCCTCCTGTGGAGGTAGTAATGAGTGTCACTTGGTAATTTACTATTACTACTTATTGTAAATTATCATATATATTTTATTATTAAACATGATAATTAATCTATCTTTTATTTAACTTTTGTGTGTGTGAGTGTGTGAGGAAGATTGTCCCTGAGCTAACATTTGTTGCCAATCTTCCTCTTTTTTTGCATGAGGAAGATTGTCGCTGAGCTAACGTCTGTGCCAGTCTTCCTCTATTTTGTATATAGGACGCTGCCACAGCATGGCTTGATGAGCTGTGTGTAGGTCTGTGACCAGGATCTGAACCCATGAACCCTGGGCTGATGAAGCAAAATGTGCAAACCCAGCCACTACGCCACTGGGCCAGCCCCTTATTTAACTTTTGTTTTACTTAAAATCGATGTTCTACATATATGCTAAAACCAATTAAGTAGTAAATTGATGCAAATAGCTTAAGAAATTAATACTTCCTGAGAGTAAAATTAGATGTATAACAGCTTGACACAGTTAATAATACTTTTTTTAAGTGGGTAATGCCATTGTTCTGATAATCATCTCTTTTATATGGAATAACTTTTCTTGATCTTTTGATGATTTTATATACGTCTCTGCCAGGAAATAGCTATTCTTTAAGATTCCTTAGCTCCATGTTGCTATGTGTTGCCGTAATTTCTGGACAAATTTTAAACTTAGACCACATTCTAGATAATAGTCTGCAAAATCTTTTCTTTCTATTCTAATTCTGCTCCTAAGAAAAGTTGAAAGCTCTTAGAAAAGTCATTTAGGAGCTTAGAAAAAGTATTTCTTCCTCACACACACACACACACACACACACACACACACAAATAACTACATGGAAGATACTAAAAGTTAGTTTATAGGTTTACAAGGAGAGTTGAACAGGGTAGAACAATTCCTAACATAGAGAAACTGTCCGATAGTGTGACTTGTTATTGACGTCGTGATTATTAACAATAGCAGTGGTGGTTGTAGTGAAGAGGAGGAGTAATTGCTGTGTTGGCTATTTTTCAATTTTCCCTTGATCATATGGGTATCTCACAAATATGCTCCTTAGATAAAATTGCAAAATTCTCACTTTATTTAGAATCAGATGCCACATTGTTTTACAAATTCTAAGCAAAAATAGTCTTAGCATTTATGGAAATAGCTTTTAGCAAACTGATTCTTATTTGTTAGTTCAAAAAAGCAGATTAGTACATAGTGACATTTTATACTTGCCATAAATGACATCTGGGAAGCAGTTTTAATTTTTGATCTCCAAAATTTGCCAGATTATAACTTCAAGGACTAAGCTATATCTAAATATTTTAAAAAACCTCAATAAGGCAAAATTAATTGTCTGGTTTTCAATTCAAGTTAGTTTTGCTGTATAATATATATCTTTTTGATGGCAAAAAACCATGGCGGTACATAAGCAATATATATAAACTTTATTTAAAATCTTATGACTTAATAACATTTAAGATGCTGAATAATGAGGGAAAATATGCATCACATAGAAATATTCTTGTGATTTTTTTGAAAGATTAAATCAGCTAAACCTTGTAAATTATACAATGGCACTTTTTCAATAATTTAAGGTATATTGCAATCTATTGCAAAAAATGCACAATCTGTACATATTAAGCAAACAAGTTATTTGCCACATGTAACTATCAAATAAGATGACGCTCTGAGAACTAAAGTTTACTGATAGTAACTTTTTTGTGGGATATTTTGTGATATAAATAATGAAATATAATTTGTCATGTATAGCTGTAAAACTGTGAATATATTTCTGCTGATATTCATTTCCAGTCTCATTATTTTACTGTATGAGCTTTAACTGATATTCTGCTGTATTGTAAGCCTAAGAAATTTTAGTGGAGAATAATAATACACAGGGATATTTTCCTCCTAACATACAGTTCTTGAGGTATTATTAATTCCCACACTTGTGTTTCGCAAGAAAAGTGGAAGACAAGGACGTGCCCTGCCCTCATTGTGTTGAAAGCAAGCAAAAATGGTTATTAAATTCCTTACAGGGGCCAGTCCTATGGCTGAGTGGTTAAGTTCCCACACTCCGCTTCTGTGGCCCAGGGTTCAGATCCTGGGCATGGATATGGCACCACTCATTAGGCCATGTTGAGGCAGCGTCCCACATGCCACAACTAGGAGGACCCACAACTAAAATATACAACTATGTACTGGGGGGATTTGGGGAGAAAAAAGCAGGGGGAAAAAAAAAAGAAGATTGGCAACAGTTGTTAGCTCAGGTGCCAATCTTTAAAAATAAATAAATAAATTTCTTACAATTAATGAAAAAAAAATAGATACAAAGTTCTCAGAGAGCACAAAGCAATTCTTTTTCAGACTTAGGGGTTGTATATTTAATTTTGTTTTTTGTTTATAACATTCAAATACATAGTTTCATTGTAATACTTGTTTCCTGTCCATAAATGGACATTGAGTATTAAAGGGATCAATACCCCATTTCAGTAAACACAGTCATCTGGAATATTGAAATTATATTGTTAATGTTGATTTAAAAAATCCAGGCTGGTGCTGTGGCCTAGTGGTTGAATTCCCACGCTCCACTTCACCGGCGCAGGGTTTCACTGGTTTGGATCCTGGGCATGGACCTAGCACCACTCATCATGCCATGCTGACGAGGTGTCCCGTGTTGCACAGCCAGAAGGACCTAAAACTAGAATATGTAACTATGGGGGGCTTGGGGAGAAGAAAAAGAAAACAAAAAAAAAGAGAAGATTGGCAACAGATGTTAGCTCAGGTGCCAATATTTAAAAAAAAAAAATATCCATCCAGCTCTTAGATTAGTTGAGAGAAGCCTGTGCTCATATTCAAATGTGAAAAAGATATATTCGCTTATTAAATACTAATTTTTTAAGAAAAGGATTACTTATGAAAGAAATGATTTAATCCGCATGATTAGTAACTTTCATTGATGTTTTTAGAGAAATAGAATTCATTCAGTTTTCATTTTTTTCCAACCAGAATTTACTGAACACTTCCTTGAGTTTGGCTTTGTTACAGCTGCTGTGGTTGTAGCAAAGAACACAACACACATTGTTCTTTCTCTCATGTAATTTATAATCTGGTAAGGGTAGGTAGAAAACAAATAAGTAACCCAATAAATGAGAAAGAGAATCACAAATGGCAATTAATACCATAAACCAAGTAAAAAGGATAATGGAATAGAGTGTGGGGTGACAGAACTAGGCTACTCTGCTTACTTAACTAGAGAAAGGCACTCTGGGGAGTTGGTGTTTCATTTGAGACTTAAATGATGAAAAGGTCAAAACCATGTGATGATATCAACTGATGTGATGGGAGGAGGGTGGCTAAAAAGTGATATTTAAAACAATAACCTTTAGTCTACATCCTGATTTTAAAATCAATATCAAAGCACAAAATCTAGGAGGTCTATAGCGCTTCCTAAATTGTGAGCCTCTGTGTCTCCATGTGTGTGTGAGAGAGAGACAAAGAGAGAGACAGAGGAAGAGAGACAGGGAGAGGGACAAGGAGAATGAGAGAGGGAAGAAGTGATGGAGGGAGGGAAGGAGGACATAAGAGCACAAGAGAGACTCTTGATTGTGTAAATTGACAGTGTGGTGTTTATGTACCTGCTTTCATCCAATTCTCAATAAGATCCAAGACCCAACCAGCTTAAGAACTGCTATCATAATAAAATATTTCCAACCAATATTTTCCAAAATGAGATGAGAGACCAAAAAACAATCAGATCTTTGGGTTGAGTTCAGTTATCCTATTCTTTTTATATTACTAGCTTATATTGTTTAATAACTTAATTTGCTAATTTGGTAAAATAGTTAAACTTTTAATAGTTTAATTTGTTAATGAATATTTTTGATACAGGAATGATAAGTTTATCATTTACCTTGTACTATTCATTATACTTTTTATTTTTTCTGTTAAGAGTTACTGTTTACTTTGACAGAGAACTGGGAAAGGCAAAGAGGTTGATAGCGCTTGGAGAATTTAAGCATGCCATCTGTTTGGATGAAGATGCAAATAATCACAAACACTGGGGGCTTCAACACTCCAGGCAAAACTGGATTCACATTTGTTTTCTTTTTGAAAAATAACAATTTCTTTTTTGTTTTTATTCTTTTATAATTAGTTAACTTAGTAACAATTTTGAAAGAAAATCAAGTTATTCTGTGCTAACAAAAGGTGCATTGCTACAGTGTATATACAAATATATCATTATACCACTTTCCCCTAAAATATCTGACAATTCGTTCAGCTATATCTGAAAAAAAAAAAAATGCCAAAATGATAAACTGCCAAGTTGAGAGACTTAAATAAGGAAAATTTATACCAATTTAATTGCTTCTGATCTCATATTATTTTTATCTTAATTAATTACCTCTGCTTTGGGCAAAATAGAGAGAACTGAAATGAGTAGAAGAAGAATTAATCAAATTCCAGTCAAGTTACTTGCTTGTTACTCTTGTAAAATATATTTCGGAGAAGAAAATGAATCCTTTGGCTAGACACAGTTTTGAAATTATGTTTCAATTACTCATGCCATTCTTTACTCCATTTTTATTAGTGATCGAGTTTAAATTATTTTTAAAGGGTGGACGATAAGGGGCCAAATTCTGTCATTTTTATTGGTTATGAGGAAGAAACTTCAGGCAAGTCTTCACAAACACTTTAATTAGGGTTTAATCTATGTTCCACCTACATTGACCAGTGTGAATTGAACTATTTTTCCACTTCTTCCCTTCTTGATGAAATTGATGATGTAATCATAAGGGAAACCAATCTAAGTGACGTAAATTATTGATAATCGACTCCAGGTATTTATATGATTATTTTATATGTTTGAATAGCATTTAACAAATTATATCTAACTTGCAATTTTCCATGTGAGATGAGTGAAAGTAGGATGTGGATTGCCCTTAATTGATTACATAGTTCCTATGAAAATAGGATAGCACAATCTGCAAATCTAATAATGTTAGAGTACCATAGACAGGCAGCAGCTTAACATAGGAGAAAATGTAAAATGAAAATGAAGGTATCCTTTTCTTGATAACGAATGACCTATTAACTGAATTTATGATCTCGGAAGATCTTTCTCCAAAAAAAAAGTGAAATCGGCTTGTTTAATCAACAATCCCAAAGACTTGCATATTGCTGTCTGTGAAGCAGATGGCTTTCCTGCTGCCGTCCTGCTGCTTCTGCCTGCCACCTTTCCCTCTAGCAGCTGTGATTACTAGAAAAAAAATTCCCTTTATTGCCTACATGATGTGTCCATCACTGCAGTCAGACATTTTGAAAAGTTACTTTTTGGATCCTCTAAAACAAAGTGAGAAATAAAAACAATTTTAGTGGTACACACACCCATAAAGTTTCCAAAATTTCCACAGACTAATCTACAATTCAAATAATAGATCAAAGATTTCTTCACTCTTTCTTTAACCTCACTCCTCTCCTGCTTTCCAGGGGGTCTCTAACACAGGTAGAGCTCTGTGTTGTGGTTTTCTTTATTAACCTTTTTGCAATAGGAAATTATTTGGGGAGTTAGTAAAACAGAATAAGGAGGCTCATGGAGTAGTTAGGTATAAATGTTCCTATAGATATTTATTTTTATGATACATTAATGATTCAGTCCAGCTACACTCACACCAGTTCATTAGATTTTATGTCTTGCATATTATAAATCAAGTACTTGTTGATTAGGAGAATAATACATTGAAAATTTCTCTTCTACTGTCATAAAAACAATTTTAATCTGAAATATTTTATTTTATTTTTTTAAAGATTGGCAGCTGAGCTAACAACTGTTGCCAATCTTTTTTTTCTTCTGCTTTTTCTCCCCAAATCCCCCCAGTACATAGTCGTATATTTTAGTTGTGGGTCCTTCTAGTTGTGGCATGTGGGACGTCGCCTCAGCATGGCCTGACTAGCACTGCCATGTCTGCGCCCAGGATCCAAACTGGCGCAACCCTGGGCCACTGAAGTGGAGTGTGCGAACTTAATCACTCAGCCACGGGGCTGGCCACTGAAAATTTTGATGTAAGGTTCTGTAGTATCCTAATCCACGTAAATTTAATATAAAAGATATGCATATTTGACTTTCCAGTATTTTTTCCCTCATAGACCAATAATCAGCTTTTATAATTAGAAAATTTCCCTGTAAGTTATATAGCAATCTTATTTTAACTCTCTAAAATTTGCCACAAGAATCATAGTAAAACAATTAAGAAAGTACTTGTTTAGACCTGAAATGCTGATATTTAGTTTATAAAAAATATAGAAATTTTGAATATTTATTGTAACTTAGATATACTTATATAGCTCCCTCAAGATTGCCTTAGAATAAATTCAGTAATTAACAAGGCAAAATTTACTGATGAATATATATGTATTTAATACATATGATATATTTATATTTTTCCATATCAAGGATCAAAAGAAATAAAATCAAATCCCAAAGGCACTGAATTGCAAAAGAAATTTAAAGCCGCAATAGTGAACAAGAGTTGAAGTAGCTATTATCTTAGCTGGTCCCTACAGCCTCATTAATGCTTTCTCGTCCATGAGACAAGGGCAAAAACTGCAGTCAAAGGCAGCTGCTCCGGGACCCATAAAATAACAGGAATTACCAACAGCAAAGACGACATCCTCTTGGAGAGACAGCCATAAACCAGGAATCACGGGGAATACCCTTGGAAGAAAACTGTCAGTTAGATATAGAGACAGGAAATAAAACATAAGTTAGGGCACCTAGAGGCTGTGAAATAGAGAAAGAAGAAATATGAGATTTATTATTTTAAAAGATAATGGTGGAAACTATTCTAGAATTGAAGAGACATTTAGATTGAAAAATGATAGCAAACAAGACCAAAAAGGGATAGTTAAAATGCTAAATATTAATAAGATAAAATAAAAATATGTCTATTTGTAGGGGAAAATCATAAAGCAGATTTTTCCATGGAATAACAGCAAATATACTGACAAGAGATTCCCAGTCAGTAGCAATAGATGGTGGTGTCAAAGCAAAAGGAGAAATACCTGTCAGTCTACAATATTTTACCTAGTTGATCTTAACCGAAGATGCTTATTCAAAAATGACTATAATAGGAAACCCAGAAAGAAGAAATAAGATGCTTGATGCAAGGATGAGCACAGTACTTGGCAAATTTATTTAAATGAATAAAATTATGATTAACATAAAAAATTCAATAGGTGGTAGATAAGATGTAACTAAAAGTCTAGATCTCAAGTATCTGAACAAGAAAAGAAGGTAGAAAAGGAAAGTTAAAATATTCTAAAACTTCTAGTTAAATTCAGAAGGTAACAAATTAGAATTTATAAGAAAATAGTATGTGAAATATGTATAGCAGGAAATATAAACAGTCAAAGAATATTAAGATACTATGATTAATTCTCCAATTAACAGAGGGATAAAAAGAGTGAGGAAAAGACATTTAAAGCAAAGAAGCAAAAAAATATTGGAGCATTTGGAATGCATTCTAAATAGAAAATATTAAATAAGATAAAAGCAATAAATATAAATATTCAGTAAATATAAGCCAAACAAAAAGTAGATTAAACCCCACAAAAATGGGTAGAAAAAAATTTAACTTTATGTGCTTTTCAAAATATATTCTTTAATACGATAATGATAGAATTTAAAAATCAAGGAATTAAAAAAAAGAGTTGAAAAGAAAATAACAAAAATCAAAGTGTGGCAATAATCTTATTGGCCAATATAAAATTTAAGGAGTTCACCAACAAATATATAAAAGAGATAAAATATTATGCACCAGACAAAATTGCTTTGAATTAGATTAACAAATCTATAATCATGTTTGAAAATATTTATCAAGACTGTGTAATAAACAAACTGATTAAGACAATAATAATGATAGCTGACACCCTAACTACATAAAGACTACCATTATCACTTTACATTATTTATTTAATTGAATACTCAGAACAATTCTTTGGATAAGGAAATAATTTTATCCTCCTTTTAACGATGATCTAACTGCTAAACAGAGAGATTTAGTAATTAATCTAAAATAAAACTACTAGAAAATATATTACCAGGAATAGTTCAATTCTAAAGCCAGTACTTTTATTCACAACAATAAAGTTACCTCCTTTAAACAACCCAAGGAAAAATTGTGAAAGGCATATTCAGAACTTTAATAAATACTATTTTCAAATAAATATTATGTTTTAAAAAAATGATCAGATCAAGTCTATGAAGAAAGCTTGAATGAACACTAAAGGGGGAAAAATTCACTTTCTCTGATGAGAATGAAGTAACATATGAAAGCAATTATAAAAATCCACAACCAGAAGCAAAGGAAAAACAAAACACATATATATTTGGACAACACAGAATGACAGAAAATAAGTTAAATAATATTTGAGTAATATTTCTATATATTGAATTGAACATAATCTTATATTCAAATTGAAAGAAAATAAGAGCACTGTATAAAAATAGGATCTTGTGAGATTCTTAGAGGAAAATATTTATCCTTAGATACATATATTTAATTAAAAATCAAGAAAGAGAGTGAATGAGTTAAACATTGAATAACAAAGCTGAAAATAAAATTCGAATAAACCAAAAACTCTAGAAAGAAAGAAATATTTTTAAAAAGCAGAAATTAGTGAAATAAAATAGTGAATATTATAAAAAATAAATTTTTTAAATAAATAAATAATAAAATTTTTTTAATAAAAAACTATAAAAATTACTGGTAAAAAAAGATTTTGGAGAAGTTAGACCTTTGGTTCTGTAGAATACATTTTAGATTTGGCTGACTGGTTCCTCATCTTTTTTTTCAATTTATTGCTCTATTTCCCATACTTTCTGTATCAATCAGGGTCCTACAAGAGAAACAGAACCAGTACCAGAGAGAGGGAAAGAGAGAGAGAGAGGGAGCTTTCCTCAATTTTGTTCTTGAGGCTTTTCAACTGTTTGGATTGAAGCTCACCCATCTTATCATGGATAATCTTCTTTACTTAAACTCAATTGACTGTAGATATTAACCATATTTATAACATACCTTTACAGCAACACTTATGCTTACTTGAATAAGTGGGTACTACAGATTAGTGAAATGGACAAGTGAAACTATTCATCACAGTCCACATTTTGTCAATCTGACAGTTATACATATTTCCTTAAACCATACTGAATCTCCAAATAAAAACTATGACAGTCACACTTCTACCTAACATGATACAACAATCCCGTGTACAACTAACAACATGTTATTCCTTTACCCAGAAAAGGATGCAAAGTCCTTGGGTACTGTTAGCTCTCCTCCTTGATACCCTGTGACTTAGCATTGTGATTCAAAATTAACTCTTATTAATACATCTTATGTTACATGATAAGGGGATAAGAGAGGGAAGAAAACACAAACATTTGCTTAATATATATAAATATATATTAAGCATACACACAAACACAAAAACACATTCAAAACAAAAAAGAAGAAAATACTTATAATAATTAAAGTCCTCATCTCTGCAATTGGTCACATGGTTGTAGCTGGCATTTTCAACTACCTTTCTCCACTACTCATTCCCTCTTCCCATTGCCTTCAGCAAACCTCAGATGTTGTGGTTCTTTGCCTGATGGGCTCACCAAAACCTTCACCCTAAAAGGTCTGAGCTCACAGTCGTCCTTCATGAATCGGGTTGTAGTTTTCCATTGACTTTAATCACAGGTCATGGTAGTACTAAGAGACACCCTAAGGAATCTCCTATTTTCCAGATATAATCTTCCTTACCTCCATCGTGTAGTGGCAGCTCAGTTTCCCCTTGGTAATCAAGATCGTTTACCCCAGCATTAAAGTAACTATCTTGTTTGCCTGCAAATTCAGAGATGACTAGCTCAAAGTAGGTGCATGGCTGTCTTAACTCCCAGCTCAATGGAATCATTGTTGTATTTCCTTGAGGAAGCATTCTTCCCTTTGGAACTAAGACCTCTAGATCAATGGAGCATAAGTTACCACGGACAGGATGCAAAATTTTGCTAAGAGATCACTAGGTGAATGATGTCACTACCATTTCCACCCTTTGATTTCTGTACCTGTGAATCCTGACTTTGGGAGAAACAGCAGCATATATTGGAAGCTGATTTATAGTACCTACAGCCTCCTGGAGAACATTGTTCTGGTACTATAAGGTATTGCCATCGAGTGGCAACTGTAACTGCATCTTAAAAAGGCCATTCCACCATTCTCTCAAGCCAGCTGTTTCAGTATGCTGCTGGGCAACAGGATAACACCAGTGAATGTTCATTGCCACACTTCATTTGCTGCGAAGTGAGTTTCTTGATCAGAAGCAGTGCTGTGTGTAATATCATGATGGTTGATAGGGAATTATGTTAATCCACAGATAGTAGATTTGGGTGAAGCATTCTGTGAAGGGAAGGCAAATCCATATCCAGAGTAAGTGTCTACTACAGTAAGAACCAAGCACTGACCCTATCATGATGGAAGTTGTGCAATGGAATCAACCTGTCACCAGGTGGCTGGCTGGTCATCCCAGGGAATGCTCCCATATCAGGGACTCAGTGTTGGTTTTGGCTACTGGTAGACTGGGCACTCACCAGTAGCCATACCAGCTCAGCCTTGGTAGGTGAAAGTTTATGTTGCTGATCCTATGCATGACCTCCATCCTTGCTACCATGGCCATTTTGTTCATGCGTGCTTTGGGCAATGACAGGAATGGCTGGAGAAAGAGGCTGACCTGTATGCACAGAATAGGTCATTCTACTAACTTCATTATTAAAATCTCCCTCTGTTGAGGTCACCCTTTTGTGAGCATTCACATGGGACGCAAATATCTTTGTGACATCTTTTTGGAAATAGGATCTTTGCAGATATAATCAAGTTAAAATGAGGTTGCTCTGGATTAGAGTGGGCCCTAATCTAATGACTGGTGTCCTTATAAAACGGGGAAACAGAGACACAGAGCCAGACACAACGGAAGGAAAGATATGTAACAACAGAAGAGAAGATTGCATCAGAGAGAGCATGGCTCTGCCAACACCCTGATTTTAGACTTCTAGCCTCCAGAGCTACAAGGGAGTAAATTTGTGTTATTTTAACCCACCCAGTTTGTGGTAACTTGTTACAGCAGACCTAGAAAACAATACAGCTAGAATCTTATGTAGAGAACTTTCATTTGATACTTCAGGTACCTTGAAATACAGTTTGAAATGTATTTATTTATTTAACAGTCAAATTATTTAACCTTATTTTTATTTTTCAATGTTTCTAGTAATGAGTTGGTTCCCTAACAATGTAGTAGTTAGGCAGATAATAGAGAGATAAGTAGACAGATGAGAGCTAGCTAGCTAGCTAACTAATGTGTATGTGTGTAAGAAAAATGAAAACTCCAGCCATTCTTTTGCTTGATGATTAAGTACATCCATCCTTGGTTGGAGGCAGGTCTTTAAGATGGTTCCTGTGTCCTTTTGATATGTCCCCCAAAACATTAAATAGTATCCCTGCTACTGGGCAAAAGAAGATGCCCAAGTTTCTCCTGTACATTTTGTTGGTTTGCTTTGCCCTTGACTCAGAATAACCTATGTTTATAAGTGTCTTTATTTCCTTTTAGTAAGAAATAGCTTCTAACATCACAATTTTGATGTTTCAGGTGTTTATTCTATTGAATTGTTATTGCTTCCAGGTCTTTCTTTCATGAACAATGCTAGGAAAAAAAATGAGTGTATATGTGAATTTATGTGTATATGTGTGTGTCTGTATAGGAATATACACAAAATTATTTGTATATAAATAATACACACACATCCACATATACATATGTTTCACTAGAGAATATAAGTTCACATCCATGTTTCCCTTTCAATTGTAAGCTTACTATATTGCATTTATGTTCTTTGTTATTACACTTGTGTCTCTTCTCTGACTGAACATTTTGATCCCTGTTGGCACTAATATAACTATGTGCACAATTTATTCTGCAATAGACCTCTAATAATTTCAAAATAAATATAGTGATTCACTGTATCTACTATTGATAATAAGACTACTGAAAACAATTTAAGATTTCTTTGTAGTTCTTTCCTTAGGAAAATATATCGTTAAAGACGTACATTCAAAATACTGTATTTTTATATCCCATAACGTAATTATTTTCCCTGTGTTATTTTGCCATCAACTCAATATAAATTAGGTAATTTGTTTTAATATTTAGGGGTTGCTATGTGTGTGTTTTAATTTTACCTAATTCCTTTTGATTATGCAAAAGTATTTAAATAGTTCAAAAGTCAAAACTATATAGCAAAGCTCATTTACAGAAGTCACATTTAAATTCGCAACTCTTCCACTATGTTATGCTCACTTCTTCCCTGTACAGTGAATTACTTTTTATTCATTTTTGGACTGTATTGGCAATGTTAAGATACATGTAAGCCCCCATGTGTATTTATTCATGTCTCCCTATTCTCACAAAACTATCGTACTTTAAATATTATTCTATATATTGTACTTTTTATCTAATAATGTAGTTAGGGATCATTCCTTATTGATATATAGCTATTTTCTCACCTCTTTTTTTAAGCTTGCATAGTATTCTATGTTGTAGCAATATCATATATTGTTCAATGCATTCTTCTTGATGGATTTGTAAGCATCTTTTAGGATCTGTTTATTTCAGTAGTGTTACCATGAATAACTTTATATATATGCTATTCGATATATTGGACTTGTTTTTTAATAGATTGCCAAAACAAAGATTGCTGGATCAATGGAAAATATTTAGACATTGCTAAGTATTCTTGAGTAAAAATCCCACTGTTTCGTTTATGTACAGTCACTATATAAGAGTGCCTGTTTCCTCACAATCATATCCAGGGGGTACGTTGCCAAATTTTGGGATTTTTGTTTGTTATATTTTTTTTGTTTTTGCTGAGGATGATTTGCCCTGAGCTAACATCCATGCCAATCTTCCTCTAATTTTTAGTATGTGGGCCGCCAGCACAGCATGGCCACTGACAGAGCTACGTAGGTGTGTGCCCAGGAACCAAACCCTTGCCACTGAAGTGGAGCACACTGAACTTAACCACTGGGCCACTGGGGCTGGCACACTTTTGGATTTTTAGTAGATAGGAAATTGCATCTTAGTGAATTGTGAATGTGCCTTCTCTTATCATAAGTGATATTGACCATTTTTCCTATAGACATAGAGAGTCATTTGTGTTGATTTGTCTGAGAACTAGTAGTTTATAAGTTTCAAAGATTTTTCAATTATGTGACAGTGTTTTTCTCCTGAATTTTTAGTAATTCTTTATATTTTCAAATATTAATGCTCTGCAAATGATAAAATTAATGAGTTTTGTTGTGTATTTTAGTTTTGCTTTGTTTTTAGTTTGTAATTTGTTTTTTAGGTTTCCTAATAGTCAAACTAGTATGTTTAATACAGCAACGCCAGATATTTTCATATAATAAAATATGTAATAACAGATAATATAATATATAGCTATCTAATGCTAAAATGTATTTTGAATCTTCCAAACAATGGAAATTGTATACTTAACTTGGTATACTTATTTGATAGGGGCATATTTCTTACATAAATCTTAAGAAATTATATAAATTCTTTAGAAATTCAAAATACTTAAATCAAAACAAATTTACTACCTTATAGTTCTGTAGGACAAAAATACAACACAGGTCTCCTTGGGCTAAAGTCAAAGTGCAGGCATGACACACCCCTTTCTCGAGGCTCTATAGGGAAATACATTTCCTTGGCTTTTCCAACTTCTAGAGGTGTCCTTCATTTCTTGGCTTGTGGCCACCTTCCTCCATCTTCAAAGCCAACAGCACTGCATCTCTGACCATTCTTTAAAGTCACATCTCCCACTGACCACAGCTGGGATGGTTCTCTGCTTATAAGGACTCACGTGAGTAGTTTGGCTCACACAGAATCATCTCCTCATGTGCAATGTCCCTTTTGCCACATAAGATAACAAATTCATAGGTTCCAGGGATAAGTACGTAGACATTATTTTGGAGGGGTGACATTATGCTGCATACCACAACATTCATTTGTATGTATTTGTATTTAAGGTTAATCTAACAAGCCAAAATAATTTGCTCATCATACTTAATGCAATTATTTCATTTATTTTTTTAAGTTGCATATATCCTTAAATATTTTTCCTATGAAATAAAAGAGTAGATTCTACACCAAAGTTGAGACCATAGTTTACTAAATTACCATTATACTCACTCACATATAATATTGCTTTTTCTACCAGATACCTATTTAAGAATAATTTTCTGTATCTCATTATTTTGACTTTTCTTTAAATTTTAAATATTTTAAAATTTTATATATCATATATTTATTTATTTACATAAGTATATGCATTATACTTATTTTCAAAGTACATTATGAGTATAATAGTTTAAGTGCTATGATACTTTCTTCTCAGTATGACCAATTTAAATGTTATTTAATGGATGATTTCATATTTTGACAGCTATTGTTTTTTACAGTAGGAACTACAAAATACACTTAGAAATTCAGTTGAAGTTAATTCATTTTCCATCTAATTTACAAGTATAAATTCTATGAGTCATAAATTATATACCACTGAGGCTTAATTTCATGAAATACAACACATAAGTCCAATTACAAGTGGAGAGATAAAGTTATAAGTATCTTAAATTATTAAGGGATTGTAGGATGATAGTGGAAATCTAAATTTGGAAATTAGGTTGTTCTATTGTTATTTGACCTATTATCTCCAGCATTAGGTCATTTTCCATCTGGCTTTCATTTCTAGGTCCGCATGTTAAAATAGACAAAAAATTACACAGACAAGTTTGGGGTAAGTTTACAATACGAATATAAAATGTGTATCATTTTTTAAAAAGTCATGAAAATAAACAGCATGGGTTTGAGTTAAAATTGACAAGAGCTTGGCTTTGTGTAATTAACAACAGCAATAACAGCAATGACAATAACTCAACAACAACAACATATGTGAGAAACTGCAAGGGGAATTTGAATCCTGTTCTGATCACCATAATGTAATTAACTTGGGAGTCGGTGAGTGGCTTTGAGCTTTTTAAGCAGGTGGCTCAGAAAGGACATTGAAAGGATTTTTGGTGTACAATATTTCATTTTTTACCTTGCCTCTCTCCTACAGACTTCAGAGGTGACACTAGGGTCACAGAAGTTCCTGCCAGTATTGAGGACTGAGGAAAGTCTGTGCCAGTCAATGAGTTCAGCTTTAGGTTTCACTCCTTTGATATTTAGCACTCAAAATATCCAAGATAGATGGATGACTACCAGGAGCAATGCCTTTTTCAAAAATGCAGCTCCTCCTAAAGCAATGAAGTTAAACTGTGGGCTAAATAGTCAGCTTTTATGTACCAGTAAACAAAATTCTGTGGTTCTTTGGTACCTGGGCTCTGCCCAGGGGCTCGTCTCTTCACTCTCCTTGTAAGAACATAAGTAAGGCCATCTTGTAAGTGAACATAAGTGAGGCCATCTTGTTACACTGAATAACCCTTTCTTAGTTGAAATCTTTCTAGCATGTGATCATTATAAATTGCTGCACACCTTCATGATTTTCTGGCCCTGAGCCTGTGCATGCACCCCTGCTGAGGTAATCTGATAGCTTCATTCTTAATAAAATTTTAATGAAGTTTCCCAGGGAATGAGAAGGCCTTCAGAAAGAAAGAGCACCTGTAGAATATTCATCATCAGCCACAGAAGAAAAGAACAGTAAGAGATCCTAGAGTCCATCATGTATGTCATGTATATATTTTTTTTCTCAAGGTTGGCACCTGACCTAACATCTGTTGCCAATCTTTTTTTTTTTTTTCGCCTCCTCCGCTCCCCAACCCCCTTTCAGTACCTAGCTGTACACTCTAGCTGCAGGTCCTTTTGGTGGTGCTATATGGGACACCACCTCAGCATGGCTTGATGAGTGGTGCTAGGTCCGGGTCCAGGATCCCAACTGGTGAAACCCAGGGCCGCCAAAGCTCGTGAACTAAGCCACTCAGCCACGCCACCAGCCTGAGTCATGCATATTTTTAAACTCCCTCTTTACTGCTCATTTTCCCTATGTAACTGCCTCAAAATTCTGTCATCCTTGAAGATGCGTTTTTGAGACATTAGTCACCCATATTCTGGTTTGCTGGCTAATCTAATCCGAGTAAACTTTCTTTCTTGATCTCTAACTCATTGAGATTAATTGGCTCAGATCACAGTGAGAGGAGAGAGCCCATTGCTCTGCACCATCCTGAAAATCACTTGAAATGAATCAGTCTAGGGCCTGCCTTTCTGCCCTTCTCTAATCTCCTTCACCTAAGAACAGCTAATGCCTCCACTAGAATATGCACTCCAAGACCAAAATAACAGAATGCCTTCAATAAAAACATACAAATCATCAATAGTATATGCTATCTGAAGTGAAACTGTTGGAGCAGATAGACTAAAAATAAAGATATTAAATATATTTAAGAAAATTAGGGTAATTATGAGCAATGTGATGCTGCAATAATAAATGGTAAAAAAAAAAAAAATAGAAACTACCAATTGTGAAAAATGAAATGAAGAAAGAAATAGATGTGATAAGTAACACCATGGATATAGATGAAGAATAAATTACTGAGTTGGAAGAGCTGCTCATTTAAGGCTGAATAAAAAAAATTGATAGGAACTACATTTTGCTGGATTAATGAAAAAGCAGGACAAAAGGAAAGATTCTAATACCAGAATATTGAAAGTCTCAATTTTTTTGTAAAAAGTAGAGGACCATGAAATTTGAAATTAAATGAAGAATCAAAAGGGAGGATTGTTCTTACTTATGTATGAACTTGCAAATGAAAGATAAGTAAAAATATACTTGACATGCTAAAATAAAATTTAAAAACATGAATTATAATAAAAACTTTCTATTTCTTCCAGAGAAGAAAAAATGGTCATGCAAAAAAGGTAAACTATCTGATCACATTCAGATTTTTTAATGGAAATAATGAATAGCAAAGAACAAAAAGGTATAATAATTGGTCTTACAGGTAAATAACTAGAAATTAGAATTCTATTTCATGCCATATTTTATCAATAATATAAAATTTTATTTATACATATTTTACATATGTTATTTAGGTAATATAAATATTTTCAGAAATATATGAACATTGTTCTATGGGTGACTTTTTTTTCTTTTCAATTTAAATAAATTGTTTAAATCAAATTAAAAAACTAAAGAAAAAGAAGTTTGTCTCAAATAGAATTTTGGCTGTGGCTTTTGCCAATGGAATGGATATGAACTATATTTATAGGAAGCCCAAAAATTTTTAAGGGAGTTGTAAGGGCAAAAGTGCTACCAGCCTGGATTAAAGGTGAAGGAGATTGTATAAAACTCAGAAAAGTACTGGGCCTTCAATATTCCCGAGCAGAAAATGGGTTAAAAAGTTGCTTAGAAATTGAATTTTAAAAATGCCCTCTTCAGAAGTGACCAAGCAGAATGGAAAAAAAAAATATTTCAAAGAATAAAGGTAAGGGCCATAGAGAACAATGACCAGAATATGAGTCCAGGAGGGCAGAGGTTTTGGCCTGTGCACTTCACTGACGTATTCCAAGAACTTAGGGCTACCTGGTATATAGTAATCGCTCAATAAACATTTCTTGAATTAAAAAAAAATGAGAAAGTGTATCTCTAAAAATACATTATAAAATCTAATCTGTGTTAACAAAAGGTGGCTGAAAAGTGAAGAGGACAAAGAGATCTGAGTTTGCTAAAATACTGCTTGATCTGAAAAAGATATATATGATTACAAATAAGATATGAAAATTGGTTAACAATGATGACATGCGTCTTAATTTAAGGATTGTATTATACAACAAATAAGTATGTATTTTAAACATGCAGAAGATAACTCAATACAGCAGAAGGCAAGAGAGGAGAAAAATAGAAATATCAAAGACAAGACAAGATGATATAGAGTAGTAGATTTGAAATTGCGGGGGCCTGGAATTGGTCACCCCAAGATGTGTCTCTTTGGCATGATGACTGTTTGGGGCTGGTTACTTTTAATAAACAGCAGACAGGAAAGCAACTGAAAAGTAGAATTTACTTACCCTTTGTTATGAGACATTTACGATTGTAAGGGAAATCTCCATCTGTAAAGGTGTTTCCCTCTCTGTACCAGGAAGAGGGCAGGTGACCTTATCTCTAGAAACTCTTCTCAATGCAGAAGGCAAGGACTTAAATATGCATAATAATCTTATTCCTGTTTATTGTGCTTGTCTGGTAACCTCCTGTAAGTGATACCCCCCACCCCCAACATCCTCCTTTGTCTTTAGCTGAATACAATATTTAAGGTGGTAGCTTCAGCCATTTTGGTGAGTTGCTCAGCTTGCCTGAGCCTCTCCCATGTATACATGTTATAAAGCTTTGTTTAATTTTCTCCTGCTATTCTGTCTCATGTGAATTTAATTCGTTCTCCAGCCAGAAGAACCCACAGTGGGTAGAGGAATTGTCTTCCTCCCCTACAAAATAAAAAATAATAAAACTGAAAATATAACTCCAAATAAAATAGGTGTTAATTTAATATAAATGAGTTGAACTCACACATCCTAACACAAATGGCATTATATGACATGCAAAAGATGTTCTTTATAAAGAATAACTTTAATATAATAAGCAAGCCAAAATAAATCTTAATATTCAAAATAACTATTAAAAAGATATATTAAAAATTTGTGAACTAAAGAGAATCTTTGGAATCAATATCAACATCTGATATATATATATATATAATTTAAGGCAAAAATAAAGAAATAGAAAATAGTTATAAATGGGTAAAATAAAAAATACAGAAAGACTATCTGTCATCTATATGTAGGTAACTAACAATATAGCTTCACAATATAAGTGCAACACCTGCCAAAATTGAAGAAATATATGCATCAACATTTGTAGCAGGAAAACACTTTTATTATTGAATAAGCATTGAACGAGAATGTGATGCAAATCACAAGCAAGCCTGTAAGAAACTGCAAAGACAGAGAGAAATCCCACCCTTTTATATGGCCAAGCAGATACAACCCATTACAGACATGTTTCCAGATAAACAAAAACTAGTTCTCAAGTAAGAGGACTTGACAGCAGCATTTGTCACAGGTAGTTCATCAGAAATTTACCTGGTAATTGGAGTGACCACCTGTCTTAGCTAATTGGCTTTACTCGGAGGAGAAACAAACTTCTCCTTTGTTTATGACAGGAAGTACTTTTGCAACTTGGAGTTAAGTAACCCCCAAAGGCTCCTACCCTCCCACAGAAACTGGGAGATCTGGGCGCTATCTTCCTTGATGTTTACATTTCAGTGAGATGCTTTTTTTTTTCTTTTTTCTTTTCCTTTTTCTCCCCAAAGCTCCCCAGTACATAGTTGTATATTCTTCGTTGTGGATCCTTCTAGTTGTGGCATGTGGGATGCTGCCTCAGTGTGGTTTGATGACCAGTGCCATGTCCGTGCCCAGGATTCAAACCAACGAAACACTAGACCTCCTGCAGTGGAGTGCGCGAACTTAACCACTGGGCCACAGGGCCAGCCCCTCAGTGAGATGCTTCTTGAGTCCTTGAGAAACACATTCCTGGGTCTCAAAGCTGAGAAAGGGACTACCTAGTTTTCAAAAGGGTTTATGTACATTTCAAAGAGAGGAGAAAGTACTTAGAATTACACGTTTTCTGAATAAATGCTCTAAGAAAAAGGAGAGAAGGAGAACTTCTGCCCTTATTTTCCACAGGGAAAATTAAGCTTCTGTTTTAAATTTTCATTTGTCTTTACAGCATGCGGACAAGTGTTATACAAATAGAACATATAGAGTATGTATTAGGCTATGAAAATAGCCTCAAAAAATTTCAAATAATCTCTATTATCTAGACTATGTTATTTCAGAGTAGTGAATTATAACAATAGATTAATAACAAAGGGATACCTGATAATGTCCCATACTTGTGAAAATTACCTTATACAGTATTAAGTAATATGTGGGCTAAAAAAAGAGGACATGGTAAATTTTTAAAAAATAAATTAAGGGGGCTGGCCCAGTGGTGTAGTGGTTATGTTCATGTGCTGCGCTTCCGCAGCTAGGGGTTCACTGGTTCGGATCTCTGGTGCAAACCTATACACCACTCATCAAGACATGCTCTGGCAGCATCCTACATAAAAACTAGAGGAAGATTAGCATAGATGTTGGCTCAGCGACAATCTTACTCAAGCAAAGAGAAAAAGAGGAAGATTGCAACTGATGTTAGCTCAGAGCCAATCTTCCTCACCAAAAAATAAAAAGAAAGAAAGAAAAGCCTAGACTTGATTAATAATATCCTGCATAGCACAACTTGGTTGATCTAGTTAAGGCAAAACATAGGTTAATTTTAGCTTTATTTATTAAGAAAACAATTTACAAAACAAAAATGTTCAGAATTTAACTAAAAAAAATGGAATAAAGCAATAGAGTAAGCCACAGAAAAAAGAAAATATTAACATTAAACTGCGAGACAAAATCAATAAGCTTAAGAACAATAAAAACAAAATAAAAAAATAACAAAGGTGAGTTATTTGAAAATAAAAAATGGTAGAACTGTAACCATAGGCCCATTTAGAGCCAATTTGAACAGACCCCATCTTTTATTAACAGAGATTAGGATTGTCTTTCGGAAAAACTGCAAAGTCACACAGCCAGAGCATACACAAAAGAAGAAATTGTGACCTGAAATGACCGCAGAATGAAAGATCCTCTTTCCCATGGAACCCAAGGACCAGGACATGAGTGGAACTTGGAAGTTGGACTCTTATCACAAGTGAGGGGTCCCTCATTCAGGAAGACAGGGTGTTAAAATTCCTTCCTCACTTCATCACAAATGTTTAAAACCCTAACATAAAAGTTTAGAACCTCATCACAAATGCTTAGAGCTCTGTCATAGTCATAAACGTTCAAAACCTTACAATAAATGTTTGAAACCCACCAGTCAAAACCTGTCCTGCCAGCATTTCCGCATGCCAGCCTGTTCGCCCTAACCTCTTAAATTTTCCCCTGAATCCTGAATGGATGAGACAGATCTGAGGGTGAACTTCCCCTGTCTGCCTGCAGATGGATCTCATAGAATAAAGCTGATTTCTCCCCCAAGAGCTGATGCTCTAATTAATTAGTTTTTTTTATTTATGGCCATCTGGCAAGAGAACTCCAACTTTGTGCAGTAACAGAACTCTGACAACACTAATGATATTATCACATTATAAATTTTTGTATATTTATATAGATATTATCTATGTAAAAGCACAAAAATAAAAAAAGGATATAATTATGTATATACTAAAATGCTAAATTATTGTTGGGGATGAAGAAATCCCACCCCCAATCCCAGCTTTTCTAAGTTGTTCTGAATGCTCTAAGAACTAAACTGACATGAAATAGATTAAGGAGAGAAAATCGAATTTAATTCTGTATGTATGGGAATCCCCAGAATATGAGGTTTCCTGACAGTCGGCAATTGAGATTTTACACGCTATCCTCAGCTGAGGAGAAGAGGGTAGGGTTTTGGGGCTTTAAAAGGGAAGAAAACAATTCCCAGGAAGATGCAAAAAGCAAATGTTTGGTGAAAAAATGTTTGCCATGTCATGCAGAGACAATGCGACACGGAGAGGACTCTGATCTCTGGCCCTGCTGAGTTGCCCCCACCACACCTAGCCCATGTTCTTTGTAGATATCTCTGGTGACAGTGCTCTTCCCGGAACAGGCCCTCTGTCTAAATTCTTTCAGGCAGCTGAGGAAGTAAAAAGCAAAATTTCCTGAGTCTTTCTGTCTCTTAAAAATAATCAGCATAAAATAATCCTCAGGCCAAAGAGACACACTTTGGGGTGGCATATTTTTTCCCCAGACATTATATACATGTTAAAATGTTTTGAACCACTTTCTCTAACGTTTTTGAAAACATAGATAAAATGTAAAAGATAGATAAAATGTAAAATATAGATAAAATGTAAAATGAAAATATAGATAAAATCCTAGAAACATGTAAAACGGCAAAGTCAGTATAAAAAGAGAAATTAAAAATAACTATTAAAAATGAATTGGTAGTAAATAATCTTTTTATAATAATGAACTCAAACGGTTTAACCAGGGAATGAATAGTATCAAAGTTTTGAATTATATATTATTCTAGCTTATATAAGTTGTTCCTAAATATATACAACAAAACAAAACAAGAGGTCTTTTGTTTTTAGAGACTAGATAATCTTGATTTACTCAGGTAAATACAACCATCACAAATGAGGAAATACCCTATTAGTTGCCTATTTGATATATGAATGTAGATGATGAATTTCTACATTATATACTAAAGTAATTCAACAGTGCAATTTTTAAAGAAATAAATTTTCAGGTAGAGATAGCAGATTTTATGAGGCTTGAGGCATATGCAAATTTTAGTCTCTTTTTAAAAAAAATTTAAATATATATGAGAAAAGAAATTACTTTAAATGGGAACAGAAGTCAAAATAAACACAAATTTGGAAAAGCTGAAAAATACCATACTTTCTTTCAGCTTACATTGTGTACTTCCACTAAGATATTTATATGTTTGCATTTTAGCATGACCAATAATTCAGTAAAAAATTCACAAATATTCTAAAATATATACATGTCAAATGTGTTTTAAAACTTCCCTGTACTGCATCTGCCTACATATTTCTACATATTTTTATAACCAAATTACTCTTTCACAGCATGCGTTTACTTATTAGTGAATATGTGTAGGCGTTTTGTCACTGAACACTTATCTTCAGGCAGTTTTTCTGTGTCAATAGCAATCTCACATGGCACTTAATTTGGAGCTGGTGACTTTGTCAGAACACGTTGTGTCAGCTATGCTAAGTTATCTGATACATTGAGATGCATAAACATGAGATTTCACATCCAGGCATATTGTTTGTTTGTATTCCCTGCTCTCTCCAAATAAAGATACAATCCTCCTCCCATGATTCCTATTATAAAGGAATATTTGTGTCCTTGTATTGTATGCACTGTATTACCAAATATATTTCTGAAAAAAAGAGAACATTCATTTTGAATATGCATCCGTGAAAACCATACATTCCTCCTAGAATATTACACATCTAATGACTGGAGGAAAAAAAAATCTGTCTACGATTTTCTGGCTCTGTATGCTTTAGATCCTGCAGGGCTGGATGACACAGGCCACAGTCATCTCATTACATCCCACTCATTCATGTCATGATGCCAGATGAGACTGCACAGTGGGAAGACATTCCTACAGGAGGATGACCAGCAATAACTGAAAGATACTAGAACTAACTAGGACCTCCTCATGCAACGATAGCGGGGCTGACTCCAGAAATAACTATGATGCACGTCAATATATCTGTTAAACCCAAACTAAATATGATACCAACTAAACTGGTTAACCATTAGTGGGAAGTACGTACATAGATATATCATGTAGCACTGTGTATTGGTTAGAAGCAATGGACAAGACATAAACATAAACACATTTACACATAAATCAAAAAATTTACTTCAGAAGAACACAAATGTCCATACAAACATAATATAATAATTATACATATGGAGAAAATACATGGGAATGGAAAATAGAATTTAAAATGAACTGATATAGAAATAACCTAGAGAGAGGTCAGTGACAAAAATGTTCAATGACCTGTGGCCTATGATTAGAAGAATTCTCAGATTGTGAGTACCTAAAAAATAAATATCCAGTAAAAAAAAAATACATATATATATACAATGAAAGATTCTTTCAAAATATAAAAGGTGATTTCAGTATTGCCTTTTTTTCCTCTGTTTTGTAATAGGATAAAACATTCTCAGCTTTACTTCTGCCTTCACAAAACATTACCGTATCTTGAATACAGTGAGCCAAAACCACCCAAAATGCAATAATCAAGTAATTAAAAATGGAGTCTGAATAATCCTGAGTAGTCTATCATGCATCCTATAGCATTTAAAGAAATCTCCTTCTCCATCAGAAGACTATTCCCTTGAATTTGATACCTTTCTTTTTTCTTTTGAGGAAGATTAGCCCTGAGCTAACTACTGCCAATCCTCCTCTTTTTGCTGAGGAAGGCTGGCCCTGAGCTAACATCCGTGCCCATCTTCCTCTACTTTATATGTGGGACGCCTACCCCAGCATGGCATGCCAAGTGGTGCCATGTCCGCACCCAGAATCTGAACCGGCGAATCCCAGACCACTGAGAAGTGGAACGTGCGAATTTAACCGCTGCGCCACCGCCAGCCCCTGAATTTGATATCTTTATCATAACAAAGAATGGTACTTAATATATCACATGGAATGTTGAAAATTAAATTCTAAAATATTATTTTTCCAGTTTTAGATTCCTAAAGAATTTCAGAAAATAGTTTCATGTAATCATATTTTACACTGGTTTTTTGTGACTATAAATTTTATACTCATCTTGAAAATTTGAATAAAATAAGTGTATACCTAATGCTATGGATTCTGATTTTATACCATTCACGTACCAAGCAGACATGAAGGTATTGAAATATAATCTTCAATATATGACAACATTTAAATGACATTTTGATGTGAAGTATCCTTTCTAATTAATTCTAAGCCTTAGTTTTGATCCTTCTGAAAGTTAGAAAATTGTAGGAAATGTAGATCAAAGTATTCTCATCCATGTTCCGTTAAACAGGTTAAAAATTCTACTTTAAAGTAGACATGGAGAAACTAGTTTAAAGCTTATGGTCTAAATGACAGGTTCATACCCAAGTTTATTCTAGCTTAGAGTTGGAGAAAAAAAGATGTATTATTTGTGAGTCTTCTTAAATAACTTACTAAATAATTTTTAAAAGCTTTATAAGGACTGAATCTAAGTAGTACTCAACACCCAATGGAAAATTTATCCAAATTTATCTCATCACATCAAACTTGAAAGTGCAAATATAAACTTATTTCCATTCACGTCGTAAGTTGAGATGTTTCTGAACACCTCTTTGTTTACTGCCAAATCAATCTACTACGTACTTAAATACAATAAATGATATTTATGCATTTTAGCAAGAATTTTAACGGTTCCAATGATTTTGTGCAACTTTTCTATGACAAATACTATATAGATATATTAAACATGATCATTTCAAAAAGTCTTTTTAATGTGTATGTGTTAAGTACCTGATATCAATTATATGTCAGTTTTCTGAGAAAAAAAGCTTGAAATGTATATATACCTAAACTCAATAAATTCCTTCAGGGTATGAAAACAAAAAAGACAATTAACTCTTTATAATTATTAGCCAAATATAAATGACAATTTAAAGTATTATTAGTTACATTAAATACATTGGATTTGTTATACATAAAATAATTTCTCTTCACTAGTTTTGTTTTAAATTTGGAGATTGTAAAAATGAAATTGCATATTCGCTTCTATTCAGCAATAGATTTTTAACTTTAGATAGATTCACAGTAATGTGTGTGAGTGTGTGTGTATGTGTGTGTGTTCAATCAAGTGTGTTAATAGCAAACAACTAGAAGCAAAGTTAATTCTTATTAATACAAGAATAAACATATTTTGGAAAATTTATCCAATGGAATACTAGTTAACTATTAAAAATGATGAGATAGATATTTAAGCACTGATATGAAAATAGCTTTAAGATGTATCATTAAATATGAAGAGCACACTAGTTTTGTACTAACCACATCTAGTACTGACTCAGCTGTCATAAGAATGGTTGAAGCACTGCAAAGATAAACATGGTATAATCAGTGATCAAGTTCTCCAAAGGAAAGAAGGAGACTGGTGAAGCAGTGCTCCATAATAAACATGCATCCTGTATACATTAAGCCTAATTTGACAGCTGTGAGATGGACCTCTCGGTCTTCCGCCTGCAGGAAGTTGTATTGACTAAAGACCCCAGCAGCAACTTTCTGCAATCCATCCTTTGTTTATGCAAAGACCATGCTTCCCACAGGCTGCTTCAAGCTAATAACAGAGTGTGGAGGCATGATTAAAGCAGGTTCGCTCCTAAGAGACACAGAACTCCTCTGTCTACTGACTGCTTTTCCATACTTTTGACTCCTATCTCTTTTTCTCTTAGGCAGCACGACCTCTAATAAACTCCTTGGTGATTTTCAGAGGTCCTGAATGAACACATACAGAGGGCAAATTGTGAAAGTATACAAAACATGCTGAATGGAAGAATGAGCAAGTGTTATGCACGTGGTGATCCCCCTTTACATTTCTTTCATATCTGTATTCTTTTGATAGTTCATTTCATTTCATTTTCATTTACTTTTGTATTTCCTTCAAACCACTTCAATTTCCCCGGCAAGGCTTTCAGTAATATTTTTGTTTCTTATGGAGGCTTCAAAATGGTGGTAACTTCATAAAATTGCATTTATATATTTCTTCCCTGGCTTCTATATGCTTGGTGTCTCTATTTTCATGATTTTTTAAAGGAAATCATCTTGCCATTAGTTTCTTTGAGTCTCCATAGAATTATTTCTTGGCAGTTTTGCAGTTTCCTGGGAGTATTGTTCTGATATTCTTAAATATCCTCTTCTCATGACATTGTACTCATTTATAGCATCTCTACATAGCACAGCATAGCACAGTATAACAACGTTGATATTGATTCCTTACAGTCATTATACGTCTTTGGGAGCAGATAGCTATTTGTTGAGGGTATGCTGGGAAGAAATAGGGGTGATATAGTGAGCTTAAACAGCCTTAAATTCTTCTTATAAAATCAGTTATGTTATCTTTTCCAGAAGGGCACATCCTCTCTGTTTCTATAGATCAGTGTAGCTAACATTAAATCCCATGTGTCCAGTGTTTTTTGAAACATGATCTTGTCATTGTTTTCCTTCCTTTCTTCTCCACCTCTTATCTCAGACAGGAAGCTGTTTTGTTGTTTTCTTTCTTTTTTCTGTATATTAAGTGCAATTTACACAAAGTAAAATGCATAATTCTTAAGCATGCAGCTTGATGAATATTAACCTATACTACACCTGGGTAACCACTACCCAGATCGAAACAGAGACAATTTTCATCCACGCAGGGAATTCTCTCATGTTCCTTGGATTCAATTCTCCCGCCTGCCTTGCTAACCACTCTTTTGAATTCTATTAAATTACATTGGTTTTCTTATTCTAGAATTTCATATAAATGTAACCATGTAATATAAACATTAACATTCTTGTGTGTGGTTTCTTTGGGTCAAGTATTGCCATTAACTTAAATTCATGTAGTTGCAAGCATCACTTTTATTTCTGTGTAACATTCAATAGAACTAATTTACAATTTGTTTATCTGTTCTGCTGATGGACATTTGAGCTGTTTCCAGTTTGGGCATATAATAAGTAAAACAACTATGAATAATTCTAAAGTTTTTTTGTGTGTATGAACATATGCCCTTATTTCTTGCATGTATATCCTAGGAGTGGAACTGGGTCAGATTAGACATACGCTCAAATTTATCGGAAACTGACAAGAACTTTTCATTGTGCTCTTTGCACTAAACACATCTGAGTGATTCAGTTATCGCATATCCACTTATTAAGTTGGTTTTATCAGTCTTTTGAATTCTAGTTATTCTGAGGGGGTGTACTAGTAATGCAAAGCAGCGCAAATTTGTATTTCAGTAATACTGTTAACTGATGATGTTGACCTACGTTAGACAAATGTATATTTGAAGGCTTCCAAGTATGAAGGTTTGCCAGATAAATATATTGTATTTTCTTCCACAGTTTGATTTGCCTTTGAGTTTTCTTAATGACATCTTTTGTGAACAGTATTTTTAAAATTTTACTGTGTCTAACTTTTCCTTTTTTCTTCTTTTTTTTCCTGCTTTTTCTCCCCGAATCTCCCCAATACATAGTTGTATATTTTAAGTTGTGGTCCTTCTAGTTGTGGTAACTTTTCTTTTATGAGTTTTGAAATCTGTTAAGAAATCTCTGCTCAAACCTAGCTCAAAAAAACATTTTTCTTGGCTTTGCTCTAGAAGCTTTACAGTTTTAAACCTTATACTTGGATTGATGATCCATTTGAAATTAAATTTTGTGTGTGGTGTGAGGTAGGAGATAAGGTTAACCTTTGGCCAGATGAATATTCAGTTGCCCCCACCAATATTTATGAATAATCTTTTCCTTTCTCATTAAATTTCATTGGTGTCATTGTCAAATGTCAAGTGCCTATGTATGTGTAAGTTTATTTTTGAAATGGTATATTTCTATTCCATTGACTTATTTGTGTATCCTTGTGTCAATACACACTCTATAAATTACAGTATTTTATGCAAGAACTTATATTGATAGAGGAAATTATGCTGAAATTAATATATAATAATTTGACATTACAAAATTACACAGATGAAGAACAGAATAGAGATTTCCAGAGATCAGAGTAAATAATACTTCGCAGTATGAAAGTCTGCATTTTTAAAATGTGCTCCCCCAAATGGTTCATGATATCCATGTATTATCATTATAAACCTGTCTCCCTGAAATTAGTCTGACAAAAATTAGACACCCAAAGTATTTACTGAGTAAAAGAATTTGATTCTAATTGTTTTAACCATAAAAATATAAATAATCTAATGAAAATATGTATAAAAATAAATATTGAGTAAAGTAATAAAATTCAGAATAGTTGAATTGTTAAGAAAGGCATCTGCAGTTCTCACCTCTCACTTTCACCAGCATTATGGTGTCATCTGAAGATAATTCACAGAAACTCTTCATAACACAGGAGACATGCCTTAGCGAAACTCACTGAAAAAAATATAGAAGTACAGAGGCCAGGCTAGGGGCATTGTGGTTAAGTTTGCACACTCCACTTCAACGGCCCAGGGTTCGTGGGATTGGATCCCAGGCATGGACACACACTCTGCTCATCAAGCCATGCTGTGGAGGCATCCCACATATAAAATAGAGGAAGATTGGCACAGATGTTAGCTCAGGGCCAGTCTTCCTCACCAAAAAAATATATATATATATGAATATGAAATAATATGTAGATAAATACAGTCTAAAAATTCCAGTTGCCAGACTACACATTTTTCTACATTGATAATCAAAACATAATTGGGGCTGTCTGGTGGCACAGTGGTTAAGTTCTCTCACTCTGGTTTAGTGGCCCAGGGTTTGCAGTTCAGATCCTGGAGGCAGATCTACACATTGCTCATCAAGCCATGCTGTGGCAGCATCCCACATATAAAATAGAGGAAGATTGGCACAGATGTTAGCTCAGGGACAATCTTCCTCACTTACCCCCCCAAAAAAGCACAATCAACCTTAATACCTTAAGCAAATTTGGTCTATAAAACAATAATTTAGAGTGTTGTTATCTTACATGACAGACGTATTCTTGTTGCTCCAAAAATGTTAAAATACAATTTATAAAACCATAATCTCTTATTATAAAGTAAGTACATATAAAGCAATAAAGCTAATATGATTAAAAAATTAATAGAGTTTTTACAATTATTTTTCTCTAAACTTTAAATTAATAACTTTTGATGCAAGAAATATTAATACTCCTAGTATCTACAACTTATAATTATACCATTTCGCTAATATGTATTCTCTATTATATTTTAAAAATTTGCAATTTAGTATTATATAGTAATTTGTATTTTAACCTTATGATAATTTATATTTAACTTTTTTCAACCATTATATATAAAGATGCTATTTTTGTTACCTAACAAAATGCTAGTAACTAATTATGTTGCAATATTAAAATGTAGATTTAGGTAATCTTAAAGTTAATGAAAATATAGCTACAGTATGAAAATGCTGTAACTGCTAATGTTAAGAATGGGAAGAAAACAATTTTAAAGTTCATCCTGCTCACTTTCTTGATGGTGCATAAAATATCCTCCATTAACAGTCTTGGATTATTTGTGTAACTATAAGTGTCCTGTCCACACTCCTACACTTCCCCAGACTTTGGCTCTGTGTACTTGGTGAAGGTCCCATGGAAAAGAATTGGCAAACAATTGTGGTTTCACTCCAGCTCTGAGACTTGGTGGGATTCTAATCTCTCACCCCAGCCAACGCCTGCCACTAAAAGCAGGGAAATTTTGCCCTTACTCCAGCAAATGTCCTCTGTCACTGTTGGGTTCACACCTCCTCCCACTGTGAGGCAGCAATGTAAGCATTACTTGATCTATTTTCTCCTAAAAAGGGCTTACTCCTCTGGACATTACTTTGCATTACTTTGTTTATATTTCTAAGAAGCTATTATTTTGTAGTTTATTTAATATTTTCACAATGTTAGAATGGAAATGAAATTCTCCTGCAAATTTCAACACCCTAACCTGAAGAAGCTCATAACTATTATTGAAAAACTAAATAAGCTAGATATTTTACTTGGAAATGAGCTAAAAAATTCACCCCCGAAGACTTAAGAAATACTGAGTAAATAATAAAACAAATTCTAGTGAGTTTGTAGATGAGTCTTATTAAACCATGGTATGGAACCTTTCTGTTATTGAAATCTTTTCAGAATCCAGAACACAATTTAAAAATCTCAACTCATTATTATGCAGGAATATGTCTGAGACAGAAATGAACACAGATAGTCCAGAAAATGTAAACCACAACACAAGCTTACGCATCGTCAAAGTTGGGGTTAGTATTTAGTCAGCGAATTACCCAGGAACCAGAACGGTTACTAACTGACTGTGCATCTTCTGTAGCACTTGTGCCAGTACCTAATTTGCTGTTCCCTCCGATTGGCAAGTGTCAGAGCTTTGTGGGCTGCTGCCTATTCTAAGTAGGCCTTAATTAATTTATAAATTATAAAACTTTCCCCCTTTCTTTTACAATATTACTATTCATTTCTGAATGATGTATGTACCTACATCTATTTTTCTAACATATTAATATTTTAAATAGATATTCTTTAATGAGCATAGTATCCAGTATCCACTAGTTAAAAATATTACCTGAATCACAAAATATGCCTGTTTCTAAATAACATTCTGTATCACTGCCCTGTGAGGTGACTTCTCTTTTAATCTCACATTATTTTAATTAATATTGACATAGAATATGTTTTGATACTGTATAGGGCAAGTTCTTTCTCATTGGTCTTTTTTCACACTGTATTGACCATCCCTGCACACGTTCTTTTTCTGATATACTTTCAAATAATCTTATGACATTCTAAATTCCTTTAGAGTTGAATTGGATGATTAGATTATTTGTAGAAGAATTAACATCTTTGAGTGTTTCCATCCAGAAAATAAATAGTATGTCTTCCCTTTTGTCCATATTTCTTTGTTTCTTGTTAAGATTTTGTAGTTGTTTTATATAGGTACTACACAGGCTTTCTTATGGTTATTCTTAGATGTCATCTATTTTTACATTCGTGAGTGGGATTTCTTTATTACTCTTTTCTAAATAGTTAATGCTTCTTCTCAGAAAAGTCTTTTATATTGTAGAGTATTAGAGAATAAGCCAGATTTACTAAATTATTTTATTTATTCTAATTATTAGTATTGATAAGCAGTAAAAGAGATGGAAAATCCAGACCGACCAATTGCTCTGGAGGCAATTGAGAATGCTGTCAAAAAATTACTTTTCCCAAAAAGTGTCAAGCTCCAAAGCCAAGTCTTTGAAAACTTCAAGGAATAGATAATGCCAAATGTTATTTAAACTGTTTCAGAGCCCGGCAAGAAAAGAGGAGCTTTGAAATTCCTTTAATAGAGTCAGTATGATATTGATGCCAAAACCTAAAAGTACAGAACAATCTCACTTGTGAATACTGAAGCAAATATCTTAAATAAAATATAAAGTAGAAGACAGAAGAACTTTCAAAGGATTATGCAGCATGGCAAATGGGGCTTTATTTCATGGTTCAATCATAGGAAATCTATTTCTATATTTCAAAATATTAAAGTCAATAGAAAAATATAATTTTCCTAGATGGCAGGATGTCTTTTGATAAAATAGATATTTTAATTCTAGCTATATAAGCATATATCAAATTAAAAATCAGAAATGAGCTTAAAAAATGCAACACTGGCTGAATATAACCACTCTAGGCCTATTTTTCTAGTATCCCAACAATCATATTCAAAACTAATGTAAAAAGAGAGATTAAGAGGCTAAATTTGGCAAGGAAGCAAAATCATTCTTATCTGGTATTACGTACCTGAAATTTCAAGAAAATCAGTTGAAAAACTATTAGATACCGTACTGAAGTTAACAAAGTTAAAATACAAAAATCAGTTCATTTCAATTACTAAATAGATCATACAATGGAAGAAACATTTTTACTTCCAACAAGAGCATAACCATAAAAATACGTATAAGATGATTCAACAAGAAATGTTCATAACTTTGCTGAAAATGTATTTCTATTAAAAGTGTCACTTTTCAAATTGCTACATCTTCTGATTGATAAGATTATAGTCACACTTTATTCTTGGTTTTATTTATGTAATTACTAGACAAATTTCTGAAGGTACATGCATGCATCCCAATTTCCCATCTCCTCAACTGTTTATTTGAAGGATACTCAAGATACCCTAAAACTTGTGTGTAACAGCCACTTTTATATCCTCCTTGGAATTTTTGCAGAATTTCTAGACTATTTCTTGCATGTTTCAATCAATATATTTTGTTGTTTTTGTTAAAATTGATTAATAAATTATTAAACAGTGGGAGAAGACATCGTAACAGAGACAATAAATCCTTTGTTTGGTAAATGGGGAAACCACAGTATGCAAGTTAGGACACACACACACACACACACACAAATACACACATTTACATTTCTCCAATTTCTTGCAATATGAGTGTCTTTTCATGTATTTACTGATATTTGTATTTTCTTTTCTAAATAGTATTTTTATATAATTTACCTCTTTTACAACTGGGTTATTTGAATGTCCTTAGTTGATTCAAGGAGATTTTTATATATTATTATTATTCTGTAGTCAGTTACATGTATTGTAATATTTTATATAACCATTACTTGTCTTTTTTGTTACTGTGCTTTTTTAAAAAAAATAATGAGAGAGCCTATTGGTACAACTTTAAAGTTTGATGACATATATATGTGCCAACGTGATTGATGGGAGTGTAATTCACCTATCTTGAGGAGAAATTTTGATTACAGTAGCTAGTAGAAGTTATATCGTATACACATTTGCCAAAAGTTTTTGTGTTTTTCAATGTTACATATGCAAATATATTATGCATATGGTTGCAATCTAAATGATCATCAATAGATAAATTATTAAATAAAATTTTACATGAATAACATGGAATACAATATACTCTTTACAAAATTTCTGTATATCTATATATATTGACATCAATCTAATTGCAATAAAATTAAGTTGAAAGAAATTGAAATCAAAAACAATATATAAAGTATGCCCCTATCTACATAAAAAGAAACCTCCTCATATGTATATACATACATGTGGGAACACATATAGGCTCAAACGAACATTTCTAGAATGACACATATCAAATTGGTGACAGAATTATGTCTGGAAAGGGGAACTGACTCTTGACTTTGAAAACTGGATTATGTTGAAAGTGAACTTTTTGCTTTCACTCTAACATTCTATAGTATCTGCCATTTTATAAATAGAAAGCATCTGTAATCCAGAAATAAGTGAAAAATGAGAATACAAGTAAATAAAATATAGCTTAATTTGACTAACTTCTATATAGAAAACTGAATACTATAAAATGTAAATGGTGAATTCTCCTTTGATTCTTTCAATAATAAATATCCTTTATATAATAAAGATTACTTTAATTAAATGAATTGTAAATATATAGATATATATCCTTTTATGAGAAGATTAATGGAACTTGTCTAACAGGAGAAAAATTGTTTATAATTATACTATTAATCACTAATATAAAAATGCAAATATCATTATATGAATAGATTCTAATTATTTTTAAAATTTCAATTTTATTTGTGAACTACACCATGAACTAAAAATATATTTTCGTAAATTATAGATCATATGTGTTTAAAATAGACACCCAAGATAATTGTCCTGTAGAGTAGCTAGAGACATTCCATCTAAAATTAATAACAAAATGAAGAGTCAAGATAAGTTCATTCGTTGCAATGGCCTCGTACTGTGTGATTAAGAGGAGGAGCTCTGTCATCAGACTGCTCGGGCATAAATTTTATTTATAGCAATTGGTTTCAGTGTGACCTGGACCAAGTTAATTCATTTAATTTATATTCTTAATTTCACTGTTTATAAATATGGAGGAAATGCTAGTGCTTACTCAATACAGTTTTTGTAGAAATAAATGTTAAATATACAAATATAGTAACTACTTAATAAAACATAGCACCTATAACAGATACATCTCTTCTAATATCCAGAGCCCTCCACCATCAGCCCTAGCAAACTTTGCCAATTGCACTCCTCAGTTCTGATGTTCCATTTAAAGTTGGTCTATGTAACCATAGATATTGTCTCCTTTATTAAAATATCCATCTGTTGGTCTTCCATCCTTTTCCAACTTCACCCATCCATTCAATGTGTTTGTTTTAGGAGATAATAGACAAAGTAACTTGTACAATTCTTAGCAAGTAGTAAGCACTCAGGACTTGGGCTCCATCTAGCCAATAGAGCTCATTTAAATACACATAGTCTTCTGAACTCCCGAACACTTGTATTATATTCCATCTAGTTAGCCTAATATATGCAGGTCATTTACTGTTAGTAAGATGCATGTATAAGAGCTCACATTTTTGTTTTATATTATTTCAATATTATATGACTTGCATTTTCTAATGTATGTTTACTAAAAACAGGAAGTCATATTTCATTCTTTTTTGTCCAGCTCCTCAGTTTTTAGAATAATAGTGCAGTGCTTTCTACATTTATGATGAAACAAATATGTATTAAATAATTTTTCACATAATATTGATTTTATAAATTTAGTTTTGATCACTTTTTCTTTTGGTGAGGAAGATTGGCCCTGAGCTAATGTTTGTTGCCAATCTTCCTCTTTTTTGCTTGAGCAAGATTATCACTGAGCTAACATCTGTGTTAATCTACCTCTATTTTGTAAATGGGACGCCACCAGAGCACGGCTTGATGAACGGTGTATATGTCTGACCCAAGATCTGAATCCTCAAACCCCGGGCCACCAAAGCTGAGTGCACGGAACTTAACCACTATGCCACTGGACCAGCCCCCTTGATCAGTTTTATATACCCAACATTTCTGTTAAGTGATCATACAATCATTTAAGGAGCAATACTCAAAGTTTGTTGTTGTTTTATGTGTAGTTTTTCAATATGGATAATAGAATTACTTGATGCTTTCACAGTCTCTGACCTGATATCTCTTATAATCAAGGATGTATTTTAGAAAATGCTGAGTATATGTAATCTTTGAATCCAGAAATTTGACAAATGGCCTTCCAAATTGATCAAATATTTATTTCATTTAAAATAATATCCCATTCAACTTCTTGAATAAGGGTACACCATACATATCTGGGCTAAAGAATGTTTAATAACAAATTAATTCATTGTTTCTCTAATTATAATTCAGCATGAATATAATATTTATTTAATAAGAGCAATCCCTACAATCCATGAATAATTATCATTTTATAAAAATATTAGCTGAGATAATTCTTGCTTGTAAATGCTAGACATCTGTTATTTGTATATGCTGATAGAATTTAAATATTCTACATGGTTATAATAGGATAATAATGTCTTACGATGTGATTGTATTGAAATGAACTTTTTGCTATATTTATGTATTATAATAGCTTTTTTCAAATTAAAGGATTTCTCTTTTTGCTGAGGAAGATTAGCCCTGAGCTAACATCTGTGCCAATCTTGCTCCACTTTATATGTGAGTTGCCACCACACTGTGGCTGACAAGTGGTGTAGGTCTGCACTCGGGATCCAAACCCCAAAACCCGGGCTGCTGAAGCAGAGCACATGGAATCCAACCAACATGCCATGGGGCTGACCCCTAAAGGATTATTTTATTGGCTAGCAGAAATGCTTGTTAATTTCCAATAGAGTAAAAAGTGAGTATATTATGGCTTTCATTCCATTCATTGAGGAGTAAATAAGATATAAATTAATAATACAATGTAGAAAAGGAATTATATGAAGCTGTAAATGTATGCTACTCTTAAATTGCTTACTGTGTAAGATACTGGGCTAAGAGTTTGTTGATGGAATTATATACCTTATTCGCCCTACAGCTTCTCCCAGGTTTCCACTTTCAAACTGATTGTTGAATGACAGGATTATTACTGTCTCTTGTCCAAAAAATTTCCTTCCTGGGGGTAACGTTTACTTAAATTCAAGTACATTTCTATTCATTTGTAGGTCACTGAACAATAAAAAGTTTTCATACATGATTATTTATAATTCCATGTGCTTCAGATAAATAAAAGAGGACTCCACGAACTTTCCTTTTGGTTCACCATACTATAAAAAAGAATGCTTTCAGAATAATTATACAGTAAAAACTCAAGCAAATTGACAATAGAACTTCCCAATGTTGTTTTCTGATTAACAAATTGTGTCATTCATTTAATTCACGGTTAAATCATCTACCTAGCTCTGCACAATTACTTCCTATTTTGGAAAAAAATTTTACAAGTGTGGTTAGTGTATTTTGGAAGTAAAAAATATAAAATAGAGCTTAAATTCTTTTCAGGTCAAAGGAATAAAAATCAGTAATCAGATACATTTTCCATGCACAAAAGCTATTTTTGCCTACAATTTCCTAAGTAAAACTAACCACTGTATATTACCTTGGAGAGGGACGAAAAGGTTAACTTGCAAAGCAGTGATCTTTATCTAAGGCTCGTGCATTTTATTACCCATGGCAGTTTTCTCTACTTGCTGTCATAACAAAAGAAAATTGTAAATTGGAACACTTTATTCTGGGAAACTTGTTACTGAAGCAAAGTAATTTTTCTAAACTCTTTCTAAATTGAATGCATTTTAATTTTAAAATAAAACTGTGTTCGTTTCTGCAGTTTCTTTATCCCTCTGGAAGAATCTGTAATGAGTTTCTGTCATAGCTTATTTTCACTTTCATGTTAGTATAAATTAACACTTCATTAAAAAGTATTCTTTTTTTAAAACAATGTTTCCCTTGATGGAAATGGAGGAGTAAGCATTAGCAACTATGATTAAGAGCAAATAACCGAAAGAGCTGGTGAGTCGTTAGAATATATTACTTGATATTCTGCTTTATTTTTTTAATCATCGATGATGGCAATTAGAGTTGATATTACTGTCAATAACCTCCACACATACAACAAATATCTTGGGTACTGAAAGAATAAGATTATTTTACATTTCATATACATTTTTAATGTCCACAAAACTGAATTCCTGGCAAAAATAGTCATTATATCACCTGATTATAACTAAAGAGTGTATGATAATGAATATTCATAGTAACTTTGGAAACAGATTGCTTATATTCATATTTTATGGGATAGTTTTCTTTCCGTTAGCTTAAAAAATATTATTTTAGTCATATTAATGACCTGATCAGCTGGTATATACATTTCTATATTCTTATGTAATTGGTGTTTATTAAATAGGATGTTCAAATACATATGTCTATTAATAAAATGAATTAATATATTTAAAATATTTAGAACATTGTGGGCACATAATGAATTTCTTGTAAGTGCTTTAAGTTAGGTTGCTCAGGAAGCAGACAGTGAGATGGAAATCAGCACCCAGGAGATTTATTACATGCATGTATCTGTGAAAGGGAGAGTAAAGAAGTAGGACTGGGCATGTGGCACATGCTCAATACTAATGTGGCTGGCCCAATGGGGAGTTTCCCTCAGAGTTATTCCAAGTTGGGTGAGGAGACTACGTCTTTATACCCTATGTTGATTAGTCATTGAATACCGGCTGCCCAGGGAAAGAGACACGATGTAGTTTTCATCATGGAAAAAATTTCAAAAGATTCTTGACAGCTGAGAGCAATTCTCAATAGCTGGAGTAATAAGAACATCAGAGCTTCCTTCATTTTCCACCTCTTGTATTGCTCAGATCTATTCCTCATATATGTTCCTACAGCAGTTCCTTCAGCATTCTGATGGACCACTTCTTAAATGAAACTTAAAAGAGATAAGTTAGATGATGAACTAGAGACCCTGGCATTGAAGCTGATCTTGGGACTACAATTTATATTCATAGTTTCCCTACTCTCCTATTTATTTTATATTTCCTCTATGCTCAGCCAGAACTTCTGATGGTCTTCGTGGCAACCTGGTGGCATGGCCTAGACCTTCCTCCCTGAGAGAGTCGAGTCATGGGTCACATGATCTTAGCTCAAGGTTCTTGAGTTCATCCATTAAACATCAAAATTAGTCAAAGGAGTGTCAAAAGGCACCAAAATGGCCTGCCCAGATGTCAAATGTGTTTCTGTCTACCTCCCTACCTCCTCTTGATAATCAGGTTCAATTTTCCTAGACAAGATGGTGAATTCCCCTCTTGCTGGCTGGACCATTGGCAGACAGTCCTTGAAGTGCCTAGGTAACAGCAGTACTTATGATTAAAGGAGACTCTTGCTACATGTCTCATGATGGAAGTGTTTCTCCTCTCGGATATAGAACCTACAATCTATGAGGCTAAGAGTTGCAGGGACATGAAGTCCAGATTTCCCAAATGAGTCACTGAATTGTCTCACCAGGATCAAGCATGTCTCATGGCGGCCCATGGTTCCCCTCATCCCAAATGGGGAAGCTTTGAAAGGATCTGTCCATTGAGCCAGCCCACACTATTGTTAAATGTGTAACACAGCTTGATTTTTCCTCTGTCAAATCCTGCTTCCTTACTATTGCTTTCACCAATATTGATCCCAAGAGCACTCCCTAGGATAATGGTAAATGAGACTACTCCTGCTTCCAGCTCTTGGATTTTGAACCATGTATTCTTCCTACTAGGACATGTCACCATATAACAGTCTTTGATATGTTGAATCCTAGAAATTGGCACCTCACTCTTATAAAGTGTTACCATTGAGCTGGTGCTTTAGCTGTGCATTTGACTGGCCATTCTATTGCTCTAACAGTCCTCTAGATTTCGGATATTGTCGTTGTGAAACAATCAATGAATATCATGGTCTTGGAGTCATTCCTGCATCTTCTTTGTGCAACCCATTGGTCTGACATGTTATGTGAAATTTTTTGCAGGTGAATCATTCTGTAAGTCTTTGGAGAGTGTTGCTAGCTGAGACTCTGAATGTAGGAAAGTAACCTATATTTTGGAATGTGTGTCTTTCCTGTCAAAAATGAACTGCTACCCCTTCTAGGGTAGAAGAAATCTGAGGCAGTCAATTTTCCACCAAGTCTCCAGATGCTCTCCTCAAAGGTTGGGGGGCTCAACATTTGTTCTTGGTGCTTGCAGGTTGAACATCAAAAGTGTTAATAGTAGGGGCTGGCCCCGTGGCTGAGAGGTTAAGTTCCCACACTCCGCTTCAGTGGCCCAGGGTTTTGCTGTTTCGGAACCTGGGCGTGGACATGGCACCGCGTGTCAGGCCACACTGAGGCGGCGTCCCACATGCCGCAACTAGAAGGACCCGCAACTAAAAAAAAATATACAACTATGTACTGGGGGGACTTGGGGAGAAAAAAAAAAAGCAGGAAAAAACATAAGATTGGCAACAGTTGTTAGCTGAGGTGACAATCTTTAAAAAAAAAAATGTTAATAGCTTCACCAAGCTTGTTATGCCAATGTATAGCCACCAGACCTGCCACCATAGTTATTTCATTCTTGTGTATTCTGTGCTAACTCTAGGATAGCCAACAACAGAAGTTGGCTACCATCAACTGAACAATTTATTTTGTCTACATGGTTCTTTAGTTCTCTTCCACAGTGGATGCCCTCTTTTGGGTATTAACTTGTGATAAGAGGATTTGCAATTATTGTGGCCATTCCATTATATCTATAGAGAAGGGAAGGGAGAGGAGAAAAAGGAAGGATAGATTTTCTTCATTTTTAAAATTAGAAATATAATACTCACTTCCAAATTTGAATGAACAGAAATTTTGATACATAAAGAATATTTTTTAGACAGTTTTATCACATCTTATGGAAGCTCATTAATAATAAATTGAGGCAGGGGCTGGCCCCGTGGCCGAGTGGTTAAGTTCTCGCGCTCCGCTGCAGGCGGCCCAGTGTTTCGTTAGTTCGAATCCTGGGCGCGGACATGGCACTGCTCATCAGACCACGCTGAGGCAGCATCCCACATGCCACAACTAGAAGAACCCACGACGAAGAATACACAACTATGTACCGGGGGGCTTTGGGGAGAAAAAGGAAAAAATAAAATCTTTAAAAAAAAAAAAAAAAAAAAAAAAAAAAAAAAAAAAATAATAAATTGAGGCACATTGGTTACAATTATATAGAAGTGATTTAGATATGATAAAGACATATATTAAGAATGATATATATACTTCATTAAATATACAAAAATAAATAACAAAAGAGATATATTATCAATGTTCAAAGACAAATGTCATGAAGGAAGCATCACGTCGGAAAAACATAAGGAGAAAATTTTAAAAGGCTGCAGCTAAATAATTGTAAAGGGATATCAGAGTCATCAAAAAGAAAATAAAGATATCAGCAAAATTCTGCATATTACTATCACAAATTATATGTCTCAAAGACCTGTTAATCATCCCTTCATGGGCATTTCCTACATGCCTTGCTCAAAGTTAATGACTAATTAGCACCTTGCCCCAAAAGGATTTGATTAGTGCATTGTCTGAAATAAAATTATACAAGCTAACATTAACCGTTTAAAATCAAGATACAGTGCATCCTCTCATGGTGGAAAAAAAATCTGCCTCAAAATATCATTGCTCAGAAACCATGCCAAGAAAACTGCATAATCAATTATTTAGCAAAATTCTAATGTCTAAGCAACCACATCAGTTAGCATATTAAAAAAAAACAGCTGATCAATTGCATATGTGTGTGCATATCTATGTATATAAGTGTGTCTGTGTGTAACTACGTACATGTATACGTGCATACGTGTTGGCACAGACACATATACATATGCATGTACATAGATATTTTTGACAACCTGAGATGTTTAGTTGATTTAAAGCATAATGATTCCTCTATGTTTTTGTTTTTGGCTTAGTTTTGCCTTATTTTACATCAAAATGAGAAAAAAAGTATTTCAACTTTTGTATTTTATAAAACATAATCCACGTTTCTATTTTATAAAATGTTTTACCTCACTAATATGCTCCTTTATTTCCCACAATTTTGAGTAGCTTTAACAATGATTATTTGTGACTTATAATCAGTTTTCTTACAACAGTGTATTTCAACAATGTGTCGCATGTTACGTGCCAGTGTTGTTTCAAATTGTTTTACACTGCACTCAGAGATAATTATAACCATTTGGCCTTCATCTAGTTACAAATTCACTTAGTGACTGTCACAAGAACTGTCTGAAGAAACTCTCTTGCTTCTTTCCCATTCATCATTTATCTGAGGAAAAACATCCAACACAATTCTTATAGCTCTCTTTTACGTCCCGGGTAAAAAACTCGATTCCAGTTCATGTAAATAATGTATTATTTATACAAACAGTCATCTTTAATCATCAAAAATCCCTTCTCAAATTACCACCAGGTTACATCAGAACAGTCTATATCATTTTGATTCCTAAAGAAATGTTTTCCTTAAGATTAGGAAAATTCAATCCAGATTTTCTAAAGCAAACCCAAAACATCCAAGCTTAGCTGAATGTGAATGTTTAAACTGTTTTGTGAAGGAAAAGATTTTTATCTTTGCTTTGCTATATTAGGAGTATTTGGGATGTTTCTCACAGAAAGAACTGAATTCCCTGGATAGAAAGAAATATCTCCCTTACTTTGTTTATAGGAACGGATGCCTGGACAATTTTCTTTAAGAAGAACGAAACTTTCTTACCTGTGTGTTAGGTAGAACTGTCTTTCCTTAGTGATATGACTTCTAGTTAAACTGAACAATCCACTCTTTTTGAACTCCATTTTCCATCACCAATTATTGTAAATAAATAAAGTGTAAAAAGATTTGGGTGGCAGTATAGGAATGAATGTGATTGGAAGATGATGAAACTCAAAGATGAGAGAATGATCTAGAATGAACCCTCTTTGAAAGATATGTTGAGCAATCTGGCCGGGAGAGGCCATTTCAAAGGTCGTGGATCAGAACACAAGAAATATGGTAGCTGAGAGTCCACAGAGCTAAATGCCTAGCCTTTGCCAGAATTAAAAACAATTTTATCACCTCTGCCCAAGGCTTGTATCAGTAAATTTTCTTATCTTCCTGTGAAAGTAATGATCATTGCCTAGTATCTGAGATAATTTATGGTTCATCATCATCTGCATATAAAATGAAAACCTACGTCAGAATCATCTCTCAAGGACAACAGAGAAACCAAAGGAGAACCTTCCCCTCCCCCACCAGCACAGTGGTGAGAACATTCTGCACATGCAGCTCGGCGGAGTTAAAGATAGAGGTAAAGTGAGCAGGAGAGCTCTCCTCTAGTAGGGAAAACTGCGAAAAGTTGTTGACAATTACAAGTACTAATAAGCATTCCAAATCAGTCCATAAATAGGAATATCTATTGCATATCCACCTCTAAAAAAGGATTTTGAAATTTTGTGGGTAATCTCTGCAGCATTTTTGATCTACTATATTGCCCTCTTTCTCCACTTTTTATTTCTAAGTTATTATCAATATTCATTCATTTTAAATTTATGAAGTTTACACTGACATTAAGTATTGCTTCTCTATTTTATTTTTTCTATATACACATTTCTAATACTGCAAAAATAGTTTTCAACTTATTTTTCAAATCAAATAAGGAATATTTAAGCTGCATTTTGAGTTAAATGGACTTTTGTGTGTTTACCTTGCAGTCTAACCAATACTTGTGATGTTTACTGCTTGTCTTCTAACTTTGTCCATTGGGACATAAGGACGAGTGACTGTGCTGGTGGGCATGAACCCTGGACAAGGTGGAGAGCATCTTCTTGCTTTGAGTTCTTATCAAAGCGTGTAGTCCTTCAACTTACTTAGTAAAATGAGTCAGAACAGTACACTTATCTATAGTACTTTTGTTTCCAAAGCTGAAAACATCCAAACAGTACTGTGCTTCTCTTTCAGTGGTAGTAGATAAATGGAGCTGCAATCTGTACTTCACTTTGGAAGGACTATCCTGACATCATCCCCCTCAAAAAAAACAACTCCTGGAAACTCCACTCAGTAGGCAGACCTGGAATTTTCATGGGGCTTCTCTCTTAGCCTCCAGAACGCATGTATCTTACCAACTCATTCAGAGCACCTATTTCTTTCTTCCCATCAGATCTTGGCACTATAAATGTCATAGCCCAATATGCTATGTATGCTACAGGGTAGTGTAATGATCAAGCTCCCTGTGTGTTAATTAGAACCTTTAACAGGAGAGTTAATATAATACAGACGTAGGAAAATGTGGGTATACTGCCGTTTCCTGATAGATTGAATCAAATTGTATCTGTGTTTTCTCTTAGAGAATGGAGAAGAAGCCTTTAGCAGATGGCTAGTTTCATGCCAGGGGATGCAGTAATTTTTTCTACTATCATTTTTCAATACATGTCTGTCTCCTGTACAGACCAGTCAGATGAGTTAAATGTGGATATGCTATACACACTTTCAAGTGTTTATAGTAACACTTATTTATGAAGCTTACTCAGGAATATAGTATTGCTGTTACTTGGGTATTTTGCTAAAGAATTTTGGTTCTAGAGATTCCACTTCCCCTATCCTACAATAATTACTCTTACTTTTAAGTTCGGCAAACCAAGGTGGTATTTTTGTTAACTGTTGAGTGTGTATATTTTAATATATTGAGGATCTGGGAAAGTACTCATTGGTTGAGTTGATGAACATAGAAAACCCATGGTGAGATGGAATCAGTTTCCAAATCCACTTTGACTAGTAGACCACTCCTGGATCACAAGGGATTACTAATAGCTCAATAAATCAATCAAATAACTGAAAATGTTTATTCCCTGAATGAAGATTTATACTGGTAAATGGCCAAGTCTCTTTTTGGATGGAAGGTTTAAGAGAAAGTTTTATGGTACATAATTAAGATATTAAATCTTGAATACCTGCCTGCTCTTCCTTCAAGTGAGCGACATTACCTTTCTGAACTTAACCAGGTAGGGGAATTGGATGACAGTTCATGACACTCCATTGTGATAATTCTTGACTTTTCTACTGTTAATTAGACAGATTTATATTTTGATTATGCAAAAGAGTACAGTGTTAGATGGCTGGTTATCTCTTTCTGTCCTGGGATCAGCAATTAGTCACCGCCCATATTCCAGTGTGCCAACCATCCCAATTATAACCTTGTTTCCACTTATGGTAAGCAAGTCCACCTTTCCTGTAGATGTTATTCACATGTTTCTTTGCCTCTGACATTACAGAATTCCACCATATCCATGAACACCAATTAGCTAATTTCAATCATTTCCTATATTTATTCCTGTCCTACAGAGAACAACCATTGCAGTGTTTTCAATGACAGTAATATGATATATTCCTCAATATCATTGAGAATTAAACAGTTCCTTAGTCTACTGGCCACACAACTATGGGATAGTAAAATAAGTTACATAAAGTGAATTCTTTGTAACATTTATATTTCCTCAAGTTTTGGAGTTTCTTTCATTTTATCACAACAAGGAATTGCAGGCATCACAACTTCAGTAATCATAGACTAATTTTAATTCTTGGTTCAATTGATCTACTAACCAAGTAAAGAGATGGATCTGCTCGCAGATACATAAACTGGGATATATAATTAATAATCTTTGTTCATTTCTCTCAAGCTCTCTTTATAAGGCAACTCAATCTAGCAGTATGCTTGTTTTCAACTAGTTTTATATCCATTAGCATACATTTTTTCCGTGCTTCTGGAGATAACCAAAATCTTATATTATTACTGATGGAAAACTTTTGTTTTTCTGGTCAGATATTTTCTTGCCCACAGGGTGGCAACCTGAAGTTTGGAGGCATTAAGAAATAAATGACATTATTGGGAGATAAGGAGAACCGGTATCCCTTGGAGTGTCTGGGGAAGCCTTGACCTTAAGTGAGGCCAGTACAAGATAAGCGGGGACAGCCTTCAAAAACAAGGGCAGGGAGGCCTCTCATATGACAAGGCAGGCCCAGAGGCTTTAAGAGGATTGTGATTTTCAGTGTTATTTAATTCTACCCATCCAGACGTCCTCATTGCACAACACAGGGTCCAACTCTATTCAAATAACTTTAAGATGAGAGACCAAGTGAAACTGGGCACTGAAAATAATTTAACAACCTGGAAGATAAGCTTTGTTGTCACCATAAGGTTTTATCATAGCAGCTGCCAGTGTCAAAGCCTGGCCTTCAATAGGAACTTCATTTTCACTGCTACAGATAATGACTTGATCGTTTTGTCATTCTATAATATGAATAGCCAATATCCTATACACAAAGTGAACACGATCTTGAATCTCTTCTAACCTATCTGTCTAGATTATTAAACCCAGATTTCCATATTGTTGAGTGTTGTTAGTTACAGAAATCCCTGACACAATTTTCTATTGGTCAGACTAGAGGTGAGAACACAATCTACTTCAACGAGCATGAAGATGGGGAATTGATCTCATAATGTTAAATAGTTTATTGAATTATTTGGGAGTTTGAAGAAACTTAATCTAGACTGAATTTCTGAACTTTAAAGCCACTGTACTGAAATGGGCTTCCTTAGAAGGTGCTTTCTGTCACATTCAGACTGTAGAATTAAGAATCAGCCTACCAAGGGGCCAGCCCCATGGCCGAGTGGTTAAGTTTGCACACTCGACTTCAGCGGCCCAGGGTTTCTCAGGTTCGGATCCTGGGCGCAGACATGGCACCACTCATCAGGCCATGCTGAGACGGTGTACCACGTGCCACAGCTAGGGGGACCAACAACTAAAATATACAACTATGTACTGAGGGGATATGGGAGAAAAAAGAAAAGAAAAAAAGAAGACTCAGCCTACCAAATTAGGAGTTTCCTGCTATAAATAACGGTTCCAGATCCACGGCCTTTCTGCTAAAATAAGAAAGTTTTCTGCTGATTTGGAAAGATGCAAAAAACCTACCACCTCTGGCACTGTAATTGCCAGCACTGTCTTTTTCTCCCCATTTGTCTCCCCAGTTCTAAATTTAAATTTATTATGAGTATACTTTATTGATGAAATCTTATAAGATTCTCTAATGAGATCTGAAAAATACAGTTTTTAGTGTTCCAACCTCTTAATGTTAGGAGATGATGTTGAATGTCTGTTAAATTAGCTAATCCTCAAAGTCAGTCATATTTTCAAAACCTTTCACCCACTGATAGACTCTTTTGAATTATCCTCATTATTATGCATTCATTCTTTTTCTTTCTTTTAAATTGTTAACCATAATTTTCCTGGATTTTCTGGATGGAGGTGAGATTAAAGCATGTGCTCAATTCATCTGGACTCTTGGTAAGACTCTTCCTGGATGGAAAGACTTTACCAAAACTGGTGACTTAAATTTCTAGAAGACTCTTCTGAGCACATTTTATTTGTAACATGTGCCTTAGTTATTACTTTGAATGACCCGAACTTGCTGTCCTATAAGCACTTTTGGGAAAGAATTATGCCAAATTTCAACACATCAAGCTATGATTAATCAACTTTGTTCCCCTAAAGATTAAATTACTACTGCAAAAGGTCAATAAATGCTAATGATTGTTATCTGGCCTTAGAGCTATGAGCAGAATTCTTAAAAAATGATTTTATAAAAAAAAAAGGGAAAGTCATTTTGGAATAAATGATTGGAAAAGCCCCCTGAATTTGTTACTTTGGTTGTGAAAAATTTTATTTACAACAGAAAATTAGTGTCAGTTCTTCATAGAATATTCTGCTAAAAAGAACACCACCAGTCAAATGGAATAAATATTGGTCCCCATTCTCATGGAAATGGAATGGAAAGGAAATGGAATGGAAAGGAAATGTAACTATTCTCTTTTGTTCAACAATACTTTTTAGTTCCTAGTATGTGGCGGCATTTGTAAAAATTGTGAGGAGTGTATATAAAAGGAGACTGGAGATGTTTCTGGAGCTTAAATATAGAGGACTTGACAAGGACTCTGCTATTAATTCTCATGTATATTATGTTATTTAAATTAAAGGAAAAGTCACACAGAGAGTGAGTGTATTATCCCCAAATGCAAGTATTTTACACAGCACCATATTGCTTATAATCTAAAAGAACAGACAGAAATATGAGCAACTAATTTACCTACAATGAGTAGAACAATAAGCACATCAGTAGAAATACATAGTATTTTGGATGGCTAAAGAAGAGAGTGATCTATTATGAATGGAGAGATAAAAAAGAATTTATGATAGGAAGTGGTGATTATGAAATTATTAGATCACTTTCAGCAAGCAGAGACTTAGAGAAACGCGTGTGCACAATTCAGCCCATGATGGTGGGTGAGGCATACAACATGACAGCACCAGGAGGATTTATTCAGAGAAAGCTTGGAGCAGAAACTCTAGCTAAAAGCCTGTTAACAATTCACGTGAAGGATGATTAAGTGAACAAGGACAGCAATAAGATTGTACCAAAAATAAAATTTGAAGAGACGCTAAAGTTGAACGCGGAAAAATTTGGAGCCCAACTGAATATTATGTCTCAACAAAAAGGAAAACTGAAATTATTTCTGCTATTTTTAGTATGATAGATTGAAAGTATTTTGATGCTAATAAAGACAGCAGAGTGAAAAATTTGGAGAAGAGGTAGAAAAAATATAATTTGAGACATTGCAGTTTGTTTAAACAGATGGAGATATTACATAAACAGGCAAAAATTAATTAAAGTGAAAAGATCAGGAAGTCAGAATAAAACTGTAGACTTAGAAGCCATGCATATAGAGAAGATAATTGTGGTGGCAAGGATGAAAAAAATATAATGTAGGGCATTTTTCAAAGGTACTGAAAACAGAATTTTACAAAATTCCTATCTTTAAGGATCAGATATGCAGAAGACTTATTTAGGAAAATATGCTTAAATGAGGAAGAGCACAAGCAGAATACTCATATGCAAAAGGGTAAGAATTTGATGGAGAACAACGTTTTCCCCAAAAGGCAGATAACATGAAGATATAACAATTTGAATTTCCTGTTAGAAGTTACAGTAGATTTGTTAGGGATATTAAGGTAGTCTTTCTCAAAGTATATTCTTTAGAATATTAGACCCATAAGATGTTACACATACGTTTAAAAGAAAAAAATATATCCATATTCAAATTGTTTTGAGAAAAGTTGTAATCTATATACCTAATTTGGTGTTTCCTGATATGCTTCAGCATATACAAGGCTTTGAGAAGCTCTGGGGTAGAGAAACCAGGTGAAATTTGCCTTTAAATGCAGTGTCTCAAAATTAATTTGACAACAGACTCCTTTTCTCTTTTACCTACAGCCTATTACTATTTCACAAACTTATGGATTAGTGAATAAGTAAAAAGTTAGGAAGAATAAGATTGTCAGCATAATGCCCTTTTTATCATGTATGTCAGTGAGAGGCAGACAAGAATGGAAAGTTGGCATGTGAGAGAGAAAGCTTTACTAGAAAGAGAAAGCATGTGATGGGGACTTCACAAGAAGTATTTTTCTCTAAACCGAATAAGTGAGAAGGTTTGGCGAAAGGGCATTTATTGAGGATTCTGCAGAGGATTTGCAGGTTCCACTGAGAAGTTTGCTTGGCTGATTTTTCACATGTCCAATTTACTCAATGTTTACTATAAAGTTTAAAAGAAATATTACTTTTATTAATGCAAGTTATTTAATATGAAGAGTTGAAATGTAGAAATTAATATGAAGAGAATTATGTAAAGGGAGATTAAGTTCTTTTTGTTCAGGACGTTGGAATATATTATTTGTATTATGTAGAATAATGGAGATGGAAGTTTCTGGTGAACAACAGAGTAACTAAGAAGAAGCAATATTTATTGTGGATCCAAATGGCTTACATATTTATAATATCTTAAAATTACAGTAGATCTTAGCCTAAGACTTAAGTAGTACTGTCTCGAGTTTATTGAAGAAAAATAACTGAAATTTTAAAATACCCTAATACTATATAAATATGTATATTTATATATATTTTATTTTTTTCTGGGAAATATTCACCCTGAGCTAACATCACTTGCCAATCTTCCTCTCTCTATTTTTTCCCTCCCCAAAGCCCCAGCACATAGTTGTATATTCTAGTTGTAAGTCCTTCTAGTTCTTCTATGTGAGCCTCCACCACGGCATGACTAGTGACAAATGAGTGGTGTGGTTCTACAACCGGGAACTAAACCTGGGCCACCAAAGCAGAGTGCACCAAACTTTAGCCACGAGGTTATCAGAGCTGGCCCCAATACCATATTTTTATTTTATTATTTGTCCATCATATTTGATGGCATTTCCACCCTTCCAGTTATTCAGGTCAAAAACTTTGGCATCAACCTTGACTTCTCAATTTCTCCCACATCCCACATCCAAACTATTAGAGAAATCATGTTGGCTCCACCCATCTTCATCACTCCACTCCTTAGAACTTGGTTGGCTTCACCAACATTCCTTGCCCGGACCACTGCACTAGCTTCCTAATTGGTATCCCCAAATTTCCCTCGCTGCCCTACAATCTATTTTCAAGGTAGTAGCCAGGGTGATCTTTTAAAACATAAGCCTTGGGCTCAAAATCCACCAGTAATCCCCTATTTTGATACAAATAAAAGAAAGAGCCTTTACAATAATTTTACAATGGTCCACAAGGCTCTACCTCAGTGTATTTTCAAGTGAGGGTCATTTTACCCCCAGGGGACATTTGGGGATGTCTGGAGACAAATGTGATTATTTTGCATCGGTAGGGGCTTCTACTGCCACCTGGTGAATGGAGTCCAGGAAAGTTCTAAATATTTTACAATGCACAGGACAGCCCCTCCACAACAAAGAGTACCCAACAGTGTGGAGATGGAGAAACCCTGTCCAAATGATATGAACCCTGTTGTATTTCCAACTTCATCTCCTACTAATTCTGTACCCCACTGCTCACTCACTCCATTAATTCACTCTGGCCTCTTCCTTCCCTCAAACACACCAGGAACATTATTCTTTTTTTCACTTTATTGTTCATTTTATTTTTTCCAGCTTTATTGAGATATAATTGACATATAATATTGTGTAAATTTAAGATGTACAACATGATGATTTAATATATTTATAAATTGCACAGTGCACCATCAAAGCATTAACTAACAACTTCATCATGTCACATGATCACCATTTCTTTTTTGTGGTGAGAACATTTAAGATTGAATTGAGGCCTTTATGCTAGTTTTTGTCTCCGCTTGGAACCCTTATCACTCAGACATCCACATACCCAACTCCCTCATCTTTTTCAAATCTTTGGTCAAATGACATTTTCTCAGTACAGCATTGCCAATCTGCCTGCCCTGGTCTACTTGTTTATTTTTTCATAGCCCTTAATATCTTCTAACATACTATGTACTTAACATACAGTCATTTTGTTTATCATTAAATTATTGTCTTCTACCACAGTGTGAGCTCCCCGAAGAGAGTCATCTAAGTTTGTTTTGCATGCTCATTTGTCCCAAATATCTAGCACAAACAAGGTACTCAATACATATCTGTCAACTTAATTAATTTAGTTTTCACTTCATTTATTTTATTTCCAAATAAATTTAGAGTACTTTTTTTAGTAATTTATATGAAAAAGGTGGTAATTTTTATCTTCCATCAGAGTTGGCATGATCTGTGGCTAAACATATTCTTGTTTGTTTGCTTTTACTTCCCCTTGCAGAGAGTTGAATTTCCTGGAAAAGACATAACAGCCTTGTTTTTTTATGTTGTTTATGTGGGGGAAAGAAATCCAGAAGGTTAAAATGGGGAATCATTAATTTCCTATGGGCAAACAAAAAAGATTAGAACCCAGATCCTTTCTTAGCCGTTATTTGCTGCTTTTATACCTTTTAAAAAGCCCAGCATCCTAAAACAATTGCCTGAAATTTTTCCACTTACATATTTATATCTCAGTGAAACATCACGATGTAGGTCATTACTATTACAGCAGGAGACAATGCTTTGGGATATTGGAGACTGATTAGTTGCTGGGCTGTGCTTGTTAACATGCAGACTCTTGAGTGAAGATTACATTTGCATATTTCTTTTCTTGTCCAGGATGACACACATTTTTCTTTGCCTGCCTAACACTATTATCATGTTTGAACATTCTTATCCTGGGAATTAATTTTTCACAGGTTTTTCTGTTTGCTCCATTTCTTCATTCTATTTTTGATTCTTTTAAGATTTATATTTATATAATTCTGTCATTAGCTAGTAAATTGTTCAAAACAGCATTTTCTTTGATGTTTTTTTAATTTTTTACTTTGGGTTTGACTCCTCAGAGAGGATACGGTTAGGATTTGACCATGGGAAGCTGTGATCTGTTTCATATTTATGATTTACACTATTCTCTCTGCTCCATTTCATATAGCATGCTTATTTCCCTAAACTTTTAAAATATGTATTTTTTCCCAAACACTCTCTACTCTTATTTCTACTTTAAATAAACATAACTATGCAACTGCCATCAAATACGATATATATTAATCCCAACAATTACATGTATAGAGATGTATTACATGACTATAAAGCTAATGCATTGGAATGGGATATATGTATATAAATGTAAGTTTAAAATAAGCCATTGAGGGGCTGGTCCCGTGCCTGAGTGGTTAAGTTCGTGCGCTCCACTGCAGGTGGCCCAGTGTTTCATTGGTTCGAATCCTGGGTGCGGACATGGCACTGCTCGTCAGGCCATGCTGAGACAGCGTCCCACATGCCACAACTAGAAGGACCCACAACTAAGAATATACAACTATGTACCAGGGGGCTTTGGGGAGAAAAAAGAAAAAAAAAATAAGCCATCGAAAGTTTATACTTTATTGAGAGACTTTTGAAGAAAGGAAAAATGAGAAAAATTTTAAAAATAAGAAACGTTTTAAAGAGGAGAAACTAATAAATGCAGAGTTAGAAGATGATTAAAGGACTTCCGGCTTAGTTGGCAGAGTAAGGTCACTCTCTGATGCATCTCTCAGTTGCCTTCACATAACAATGGGAAAGAAAATATAACAATAGAAACAAGAAGTCATAGATTACCTGAAAAACAAAGTAATTATCTCTTTTGACCAGAAAATTAAAAAGTAACTCAAAATAATACTTAGAGTGAGGCCACCAGACTGTTGTGCTTTGGGTTTTGAGGCTGGCAATGGTAGTTGGCATTTGGTTCTTACAAGTTAAAGGGCACTAAAAATGTTCCCCTTCAACAGACTAGTCCCAAGGACAGAGAAGATGAAAAGAACCCTTTTGTCCACAGATACTTAGAGTAGATTGAGAGATCCCGACATAAATTAATAACTTTGAAAGAAAAGATAAGAAACAATGGTGGAGAGTTGAAGTCACTATGTGCTTAGATTTCCCAAAGACGACTCAGGTCAACAAAGCACAGACCGAATACCAGAAACAGTAAATAAAAATACATTTATGCCAAACATACCATAGTAACTGTGAAACATCAAAGATAAAGAGAAAAATCTTAGAGACTTCCAGAAGAGAAAAAACAGATTTCCTACAAAGAAAAATTTTTGATTGATAGAGAGTAGTCTCCTTAATCATATGAGCACATGCCAGGAATAATAGAGTTGTATCATCTCTTTGTTGGAGAAAAGCACCCACGTTGACTCAGCCCACATAACTTCCTTCCTCCTTTGATTTCTTTAGCACTTAGCACATAAGATTTGTTTGCTGACTTAGTGAGGACTATACGCAAAATTCAGTTTTAACTATTTTTAAACAACCATGACATTGAATTTACAATTTTATGAGGCATAAATTTGAGAGTTAAAAGGAGACTAGCATTTACAAATGAAGATATTCATAACATCTTCCTGTCAATGTGGCCTAACAGAGCTTGCTTTGCCCTTGTTTATGTTCTAAGGATAGATGACAAGTTACATGGGGATTTTTCCTTTCTCCCCAAATACATAGTTGCATATCCTAGTTGTATGTCCTTCTAGTTCTTCTATGTGGGATGCTGCCTCAGCATGGCTTGTTGAGCAGTGTGTAGGTCCATGCCCAGAATATGACCCAGCTAACCTGGGCTGCTGAGGTGGAGAGGGTGAACTTAACCACTATGCCATTGGGCTGGCTCCCGAATGGGTGTTTAGTTTCCAAATCAGTAAGGATGGAAAAGAAATGCCAAAGATGTGCTATACTTTCTACGTGTTATGGGACATACACATGAACAATAGACTTTATCTGAATTAGGCAATAGTTTAATTATGTAAAAATGACATTTAAGGTGAAAATACATATGTATGGTATATTCTTGTTCTTTTGTTGTTTTGATAATTTTCTGGGCTCTCTAAGAAGGTAGTGCATCCCCTGGGTGTATAAACTCGACTTGGGGAACGGTAGAGGAAATTCATGAATCAGGTACTCAAAACATTGTCTCTAAGTTACTTGCACATAAAACATTTTTGATTTGAAATCTGAGTCATTCCACCAGGCAAAGAACCAGGAGCATCTGAGAAGCTTTTTATGCCAAAGAGAATATGAAATGGATAGCAGAAGAAAGTAGTCATAAATACCAGCTATGGCCATACTAGTTCCAAAATCAAGGACTTTAATGGTCATAAGTAATTTATTCCTTATTTTTATATAAATATATTTGTAAATATATTTTGCAATTTTTCTCCCCTCTCTCAATCCCATGCCATCTGACATAATATTTCTTAATTGTATATCTCAGTAAATGCTTTACTGGAAATATTAAAGGAGGAATATGAGTCAGCAAGAAGGAACTTCTATAAAGATAAAGTAATGGTGCATCCTTTTTCGAGGGTACACTTCTGATTGATGTGTTTTCAGTTTTACAGGGAAGACTGTGTTATGTTAGACAATAGCATGATTTTACTGTTGCTTTAATTTGAATGTAAGCACAGTTAAGTGAAGCCAAATTGACAATGGGCAGACCTTCGTGGACTGTGCTAAGATAGGACTACATTTCCCAAAAGAGCAAATAGTTGCAGGTTAGTTTCAGCCACAGGAAATATTTTGTGCACAATTTGCATGACAGAAGTCAAGCATCTAAGACGAAGCAGCCAGATCCTTTTTATGCTTAGAAGCTGGGATCAGAGCACCAGCTGCTGTTTCAGCGCATCCATGCTATCGCTGATCTACTGGCTCACCACTTCTCTGAAAGTCTAGCTCTGGGTTTCTGAATCCTGGGCCAGCATTTTCCACCCATGGGGCAGTCATTGGGTCCACAGTCCCTTCAGTTTCTCCAATTCCTGGGCTAAATAAAAAGGGGCACTTGCTGTCTGTTACTGGATTTCGAAGGCTCACAGAGGGTCAGAGAGCAGTGCAGGTTCCAGCTTTCCCTCATAGGCTACAGTTTGTTTATGCTCCTCCACGCTTTCCACTTCACATGCAAATTCTCTTCCCTCCCCCTCCCTCAAACGCCTGTCCTGATGCTACAGAGCCAGCACAAGACAGAGTCTAATATGACTTGTTTAACCAGCCCTGACATTGTGTAAAACTAAATCCTTACAAAAAATCCCTTAGTTTATATTACTTTTAGTAATTTTGCTTCTTTGATGAACCCTGAGTGACACAGTTCTAGAAACTCAAATGATCAAATAATCATGTTGCACAATTAAGTAGTGTGTTTATGTATGTATGTGTATTGTCCAGTCTTATTCTTTTATTGTTCTGCTGGACATAATCAGGAGTCAGCGTGTTCCATGTTATTGGAATGATTCAAATGGTGACATATTGGAAATCATATGACAGAAATTGGTAATTCATATGCCCTCAAAGTGTGGTCTGCAGATCACCTGCACCGAAATCATCTTTAATCTCTGATGTTTGATAAACTGCAGAACCTATATCTGTTCCCCAGAGATTCTGATGACAAAATTTTGGAATTTGTATTTTTTGGAATTTGCATTTTTGAAAAGCCATCCCTTATGTCAGGGTAAACTTCAAGTGGATTAAATATTCAGACATTTTTTAAAAGCCCTGAATGTACTAGAGGAAATCACAAGTGACTTTATATTTATACTTGGAGGGGGAAATATTTCAACCTAAAAATCTAAGAAGCCTTAAAAAAAGGCAGAAGAAATTTGATTATATAAAAATTTTTTTAAAAACTATATCATAAAAATATCATAAGTAAAATCAAATTATAATCTATTAAATGAGAACAGAATACATGTAGCTGATATTAAAAAATATAGGTGATCTCTTAGAAATCATAAGGAAAGACCAACAACATTGTTATCACGCAAAAATGGGGTTCTTCTGTCTGATGTGCATAAACAAATCAATTAATTACGGCATCAGCTTTTGGGAAAAGGACTCACCTTTATTCTGCAAGATTGACCTGCAGGCAGACACTGGGTGTGCACCCTCAGATCTGTCTCCATGATTCAGGATTTGGGGTAAAATTGAAGAGGTTAGGGAGAACAAGCTGGCATGTGGAAACACTGGCAGGACTGGTTTTGTTTGGTGGGCTTCAAACATTTACAGTAAGGTTCTAAACACTCCTCAAGCATTTATGGTGAGGTTCTAAACACTTATGATGAGATGGGGAAGGAATTTTAACACCGAATTGTCCTAGATGACAGAGCCCTCACTTTTGATAAGTCCAATTTTTAAGTTCCAGTCGTGTCCTGTCCTTTGGTGCCATGGGGAGGAGCATCTTTGGTTCCGAGATCATTTCAGGTCAATATTTCTTCTTCTGCACATGCTCTGCTTATGTGACTTTGCAAATTTTCTGAAAGACAATTTCTTAATTACACTGTTGAAAAGATGGGGTCAGTTGAACTGGTCTCGGAGGGCCCACAGTTACAACATTAGAGAAACCATAAAGTATATCAACATTTAGTGCATATGAAAGGGAATAAAAATCTTCTTTGAATGTATAAAAGTATGTTCAAGTCAACTCGTAAAAGAAAGGTAAATTAAAATACAAGAAGCAAAAATTTTAACGTAACACTTTTGGCAAAGCTCCCAAAATTTGAAAACTCACACCTTCTGTGAGTCTGGGAGGAAACAGACATTATTACACGTTGACTGAGCAAGTGCAAATTCCTACCACTTGAGAGTGATTTGGGAACGTATATCAAGTTCCAAAAGCATTTACCTATCAACGGTGCAGTCTGACCCCTGAGAATTTTTCTTACCTGTATATTTTGAACTTATAAAATCACATTTGAATAAGTTGAATTTTTTTGCATATCAGAATTGTGGTTAGAGCCCAAAACTGGAAATAAGGTGTTCCTTAGTAGGACTCTAAATAAATAAAATATGGTACTGTAATAAACTATAATGCCATGCCCCTGTGAAAAAGACCAAGAAAGAAATCTGTCAACTATTACAGAAAGATAACCAGGATTTAGTAGGTAAAAGATAGCAAAGTGTACAACAGTGTATATAAAGTACTATATTTTGTGTAAGAAAATGGGACTAAGAATTTATAAATGTATTTTATTGAATTTGAATACAGATAATCAGTAAAGAAACACAAGAAACTAAAAATAGTGATTATCTGCTTAGAGGAAGAGGTCAGAAGTGGGTAGGTTGGGGGTAACTGGACATTTTAGGGTAGGCTTTAAAATATCGTTTTGATTTTTGTGCCATGTGAATATAACTTCTATGCAAAAATAAAACTGAAAAAAGAAATGAAATAAAATGAAGAACAGATTACTAAAGATTTGAGAACTACTGACTTAGATTGTTGGGTTAGGTAACCAATAAAGTCCTAAGTATCTGAATTCTTTAATTCAATACTTATTCATGATTCTTGATAAAAAATATATCAGGGGCCAGCCCATTGGTGTAGAGGCTAAGTTCACATGTTCCGCTTCAGCAGCTTGGGGTTCGCAGGTTTGGATCCTGGGTGCGGACCTACACACTGCTCATCAAGCCATGCTGTGGTGGCATCCCACATACGTAATAGAAGAAGATTGGCAAGATGTTAGCTCAGGGCACATCTTCACCAAGTAAAATAGGGAGATTGGCAACAGATGTTAGTTCAGGGCTAATCTTCCTCACCAAAAAAGAAAAAAAAAAAGTGTATAAATATACATACATACATATATATATATATGTGCATTTACATGTACACACACAGACACTATATACCCTCACTGCTTTACAATATAAAAAACACTTCAAAATTTGCTAACTCATTTAATCTAGCCAGCACATTGCCTTCTCATTTATTCCTTATATAATAATGAACACTGAATCCTTCTTCATAAAAGGAAAAAGAACGCTCTATGCATTATCCATGATATTAAGCATTATTTTTCATTTGTATAATGCTTTAAGTTTTACAAAATACCTTAATGTAACTGCTCTAATTTGATCACTATTACAATCTTATTATTCGTTATTACTATTTGACATAGAAGAGAACCAGTATTAGAGAATAAATTACCTCTGCCTGGTACATTCTTCACCCAGACTTTTTCTTCCACTTTTTAGTTGGTTCTCTCCCAACATAAGCTGCTCAGAAAGCCTTCCCTGACACAATATCTAAAGTAAAATACCTTTACAGTCTCTCTTTTTCTCTTTAATTTTCCATTACAGATTTTATAACTAACTGATATCCTGTGCTAGTCTATTCTTTCTATTCTTTTTTGCTTTTTCATTATCATCATTTTCCCCAACTAGAACATAAGCTCCATCAAGGCACAGCTTTTATATGTTTAGTCAATTGCCTTATCCTCAGTGATTAGAAGAGTGTCTGGTGTAAAGTAGAAATTCAATAAATACCCCTTGTGAATTAATGAACATCCATATACTCAGTTTAAATATAACTGAAAACTGAAGAAATAGTAGACATATTTTCAGACCCTCACTGAAAGACTTATAAAAGCACATACTCCAAAGAAAATAAAAATGATCCCAAGGGAAAGTTGTGAAATGTAATAAACAATCATGAGCAAATACAATAATAGATATAAAATAAGTTTAATGAACTATTTTAAAATTTTGATAAAAAGATAACTTTATATGAGATGAGAATGAGATTACCTAAAATTTAAGTCCATTTGTGATAAAAATTGGCAAACTAGATTTTGTTAGAGAAATTGACAATTACACGTACATATGTTAATAAGTATGGAGAAGCACTAAAAAGGGGAGTATAATCTACGCTTTCCACATTAGAAGAGGAAAATGTAAATATAGAGATCATATAAATCTAAGAGAATAAAGCAAAGAAGGAAAAAGAACCAAACAAAACATGTCATATCAAAAACATAGATTAAAATGGAAGAAATAAATCTAAATATATCAATTAGTAAGCAAAACAAATGTAAATGGTTGAAATTCACCTACTAAAAGCAACATTTAACCAGATTGGGATTAAAATAGAGAGTCAAAGGGCCAGTCCACTGGTGTAGTGTTTGAGCTCACGCGTTCTGCTTTGGTGACCCTAGGTTTGCAAGCTCGGATCCCTGTGTGGACCTAGCACCACTCATTGAGCCATGCTGTAGTGGCATCCCACATAAAATACAGGAAGATTGGCACAGATGTTAACTCGTGGAAAATCTTCTTCAGCAAAAAAAAAAAAAGAAAAGAAAAAGAAAATTTTGAACTTACACACTACTAGTGATTTTTGTCTAAAAACTGTTACATCACAAGACAAGTCCTTCGTTTTTATGATCTTTCTTGTTACAAAATTTAAACTATTTCTCTTTTACTTTAAAAGTATGTACCACTTTTGAGAAGAATTTTTGATGCATACATACTCTGTTTTTCATAAGCAAAGATGATGCTAAAGATGAAATGGTGGTAAGCAATTTATATTGAATTTTTAATTTTTTTCCAAGGGTATATATTTAACCAATTTCCATTCCCCGAAATCACTGTATCCTCATTGGGCCAATGCTACGTAAGGGGCATTGTGGTAGCCAGCCTCCAAGAGGGTTCACAATGATCCCCACCTCCTGGTATTTACACTCTTTTGTAGCCCCCCCCGACAATGTACCAGGGTTGGTCTGTGTGACCAATAACATACGGCAGAAGTGATGGTATGTGACTTTAGATCAGGTTATGATACTTCATGAGAGACCCTGAGCCAGAAGAAGCTAGGTAAGCCATTCGCAGATTCCAGACCTTTAGAAACTATGTGGTATAATAAAAATTTGTTTTGCGTAATTTGTAATCCAGCAATAGATAACCGATACAGTTATGGTTTTACAAGATAGCTGGCTGGGGTGAAGGGTGCAGGTTGAAACAACAGAACAAAGTTTTCTCTGTGGGAATTTACCAGGCCTGTAGGGAAAATTATACCTGTGATCAGGTGCTTAGCACCAATGCTTTAAACAGCCAGGGTAACTGTATTCAGGTATTGCATATTACGTTGCTGATCTATTAATATGCACAGCAATCTGTTTAAAGAACAAAATCCTAAAGTTTATGGAACACAGCAGACCCCAAATACCCAAAGGAATCTTGAGAAAGAAGAACAAAGGTAGAGGCATCACATTCCTGATTTCAAATTTACAAATCTGTAGTAATCAGAAGAGTACGGTACTGGTATAAAAACAGACACATAGATCAATGACACAGAATAGAGAGTTCAGAAACAAATCCCTGTGTATATAGTCAATTAACTTATGACAAAGGAGCCAAGAATGGACAATGGTAAAAGGATAGTCTCTTCCATAAATGGTATCGGGAAAACTGGAGAGCCATATGAAAAGAATGAAACTGGATCTTTATCTTACACCATACACAAAAATCAACTCAAAATGGAATAAAGACTTAAATTTAAGAGCTGAAATCATAAAATTTCCAGAAGAAAAGTTAAGGGGTAAGCTCCTTGATACCATTCTTGGCAATGATTTTTTTGGATTTGGCACCCAAAGCCATGGCAACAAAAGGCCAAAATAAACAAGTGGGACTATGTCAAGCTAAAAAGCTTCCATACAGCAAAGGCAACCACCAACAAAATGCAAAGTAACATATGGAATGGGAGAAAATACTTGCAAACTACATATCCTACAAGGGGTTAATATCCAGAATATGTAACTCAAAAGCAACAAGATGAATAACCCATTTAAAAAACTGGCAAACGGTCTGAATAGATATTTTTCCAAAGAAGACATCCAAATGGCCAACAGGTCCATGAAAAGGTGCTCAACATCGCTAATCATCAGGAAAACACAAATCAAATCCACAATGAGATACTACCTCACACCTATCAGGATAGCTATTACCAAAAAGACAAGCGATAACAAGTGTTGGTGAGGATGTGGACACTGTTAGTGGGAATGCAAATTGGTACAGCTTCTACAGAAAACAGTAAAGAGGTTCCACAAGAAATTAAAAATAGAGCTATCATATGATCCAGCAATCCTACTTCTGAGTATATATATCCACAGGAAACTTAATCGTTATCTTGAAGAGATACCTGTACTCCGAGGTTCTCTTTTTTTTTTTTTTTTGAGGAAGATTAGCCCTGGGCTAACTACTGCCAGTCCTCCTCTTTTTTGCTGAGGAAGCCTGGCTCTGAGCTAACATCGTGCCCATCTTCCTCTACTTTATACGTGGGATGCCTACCACAGCATGGCGTGCCAAGTGGTGCCATGCCTGCAACCGGGATCCGAACCGGCAAACCCCGGGCCGCGGAGAAGGGGAAGGTGGGAACTTAACCGCTGTGCCACTGGGCTGGCCCTACTCCGAGGTTCTTAGCAGCACTATTCACAATAGCCAAGGCATGGAAACAATCTAAGCGTCCATTGACTGATGAACGGATAAACAAAATGCAATATATACATATACAAAGGAATATTATTCAGCCTTTAAAAAGAAGGAAATCCTGTCATTGGTGACAACATGGATGGACCTTGAGGACATTATGCTGAATGAAAGACAAAGATAGATACTGCATCATTTCACTTCTATGTGGAATCTACAAAAAAAAAAAAAACAAACTCACAGAAACAAAGTGTAGAAAAGTTGTTATCAGGGGCTGGAGGGTGGGGGAAATAGGGAGAGGTAGATAAAAGAGTACAAACTTTCAATTATAAAATGAACAAGGTCTGGAAATGTGTAAGATAGAGACTACAGTTGATAACACTGCATTATACAATTGAAATTTGCTGAGAGTAGAACTTAAATATTCTTACATACACAAAAAAAGTAAATGTCAGAGGAAATAGATGTGTTAATTAAAAAGAAAAAGAAAAATATATTTATTAACCTGAACCCCAAGAAAATACAATTTTAACTGAGCTAAACTTAGAAATATGCTATTTTAGAAAAGAAGTGGGATCATTATAAAAGTGCCAATAAAAGGTGATAAACAGATTAATTAGCAATCACAATATAAGAGAAAATACTATGTTAAAATATGCAGTTCACCTTTCATTAACTATGGATGGTATATTATTTTATGCAACTCGATAAACATTATAAAAATCTCTTTATAATGCAATTTTGATGGCTTAGGTCATTAGGTGAGGTGTTTGCTCCATTTTTATATTTGGTTCACTGACTTAGAGCTCAGAATTTAGATATGACTTTTTTTGGTATGTATTCAATTACTAAGCAAATATATATATTAATTATCTTTGGTTTACACTGTATTCATTTTTAAAATTTCATTGAGTTCATAATAGTTTATAACATTGTGAAATTTCAGTTGTGCATTATTATTTGTCAGTCACTATATATATGTGCCCCATTACCCCTTATGCCCACTTCCCAATCCCCTTCCCTTCTGGAAACCACTAATCTGATCTCTTTGCCCATGTGTTAGTTTATCTTCCACATATGAGTGAAATCATGCAGAGTTTGTCTTTCTCTGGCTGGCTTATTTTGCTTAACATATGCTGCAATTGGGACGATTTTGTCTTTTTTATGGATGAGTAGTATTCCATTATGTGTGTGTATATATATATAGATATATATACATATATCTATATATATATGGAGATATATAGATATACCACATCTTCTTTATCCTTTCTTTAGTTGGTGGGCACTTGGGTTACTTCCACATCTTGGCTATTGTGAATAATGCCACGATGAACATAGGGGTGCATAAGTCTCATGGAATTGTTGATTTCAAGTTCTTTGGATAAATATCCATTGGTGAGATAACCAGATTGGATGGTATTTCTATTTCTAATTTTTTGAGAAATCTCCATACTGTTTTCCATAGTGGCTCCATCAGTTTGCATTCCCACCAGCAGAGTCTGAGGATTCCCTTTTCTCCACATGCTCTCCAACATTTTTCATTTTTTGTCTTGGTAATTACAGCCATTCTAACGGGTGTAAGGTGATATCTCATTGATTTGCATTTCCCTAATGATTAGTGATCAGACAATAAGTTTTATAAAATTTTAATTTGTTTCCTGGCAATTGCATCAGTCAGTGTCAACCTGAATGTAGAAATTACTCTAGAGCTTTCACAGGGAGAGGAGTTTAGCACAAGAAATCAGTTACAAAGTTGTTAGATGGGCCGCAAGAGCAAAAGCGAAAGGGATTTATTAGCAGGTGGGAGGCTGGGCCAGCCCAGGGCAAGAAGGGGTACAACTCCGGTTGCTGCAGCTTCCTTCTGCTTGAAACCATGCCCTGGCTGCTGCCAGGAGTTGCAAAGAGGAGCCTGTGCCCCCAAGGCACAGCACCGAGACTTCCTGCATTTAATCCCCCTCCCATGCCAATGCTCCCACTGGAATTCTCTGGGTGCTAAGGAGTTTGGAGCATGCTGAGAGCCAACAGACTCATAAAAGGTACAGCAATAGACAACAGTTTGCAATACTGAAATAAAAATACTTTATAGATCATGAATAAAATACATGTATGCACAGATTTCTTCTAATAGAAACATTGTTTTCAGCATTTCTCATGCAAATGTGTCTAACCATGTGGTGCTTTGACCTTTACTTATTTCTAAGCTTTATCACATTTCTAAGGGTTCCTGTACATCTGGATTTTCTCCCTTAATCCCGACAGATATCCTTGCCTACTGGACAAAAACAAACAAATGAAAAATAAAGAAAATAGTCCTTCAGGATGTAAGGCCCTTATCTTTTTAGGTAATTCCTGTGAAAAGCACGTCCCTCTCCTTGTCTACAGTTAACACCTCACTCTTGTTCTTAACTCACAATCTCACTGTCCTCAAGGGCTTCACTTCATCAATTATCCACAGCCCAGGTATTCCTATTAATTTTTCCCTCCTCTTTTGGTTCTTAGCTATACATATAAACACTTTAAATTTTCTTGCCCCTTAAAAATTAATTTTTGACCCAAGATACCATTTAGTTATACTTTTCTCTACTTCCATTCAAAAGTGCTTGTGGAACGTTTTGCCCAAGCTCACGTTCTCCACTTTTTTTCTTTCCTCCAATCAATCTCATTTAATATACACACCCACTCCTACACTGAAACTACTTTAGGAAAGAGTTCACCAGTGACCTCCCTTTGTTTATGTTTTGCTGATCATACTGAGTGTATTCTTACAGCTTTTGATATTGCAGCTGAAGCTCTTCCTTTTGTGAATTTCTTCTGTGGTCTCAAATGAGACATTCCGCTGGCACGCCTTCTGTTTGTAGATTCGATGTTTTCCTCTGTGTTCTGTGCATGCCATGAGTATTTCCCACTCGGAATGATCTTCAGAAAAATCTCATCCCATTTGTGACTGCAACTATTCTATGCAAGAGATGCCTAAAGCTATATCTCTGGATGGTGGGTTCCAAATTCCTGTGCCAACTTGTTTGCAGCATATAACCCATCTGAATGTCACAGGAGTATTGTTCAACACAATATGAAAAAGTGGAACTTGTTATTAAATCTCTGCAAATCTTCTCATCCTGATGTACATCATTTCTAAATGAACAGCACCACCATGGTTTTAGCTGTGAACAGCAGGAACTTCACTGACAGCTCCATGACATATATCACTCACAACAGTGCTGACTGAATCTTATTTATTCTACACCCTTAGCGGAACCATATATTTCTCTTCTTTCCCACTGCTGATAGCTGGCTTTGTCTTATGGATTACTTTGGCCCATGAGGTCTCTCTGCATTCAGACTTGTCTTCTTCTAATACATTTTTCTATTGTAACCTGAATGATATTTGTGAAACATAACTGATCACTCCCATAATTGACTTTCTCCATTGGCTGTGGAAAGCATTTGATATCAAGTTCTAATTCATTAGCCCCTAAAAGTGTCATGGAAGGGATTTTGGTTTCGTCTCTTCTTCTTTGTTATTTTCTGTTGTATGCCCTGCATTTGGGAACTCTATTTATTCAAATGATTCCCGCTCTGGCTTTCACGCATGCTGCCTTCTGGTCCTCTTAACTTCTTGCTTACTCACTGTACTTACACTCTCGTTCCCTGCCAGTGCCTCAAGTCAGAAATTCCTTTCTCTTTGAAAGTATCTTGATCTCCTTTGCATCTCAAGGCATGCTAGTTTCTCTTGCATAGTGTTTTTGTCCATAATTGACAATACATTTATTAAATTTTATTACAAGTTTCTGGATATTGATGGTCTCTAAGTGCCTTGAAAAGAGAAATTGCATATTGTTGATATTCAAATCAACTTCATGACGTAACAATAAGATAAATTAACAGAAGAACAAATAAGAAAAAAAAATATGGTAAATTAATTCAACCTGTGTACTGAATGCCTATAAAGTGCCAAGCCTTGTTCAGGAGCTGGGATCCTAGTGGTGATTAATTCAGACTCAAGCTAGCTTTCTTACCAGTTTTCCACATGAGACCCTATATTCTTTGAAAGTGGGACAGGCAAGGGTTATCAATGTTATACCTATTGTCACTTAATAGATACCTATTGAAAGAATAAGTGAGATAAATTTTTGCAATTGTACCTCCAATTTGTAAAGGGTTCTGCTTTTTATATGTCCCACTTTTGGGTTACCTTCATACTTTCCTTTGATTATAGGAGGAGAGATCTGTTACTAATCCCATAGAATTTTAGAATTTTTCAGACATCTAAAATAGTCTTGTATCCACTTAACAGAGGTAGCCTCAATTCTATTTGGTCTTCTAAGACTGGTATGCTTTTAGTCCACAAGAATAGCTTATAATTATCTAAGAGTAAAATGGAGTAGGTTAAAAGTGACCTCTGTATACCTAAGCTTAGAGTTTGAAAACCATTAGGCCACAAGTTTTGCAGAATTCTATAATGACTCATGTATATTAACTGGCTTCTATTGATAAGACAGCTTGCTATAACAACAATATGATAGTGAACGACACTTTAAATATAGTAAATGGAATATAATCTGCTAACTTTATTTCCCAGATTTTTCAGGTGTTTTAGAATTCTATAGATTTCAGACTGATGGAGGACAGGGAAAGCCAGGATTGATTTCATTTTATTATAGAAATGGCATGAGAAATAAAAAACATAAGAGGCATACCAAATTAGCAAAGAGAATAAATGTACATAAGAAATTGTCTGTCTTTACTTCAGCAAATAGTTTAACTATGTCAATGCAACATACTTGGTGAATACATAATGTTAGGTTATAAAATTTGAATTTCTAACTTTAACTGATTTTAAGGAATTTTGAGTAAGCTTGACTTCTCAGATTAAAAAAAAATCTTGTTTGACAATTTGCTTTAACTTCACTTTCCTCACCGTTTCTCTGATGCCCAACAGATAGAAGAGTGAAGGCATGATTATTCATGTACTAAATAAAGTGTGTTTAATTACAAATTGTGCTTACTGACCTCAAAACATAATTTGTGGTACTCAGTTGAATGTAATTTTCCTTCTAATTACCTGAATAAATTACTGCGTTTTCTCCACCCTGCTTTTTGATTTCATTCTGCCTATTGTTTGCTCTCAAACCTGACTGGCAACAGTCTGAAGATGTTTTTCCTTGGAGGCATTTCATTTTCTCTGAGGGAAATGAACAGTTTGAAGTGATTTTATTCTGTTCTCTGACAAGTGATACAATAAAAGATGACCATATCATTCTGGAGACCATTATTATTTTAATTTTTAAGAAACTTCCAGAAATGATAAAAGAAAGAATGAGAACAAAGTTATTAAAAATCCAGCCAAAAAAATCCCAAATTCTTTTTTTTAGGAAATTCTAAGTCAGCTTTATAGTTGGAGTTTGGGCACATACATTTATGGTGTTCAATTACAATATTTTAGCATGTAGTGCATACTTGACAATAATTTGATAGTATTTTTTTCCTAAAAATATTCCTTTATAGGCCTATTCTTTTGGGATGTTATTGTTAGCTGCACCAAGATCCCAGACTCACCACATAAAATATATTATTTTAGAGCAATATGGATTTTTTTATTAATAGTCTACTAATTATTACGTAACTGGAGAGAGGAGTAAATAAAAATACGCTTCTGTCTTTGAATGAGCATTTCCTACTAAGACTATTTGTTGTGATTTTCTTAGGCAGTAAAAGAAGTTAAACTCATGGTAAACATGTTTAAGTTTGGATAGTTAATGTACAATGTAGAGTGAAGTCAAAATGATTTTATAGGTCAGAATAACTTGGCCATAAATTTTATATCTAAAATATATATTTTTTGTTTTTTTGAGGAAAATTAGCCCTGAGCTAACATCCGTGCCCATCTTCCTCTACTTTATATGTGGACACCTTCTACAGCATGGCTTGACAAGTAGTGCCATGTCTGCACCCAGGATCCAAACGGGCGAACCCTGGGCAGCGAAAGTGGAAAGTGCACACTTAACCACTGTGCCACCAGGCTAGCCCTAAAATATATATATTTTTTAAGCTGGAGCATTACTAAATGTTTTCACCCTAAGTGAAATAAAGCACATAGGTAAATATTTCCCCTGCGTGCTCTTGAAGAGGATTTTAGAGGGAAATAAGGCAAGTGTTCTTGAGGGTAATGAATAAATGAGTCATAAGTCTGCTTCTGATGGACAAAATGGAGCACCAGAAAGGTCTAAGTCCTGATCACAGCATAACATGAATATTATAAACAGGTGATGATAGCCTCAGTCTGTTTTTCGTGTGTGAACATTCAAGTCATGACGTAAGAAGAGCCTATGTCACTGATCTGTACCTAGTAACAACCACACGGTGGAAAATTCTGGACTGAGAGAGAACGAAACCCTGAAGGACAGGAGAAGTGTAGGCAAAAAAGAGGGTAAGTAGTTGGTTTTACTGTCCTGTCAGTAAATCAGAGTCTTTTCTCTTTTTTAAATTTACTTTGTTAAAGAATGCTTAATTTATGTGAATCATATGGGTAAGGTAAGAAAATCTAATCGGGGCTATGTTTATCTTAAGCCATCTTAAGCACCAGCTGTATCAGTCTTAAATATTATAATTTGATACCCAAGAAATGTAAAATTTTAAAAATCAATTATAATATAAAAATCGAAAAGCCAGTTCAGACCCATTAATTTAAAAAAAAGAAAGAAATTAAATTCAAAACCCAAACACACAAACAAAAATCAGAAGTCAGAACAGAATTATACAAATTCCTGTATAAAGATGTTCACCATAGGATTATTTATTTAGAAAAAGGGAAACTATAGGGGCCAGCCGGGTGGTGCAGCAGTTGAGTTTACACGTTCTGCTTCAGGGGCCTGGGGTTCTCCAGTTCAGATCCCAGGTGTGGACCTACACACCACTTGTCAAGCCATGCTATGGCAGGGGTCCCACATAGAAAGTAGAGGAAGTTGGGGATGGATGTTACTTCAGGGCCAGTCTTCCTCAGCACAAAGAGGAGGATTTGTGGCAGATGTTAACTCAAGGCTAATCTTCCTCAAAAAAAGGAAGGAAAAAAAAGGGAAACTATAGAAACAACCAAAGTGGCTAGCAATAGAAATCAGTAAACAGATAACATATGACACAGCCACAGCATGAAAATAAATGAGATTAGGAGAACATGATTTAGTGATATTTCAACATTATTAGAATATGATGTTAAGTGAAAATTGGAAAATACTAGACACAGAATGAAATAGGACTGCAAGAAACAGCATTTTAAAACTTTTAAAATAAACTTTAAAAATTTTAAATAGATTTAGGTTTACAGAAAAATTGTGAAGATAGTACAGACAGTTCCCATATACTCCATCCCAGTTTCCGCCATTATTAACATCTTACATTAGTATGGTATTCTTGTCATAGTTAACGACATGATACTGATCCTTTATTATTAGAGTTCATATTTCATTCAGGTTTTCTTATTTTTTATCTTTTATTTTTCTGTTGCAGGATCCCATCTAAGACACCACATTACATTTATTTCTCATGGCTCCTCTTAGCTGTGACTGTTTCTTAGATTGTCCTTGTTTTTTTATGACCTTGACAGTTTTGAGGAGTACTACTCAGGAATTTTGTAGACTATACATTAATTGGAATTTGTCTGCTGTTTATATTAAATGTTAAACTGGGGGTATGGATTTTTTGAGAGGTAGACCACAGAGGTAAAACAACAATTCTCATCTCATCATATCAAGGATATATACTTCCACCATGACGTCACTGCTGATGTTGACCTTGACCAGCTGGTCAAGGTCGTAGTTGTCAAGTTTCCCCACTGTAAAGTTACTCTCTTCTTTCCTCTCTTCCCATACTGTACACTTGGAAAGGAAGATATTCTACACAGCCCACACTTTATCACTGGGGAGTTATAATCTTTTTTCTTGAGGGAAAAATATTTACATAAATTATTTGGAATTCTTATGTATGAGAGATTTGTCCATTCTTCCTTGTTAATTTATTTTTTCAATCATTTATTTATATCACACCATCATTTTTGAAATAGCTATCACCTGGTTGTAGGATTAAGAGTGATTTTTCTCATTTAAAATTTTCTATTTTTATAAGGAGCCTGTAAAATTTTATATTTCTGAAGTTTTAATTTTCCTGTTATATCTCATGTGTAAATATTAAGAAGCTGAGATGTGGGGCACCTATAACCTTTCCCTTATTCCAGGAATCTGACTCAGGCATCCTTAACCAAATCTCCAACTGGCACATGCCTCCTCCTCTCTTCTGGGCCTGTAGTGAAGTCATCCTTAAAACATTTTGTTCACTTGAATCCCAGAGATTAGCAACAAGGATATATAGTCAATAGCATTTGAGCAAAAAAGGAAAAACACTTTTACCTGTGTGTTTTTGTTGCTTCTATCCGTCTTACTCCTGCCAAGGCTAACCTCGTCTTTGCCGTGGTGAGTACAAATTTATAAAAATGTATTTCCTGCTTACAGGCCATGGTATGATTCCTGTTTGGAACTCTGAGTGCTTAATATTGTTTTTTACAAATTAATATATGCATGCTATTTTTAAAGACAGAAATGCCCAGAATGTACTAAGTAAACATACTCCTAATTCTCCACAGAAATACGTAAGTATTACTACAAAGCATCCAGTGATAGCTGATTTTTAAAAATCACAACATACTACATGCCTTTTTTATGATCAAGTTTCTATTTGCTATTTGTATCATGAAGTTTTCTTTGGTTACATACGATGTTTGTCTCCTGTGCTAAACTAGGTTGAGAGAAGTTCAAGTATAAAACACTGTGTTTACTCTCTGTCTCCATTGTCTTAAAGAAAACTTTATAAGATTTTCCCTAGTCCCCTCCTGCCCCCTGCCAATAACTCTGGCACATTCCACAGATCTTCCAGTTCATTCTAAAGTCTCACTCAAGTATAAATTCTCCACCCGCTCCAACCTGATCTAAACATTCCATGGACCAGCGGTGGAAGGGTCTTTATTTTCCCCACTATTTCCCTCTTCTCTTCCTCTGCCTCTTCCCTTCTTCCTCCCCTCCTCTTTTCCTTTCCCACTCTATTCATTACCCTCCTGCCTCTCTTTTACTTTCATTTCCTTTTCCTCCTTCTCCTCCAATCACTATGCTACTTCCCTGGTGGTTGTTCTAGGGTTTGGTGGGAGAAGAAACAAGGGGGTTAAAATATCTTCCTGAACGACTGCTGTTGAACTGTGATGCTGACACTTCTGTGTTGTATATATGAAGGTTCTAATTCCTTTTGTTGGCTTTCGTGGATTCATTAAGGACACCCTTTCCTCACAAGGTGTACCCTTTTTGGCACTATTCTTAAAGAAGACAATAGTCTTGAAAGCTGATTCTTCCATATTCCCACTCTGTTCCTGGATTTCATGGCACACCAATACAGAACTACAAGAAATGTGCAGTTACCTTGTCCTGACAGAATTCTCTAGAATAAGGCCTTTTTAATGCAGCTGTAGCCCAGCTGGTTCTACACTAAGCCTAAGTGAAACAGGCATGGCCTCATACTACCCACTCCTCCACTCCTATCCAGCCTTTTGTAGTCTGGCCTAGTCCACATACCATGACCAAAACACACACCCCATTGCTATGTTTTACAATGTAGTTTATTACCTGAGCAATCCAGATATACTGATATTGTTCCCTAGAGTTAGAATATAACATGGCTTACATGACTGTTGGCATGAAATTGTTAAATGTTAACACTAAGCAGCCAAAGCAGGATATGTCTCACCATATGATTAAAGATTCAGGTTACTCACAAAATGAGTGGAGTATATAACCTACCACATAATATGCAATACATAATCCAGAAGTCACAGAAAGAGGGGGCCGATGGAAAGAGAATGCAGGGACACACAAGAACAGAGAAAAACCTACTCTTATATAATAAGGAATAAGAGTACAAATTCAGCTCTGTACAAAAGGGGCTATTTTTAAATGCAGTTGGTAAACATTAGTATTTAAACTGAACTTCAAAAACTTGTCTACTTCCAAAGACCAAGAATTCTTCATAAATAATGGAATTTCCATTCAAAGTCTACATTTTGCTGAAAATGACTTTCAGTCTGGCATCATAATAATTGTACATTAAAATACAGTGACCAATATCACCTATCGTTAATTGTATACCACCTTTTAATTGCATAACCGTTACCATCATTTTTCCTTTCTTAAATTTAAAACATAGATTCCAAAATAACAAATGTGATCAAAGCAAAATATATTAATTTCCTTATATATATTATTTTCTGATTTATATTTTACACAACCTGTTTTTCCTCCAGCCTGGAACCTTTCTCGTGGCAATTATGTAATCAATATTTAGGTTTTAGGATACATCCCAGAAGACTGAGAAAAATAAATGTATGGTGTATTTTATTTTCTGTCTTTTCCACTTCTTACTTTGGGATACTCTCTGTTTACAGCATTTATTGTACTGAGTGATAGCCCATCATTGTGCCTTGATAATAAAATTCAACAAAACACAGTAACTGAAGATCTAATTCTGTTTAATCATTTCATCAGGTAAGAATTTACTGTTCACTTAATATGTACTATCAGTTGCTCTAAATGCTGAGAATGCAAAGATAAATAAGACATTGTTTCTAACACAGAGGGAGTCACAGCCTAGAGGGGAATGAAATAGGCTTGTGCTTCTTCCTGACATTTTCATTCATCCTTTTCTTCATTATGGGAGCCCTTGATAACTCCCCACAGCGTATTAGTTCTTAGAAGTAATCCAGAGGGGAATTAGAAGGTATTTAACCAGGTAAGGACTCATAGTCTGTTGTTTTTTGAGATATCACTCTTGCTGCTAGTCAGAATAGAACCTAGCAGTCCAGTTCTAGTCATTGAAGAAAGTCTGCATTTCTCACTATGCTTTATAGAACCAGAATTTAGCACAGGCCCCAGCAAAAAAGTAAATGCTTAATATTTCTTCTTAAATTGTTGAGTTAACACATTAATTAAACTCTGCAAGTATTGCTTTCCTTATAGCTCCTGAACCTATTGTGTCCCTTCATTTTTGTCTGTCCCCCTCACTGCCTATGATGGTTGGACCTCAGTTGCACAGTTATAACATTTAGACAGCACACCAGCCTGTCAGACACTCGTTTTCCATACTTCACCTTGTTTCAGTTTTCCTTGGTTTGTCCTACCTCGATATTGTACATATTTCAGCTCTTTACACCTTTCAACTTTTCCACTCTTGCTATAAGCAACTGAAGATCCCTCATTAATATTATAGCATGGCCAGGAAATTACACAAGTACAATATCATGTTGCCAATAATAGCAGTATGAAGTGCTATGCTAGCAGAGAAGAATGTGTGATAACTATGCCTGAAGGGGTCAGAGAAGATATCATAAAAGAGATGATCTTTAGAAGACTAGAAAGGAAATTTTTTAGTTGGAAAAGAGAGGAGTAGTTAACTTCGCTGTGGGGAAAAACTCTCAGCAGTGACAGAGACACATGAGCAATTGAGTATGATCAAGCAACAATAATTAGTTTAGTCTGGTTTTATTGTGGAAATAATTCAAGAGAGTGTGAGGAGCTGGAACTGTGTGTCAGACTGGACTGTAAAGAACCTGGTGCAAAATGATAGGAGATTTGAACTTTATCCTCTGGCAAGTGCTTTTATTATGTGAGATTAAAAGGATGAGATACACGTCTTAGAACGATAGCACTGGTGAAACTGTGATGCTGGATCTGAAGAAAAAGAGCAAGGAGTCAATGACAGCACTTAGACAAGGACACTGCCTAGGAATAAACCATGATTGCCATAGGCCTGAACTAGGTCTTGGTGAAAAATAATATAATACAAATAATATTTAGGTCTTTATGAGGGAAGTAGGTGAAAGAAAGGGGTCATATATTCTTTCACCAATTTATTCAACAGTGAATTGCACATACCGAGCAAAGTGCTATATTCTGTGGCTAGAGCAACAGACAAAACTGATAAAAATTCTTGGTCACATGGTGCTTAATTTTTGGTAGGTGAGATAAGCATTAACCAAATATGCAAAATAAATATAGTATGAAAAATGATAACCTTATTAAAGGAAATTAAGAGGGAAAGAAGATGGGGGCAAAAGAGTAGTAGGAATTTTAAATGGAAAGTCTTAGTGAGACCTGAATTTCAGAGAGGCAGTCATGCAGATCCCTGGGAAAGAACATTCCAGGCAGAGGGAAAGGCAAGTTCAAAGTCATTATTTGGATGAGCAGAAAAGTAGTGAAAGATGAGGTCAGAGAGTAGAGAGATGTATAAAAGATGTTTCTACGTGGTCAGTATTGTCTTTAATTGAGTTATATAACCAGAAGTAGATCCTTACTCTACAGGTAGATTTTGAGTTGGGTTTTGCACAGATTTGAGTTTTCTGAAGAAAAGCCAGGAGAAACATTCAGTGAGCTAACAAAAGTTTGACTTGTCAGTTCAGAAAGCAGAAGGGGAATACAGAGTAAGAGGAACTATACAACGAGTTTGGAAAAGATCAGTCCTAAAATTAGAAGAAATGAAGGGCTGACTCCAAAATGAAAAAAGAGAGTTCAAAAAAGTAGATTGTGAACAGCATTGAAAACGTTCTATAGAAGTCACATAGGTAAAAACTGAAAGTAGGTTGTTGTATTTGGTGACTAAGAGATTGTTAGTGACCTAAGCAAGAGTACTTTTAATGGGTTAGTAGGGGGAGAAGCAGATCACTTCAGTCTGTGGACTGTGTGGACGTGAGGGCAAGAAAGGAAAATGAAGGCTGAGCATTTTTGTTTGTGAATGCATGGAGAGGTTTATCTTTTTCTTCTTTTTTGGATCACTTAAAAACTATGCTTGGTTACACCAAGAGTTTTGGTAAACTTAAAATTCTTAATTCCTATTATGCTATTCTGATCAAATTTAATACAAGAACTTCAAGGAAGCAACAACTTGCTTTATTGTGCTGGAATTAGCGGAGTGATCTGGCTGCTGAATACAGTCTAGCAATCTGGGAGAGCAGGAAAAACAAGTGATCCCAAGTGAAAAGATCTGGATTTCAAAGATGAGTCTATTAAATAGTATCGAGCAGAGTGTTCAACTTCTTTGAACCTTAGTTTCCCTATCTATAAACATCTGCCTCAAAAGTCTTTTATGAACATGAAACCAGTGAATATATATATATTTTACAAACAGCATTTAAACTTACAAATGTTGGTTCTTGTTATGATTAGTAACAGTAGATTTTAGAGACGTTGAGTTGGAGACTCAGAATTCAATGAGGTGTGGGCCAGTTGCACAATGGATATTGTGTCTGACTACGGATCAGAATTCAATGAATGACAATTTATTTCTTATGATTTTAGGCAAGTCATACTTCCTGAATTTCAAACATAGTATCTGTAAGGAGGTATTAAAAACATAAATATCAACCAACCTAAAAGTGTATAACTTTCTTCCTATTTTGATCAATTTTATTGTTTTTAAAGCACTTAAGAAATTATTTTTAATTTGAATTGTCTGTCGTACAGGAAATTTTCACTGCAAATTATGAAACATTGTATATCTATAAAGTTTTATATGTTTTACATGTCTTCATTCCAATAATACTCTGATGTAATTAGATGTTACCTGTAACTGGTATTCATTTTAAATATATATGTATCTTCTTCTGATTCTAAAGAAATATTTTAATAGTTCCAAAATAGTCTTTAGTGCAAATAGAGCACCTTTGATTTTCTTTATAAGATCATTTTTCATAACCTTTATATTGAACATCTTATATCACTTTAATGTTGCTCTTTGAAATTCTATTTCTGATCTCTTCAACATCAAATAGAGAAGGAAACATACCAAAACCTCATCACAGTACTTCCCTTAAGGGATCCAGGATAAGGTCTCCTGGCACAGTATGTTAACTCATCACTTATCTGGGTGCTTAAGCTTATTTAGTCTCTGCTTAAAAAGAAAAGGTCAGATTCACGTTGCTGATATTCAAGCATATGGATCTCTGGCATTCTGCTTTAAGGCCAGAATATAGTTCAAATGCACTCACCTTTTCAATAAAATATCACTTATATTGTCTATATACTTGGTATTCAGAAGACAGAAATCTTTTTTAGCCAATATCAGTGAAATGCTTTTTGTGTACACTTTCCCAGAAGATTGCAACTTAATTTTGTACTAAACATCTCCTATCAAAAGCCTAGTTGAGAAAATGAATGTTCAAAGGAAGATGTATATCAACTAAATCTAGAGAATATTTAAAAATGATAGCTATGTATCCAGTTCTGGTAAATATTACTTTTAGATTCTCAGATGCGAAGACCTTAACTTTTCATTTTACAATTAATGGGTTCCTCAGCAGGATTTCTTCCTCTCTCTACCTCTTCATTTGATTTTTACTTTTATTCTTTTGGACGTACTATGATACAGTGATAAGAGTATGGGATTTCACATTATAGAACTATTCATTTGAATGCAAACAGCTTTTGAAACTTTATGATTAAGCAAGTTTCTTAACCAAGATGATTCCTTTCCTTTTCTGTAAAATGGAAGAATATGTACATAGATACTTTTTCTGTGTTTTGATAATTAAATAAAATAATATGTATACATCGACTGATGAAAAATAGAACCTCAGTAAACACTGATTGTCTTCTTTTTAATATCTTTGGTTGCGTTATATCCTTTTTAATGTAAAGAATCTAAGATTATTTTATGGAAGCACGTACATTAATAAATTAATAAATGTATATTCGATACCAAAATCTGCTCAAGAAAAAGATGAAGGAAAAGGATTTGGTGGAAATCGGGCCATCGAAACAAAAATGATCTCCCATAAGTAAACTACTATAGTGGCATTAGTTAATTTTTTTAACTTAATTAATTTTGTTTTTTCATTATTTTGATATTGGCCAATTTTAATTCTGTTTTAGTTATTTGTTTGGGTGAATTCCTATAGACAAGGATGGGGTGGTAATAAATTGCAATATGTTTAAAATAAAAAATATCAAAGAATACTGTGAACTGCTTTGAGAATATGTAGTTATTTTATTATTTATAAACTTATTCATTGTTTTTTACAAACATATTATTCACTGAGAAAGATCCTCAATTAAACCAGGCTTTTTGGAATATGTCTATCGACCACACTTTGTCTGGCCTTGCAGACCAGTGTGTTCAAAAACCTCAATTCAGTATGTTTATCATCACAAATATCTGATCCCAAAAAGGTGTTTCTCATAATGAAAGAGTCTGGAAGATGAGGTCATCTCAGAGTTGAGTTGACAGACATAAGATTAAAGGATACTAGACTCTAAAATTCAGATTCCAGGGGACCGGCCCCGTGGCCGAGCGGTTAAGTCCACACACTCTCCAGGGTTTTGCCAGTTTGGATCCTTGGTGTGGACATGGCACCACTCACCAAGCCTCGTTGAGGTGGTGTCCCACATGACACAACTAGAAGGACCCACAACTCAAATATACAACTATGTACTGGGGGGATATGGGGAGGAAAAGCAGGGAAAAAAAAAAAAGATTGGCAACAGTTGTTAGCTCAGGTGCCAATCTTTAAAAATAAATAAATTGATAAATAAAATAAAATAAAATTCAGCTTCTAAATGTCCATCCTTACCTCAAATCAATGTGCATTGTAAGAAACACCAAATTTCTATCAGATAAAGTAATTGTTCTCAAAGTGTAAAAAATTCACAATTAGTGAATAAAATATGTACTGTGATCATCCAAATCAATAAATTATGATATCAGAATTTTAATATAAATAGGTAAAAAACATCTAATAATAAAGTCTTCAAATGTATCCAATGATTGATGATGACAGAAGTATTTGATACTACATTCAATAAACATTGGTGTTGCTCAGTATGCACCAGATATTGTTGAAATTCTGAGAATAGAGCAAACATAGTAAACCCGTAGAATGAAACTGTCAACCAAGATGCTGATTAGCATTGAAAGAAAGGGGAGATTGGAATTTCAGTGTATTTTCAGAGAAATTTTACCAGTGTAAACTCAAATATTTTTCCAAGTCTGCTTCTTCGTACTTTGTGATTTTATAATTTTGCTAGCAATATTAATCAGTAATCAAAATATTTACACATTGTGTGCTGACCAAATGTCCTCCTATATTGATGATTTTTGTTTCAGCAATACTTAATCGCATTTACTACAAACGGCTATGAGCAGGATTTTCGAATGTTCATCACACGCTTCACTCTATGTGAGCACATTTTGGCGGTTCTAGGATATCTATAACTTGGAAACGTAAACTCAATCTCACACTTAACCAGGAACCTAACTAAGATATAAATTACTGAGTAACAATTTTCAGTGTTATGGAAAAAATTATTTACATGTATCCATACACACATAACATGTAAACTGAACCATTTCCAGAGGACTGTAAATAGCACGTCGAATGCCCTCATTTCTCAAGCGGAGCATACACTGGATTTCTATTTGAGAAACTTTATTACAATTGGCTCCCTTCCAGATATGTATCTCCAGTCTTGGTTTTATTCAGAGAGTTACAAGCCTATTTGGAGCTTTTCCTAAAGTGCAGAGCTAAGAAAAATATATATCTTTCTAATATTTCTTCCTCTGGCTTATATTTTAGGCTACTTTCTGGTTCTAAACTTGTCATTGGCTAGTAAGTTTACAGCGTGGTTTTCTTTATAGAAAAAATTTTCTGGAGTTGCATTCTTTCTGCCATGATTAATTTATGATTTGGTAAATAGGTTAGCAGCATCTTGAAAAGAGTTTTGAAGAGCGAGGGAGAACAAGTATTAAAGAGCTATAAAGATTGCCCTTGAGCCTGGGCCTACAGAAATGGCCCTGTGAGGTCAGTATATGGCTGTATAAATTGCCAGATTGTGCAACTGTGTCTGTCTCTCTTAAAGTGAAGCTTCAGTTTCTTAAGAAAAAATTTATATATATATATATACATACACCTATATGCATATATACACTCAGAAAATTAAAATTGTTATAATATTTACTTTCAGAAATAAAAATGATCTTTAATCATCTATTTTTCAAATGATTTTCCCAGCAATTCTCTTATTTTGACAATTTTAAAGTCATTGGTATATTTAGAAGGCAAATTATTTAAAGATTTATTTTAACAGAACTTTGTACCACGTATTTTTCAGTTATATAGTGATGCTAATTTTTGTTAATATATCCTTTAATATAGAACTTTTAAAAATTATTTTATTTTGACCTAACCAAGTTTCTCTGCAGACATTCACTGAGATCATGTCGTTTGTGTATTGATATTGCAACTGTACCCTTGATGTCCCCACAGACTTTCATTGATTTAGTTTAGTTTTCCATTTAGAATGTGATTTCTTACAGCCTTGCATTGACATCTTCTGGGGAATTTTGTGATGGCAGAAAGCCCCATAGATTTAAATAATAGAGATGCATACTTATTTCTTAATACATATACTATTTCCTCGCTTACTCAAAAACATTAACATATTTCTGAGGTATAAATAACATAATTTTCTTTAGGTAAGATTAACATGAACTTTTATTGACCTATGTGGTTGAGTGAGAAACAATTTTCATGGATAAATTGTACTTTGGGATCTCATCATTATTATAATTTTTCAAAAGAAAATTGAAATTCCTCTTTCATGACTTAACCCTAAAATTAAATCTTCCAAATAATGTTAGCAGCCCTAATCTGTATGTTTATTGCTTTTGTCCTAAAAAAGTATTTATCCATTTTTAAATGGATTTAAAAATGGATTTCCTTAGCACTTTGAATTTGTAATGAATGAAACATAACGATTTAAATGAACAAATTTTGTGTAGAATATAATTCACTAAGGACATTTTACTATCACATGTTTGTTTAAGAACTGTCATTTGAAGACGAGCTAATGCATTTGGTGTTATAGTGTTAACTTCCTATTAGAAGCACTTATTTTAAATTCTCTGCCTGTGAAACGAGGCACAAAAGGGTGTATTTGTGACTTATAAAATACAATTAAACTAACTGGGTGTATTTAAATAAAAACTTTATCTTGGTCTTACTATAAATATGTTCTACCTAAACTAGCTATTCTTATGGAAGTATCAGAGGCAATATCATCTTGAAAGAATTATGTGTATTTCTATAAAGGGTTTTCAAAAATTTCTTTTAAAGTATTGAGTATGTTGAAATAAAATAACAGATGTTTAAATGTTTAATTCTAAGCAACAGATATAATGTTGTGTAAAGATTTTTGGAAAATTAAATTTAAATGATTATATGCTGTACTTATATCTTAACCTCTCTTAATCTACCATAAAAATATGATCCTATGAGATACTGTCACAAAGAGAAGCACATTATATTCTCAGGAAAACATAAAGTAACTTTTTGTGACAAAGCCTTTTTTTTAAAAAAAAAAATACACTATTATACTTCTCGTGGTCAAAGTGTGAATTAGTTGTTTTTTCAGTATCTTCTGCCAATAGGAGGTTTTGTGATAGCTTATTGGTCATAGTCACTAGTAGTATTTCATCTGTCTTAGGTGTTAATTAGAGGATGCTTCACTCTGTCAGCCAGCCACTTGTTTGCTTTGAAGTTAAATTGGAACATGCTTCCAAAATAGCTTTATAAACATCATCCGATACTTGAATAACATCAGTCATTGAAAAACCAGCATAAGCATGTCACAATCATGTTAACTATCTGATAAATATCAGATGTAGCCATATCCTCCATAAAATAACATGCGATTTTTATGTAATAATACATTTTTTTCTAAGTGTAAATGAAAGGAAATAATGGCATCATTACAAGAAAAATTTCATCTGCCTCATACAATTGGCATTAAATAAATATACCTTTCCATACATTACTATACTCTTTCCCTTAGTATTTAATTTATAAATTAAAAGCATCCACATCCGTTTGTTACTAAAAACATAAGATATACTTGCTATCTATAAGCAAGCAGAATTAAACAAAATTCATTAAAACAAACTGACAATGAAAATCAGCATATGGTGGGCCAAATGAGTGGTTTAGGGAAGCTGTTACATGGCAATTGAAAAAGATAGATTGATATTATTTGAGGAAAAAAAGGAATGTGGAAGATGGGCTTCTATAAGCCTTTGAAATGCATTAGAGAAAAACAAGAAAAAGAAAGATTATTATTTGGCAAGGATTGCATATTCCTTATCTCATGGTAGTTAACAGAGTGAATGTTTTATTCTGCTAGAACAGAGGTGATACTACACAGATAAGCTGCTGCTGCTTTTTTTTTTTTTTAAGGAAGATTAGCCCTTAACTAACACCTGTGTCAATCCTCCTCCTTTTGCTGAAGAAGACTGGCCCTGAACTAACGTCTGTGCCCATCTTCTTCAATTTTACATGTGGGACACCTCCACAGCATGGCTCGATACACAGTGCACAGGTCTGTGCCTGGGATCTGAACCAGTGAACCCTGGGCCACTGAAGTAGAATGCATGAACTTAACTGCTATGCCACTGCACCAGCTCCAATAGCTTATTTTTAATTGTTGATTAGTCTTTCAATGCTAAACTATGTTAATTGATTTTTTCTTCTTGTAAAAAAGTAGAATCCCCAGAGAGAGTTTTCCTTTCTTCCAGTGTTTCTTTAATTATTATTTTTCCCAATTATTTCCCATGTCTGGCCACTTCAAAATCAAGTTGAGATTTTGCATGCAGGTCCATCTTCCAGAAAAAAAATCTGTCGAAATATATGTAAAGGAAGAAACAAACACATGATGGAAGTCTAGATCTTAAAAATATCTCTATACAGATAGATAACTATGCATACATATAAATGCATATATTAGTGACTAATGTATATTTTAATTTCTGAGTAGAAATGTCAGAGTAGTTAGAATTTACTAATGCTTTTCAAGCACATTATTAAACAAAATAGGATGTTCAGGTTTAGAAATTTTAATGTTTTTTAAAAACAGTGTAGATTTACATCATTTTGGAGCAACACAAAGATAGAAGATCCAAAAAGATAGGAAAAAAATCTTTTCCAGTGAGGAAGATAGAAAAAAATAGTCACCAAAAAAAGGGAAACTTAGACAACTACAGTGTTGAAAAGGTAGTAATACCTTCAAGAGTATCGCTTCAGTAGAGAGCGTTTTTTGCTGCCTCCCAGGATATTTTAACTTGAGTTATCTAATACCTTCAAGTGATGCTGTAGTCCATCCATACAAAGCTGGCTCTTTTTGTGGCAAGATAGCCAATTATGCAACATTTACTATTATCTTAGTTTCAGTGTCTTCCCAGAATGTGCTCCATGTCAAAGTTTCCTTCAGATTTGGTGGGCTTTCAGACTCTACTACCAGCAATATGAACATTATTATTATAACATTGTAAAGTTGAGCCCACCACTGGTGTTTAGTTATCTCCAGCCTCTCCAATAATTGCTCCTACAGATTCCACCTCTAATAGAGTCTTAAAACTTCCTAGATATTTCTTTTAGTCTTGGATAAAGTGTGATTTTAATGAATGCCTTAGAAAGAATAAATTTACATTTAATACATTTCTATTATTAATATATATTACCCTAGTGAGGGAGCTTTATATTCTTGAACTGATTTGATTATTGCATTAATTTCATTTTCTAGATAAGTATACTAAATCTCAAAGAGTTGAAATAACTTGCCCAAGACAGCATGAGATGATAAAAGCAAGCACAACCCAGGGTTTTGCAGTAGACTCAAAAGTGAAAACACTGAGCCAAATGAACTCTGATTCTATGTGTGTGTAGAGAATGATTCAGTGCACATATTCAGTATTTAGAGAATTATGCTGCTAAAATGTCAAAAGGCTACTGATAAATTCTCATCCTTAAGCCTTAACAACTGTTTCCATGGCAAATACTAACTTACTCAGAATTTGAATATAAAAATCTCCAATAGATACATATTTAGGAACCCCCTTAGAATTAATAGATTCTTATTTCAAAATAAAATGAAGTGACATCAGATAAGTGCTGGTTAAAATTTATTTGAAGTTATTTACATTTTATATGGTCTCATTCACTCAAGGTTTTAGAATATAACTAGAACACATTGAAATATTAATAAAGTTTTATAAAGATAATTTTAATTACTAAGAACTTTACAATGGCAAGTCTCAACAGAGTTGAGAAAATTATTTCAGCTTTCTCTTATTCACAGTTTCCAAAAGAAGGTGAGTTACCTCACTTGTTTAGCACACAAATGTCAATAGAATTACCTCCTTTATTACCAGATTTTTATACCTAGAATTTCCTGCTTATACAATTAAAACAAAGAGCTTCAGTAGAAACTCAAATGTACTCTGAAACATTTTACCTAATGATTTCAAAATTATTTTGGGGGTCAGCCCTGGTTGCCTAGTGGTATTCTCTGCTTTGGTGGCCCCAGTTCAGTTCCTGGGCACAGACTTACACCACATGTCTGTCAGCAGCCATGCTGTTGTGGTGGCTCACATAAAAAAAAAAAAAAGAGGAAGATTGGTAGCAGACATTAGCTCAGGGCAAATCTCCCTCAGCAAAAATGAAAGAATAAAAACAAATAAAAAAATAAGTAAAACAGTACTTCTCACTTAAAAAACATTATTTAGGAAGGCTAGAAGGAAATACATTAATTGCTGGCACAAATACTTTAGGGTGAAGAAATTATATGTGCTTTATTTTCTTCTTATTCTTTACTTTTCCCTAATTTCCCATAATGAGCATTTGCTATTTTTAATAACAAGAAAAAATAAGCTACACTTTAAAATATTTAAGTTCACTATTATGTGAGAAATAACAAATAATTCTATTTTATGGTATTAAAATTAAAAGGGGTGAAGGATTTAAGTCGAAGATGGATTGAACCAGAAGACGAATGATTTTAACATATGTTTGTAGTAATAGTGTATTACTTATGCATAGTAAAAAACTGAAACTGAACCCCTTTTGAGTTTGGTATATGAAAATAAATGAACTTTATTTCCATTTGATAGGCAGCCAAAATATACTATAGCTTGTCATTTTACTTTTTCTAATAGATCTCATTTTGATTCTTGTTTCTATACTCTGTTCCTCCTATCTGAAATGCCTTTCTTCTTTATTTCTTCCCAAAGATTATTCATTTTTCCATGCCCTGCCCATGTTTTCCATCTTCCTAGATAAGTTCTCTAAAATGAGTTCTATTGATTTTACTCCTATCTAAGAAAAATTCATCTCAATTTCCAAGTGCAAAGTCTATACTCAAATCTTACTTCCCAAATTATCTTTCTTTTTGCTTAGGAATCTGGTAATTTCTATAGTGGTTTATAAAGCAAAAACAAACAAACAAAATAGAAAATGCATGATGACAGATGTTAGAGGAAATGAGCATGCACTGGCATGGTTGGTAGGAGAATAAATTGATATAGCTGATAGCATAGCTAAGCAACAGAAAAGAAACTGACACTGAAACAAATGGTCTATATATTTAAACATTTATACAATTTACTAATTTATAAATAAAAGATCATCTTTATGCTCATGTACTCACTCATTCATACAGGTTCACAGTTTTTGGGAGGACCATAACCTATTTGGATCACGGGCAAATATAAAGAAACATTACGGAGTGAATATGATTATAATAGGCCTTATACAATGATGCTATGGTGTCTCTCCCAACTCGGGGAAATAAGTGAAAGCTTCCTTGAAGAGAAGAGTTATGAAACAAATATTGGTAGGATATTTGGGAACTAGGGTCAGGCTTTAGATACAGTCAGGTGTCATAACATGAAGATTTTTCATATCTGGCCAAATGGTTTAAAATTTGATAACATCTTTGGGATTTTTTTTTTTTTTTTTGGAGGAAGATTAGCCCTCAGCTAACTACTGCCAGTCCTCCTCTTTTTGCTGAGGAAGCCTGGCTCTGAGCTAACATCCGTGCCCATCTTCCTCTACTTTATACGTGGGATGCCTACCACAGCATGGCTGCCAAGCAGTGCCATGTCCGCACCCGGGATCCGAACCAGCGAACCCCGGGCCGCCGAGAAGCGGAACGTGCGAACTTAACCGCTGCGCCACCGGGCCGGCCCCCTTTGGGATATGTTTTAAATAAAGAAAGGGAGTGCTAAATTTAAAGAGCTCTCTGGCAGCACTATGAAGATTGGATTGGCGTTGGAAATACAGTAGATTCATGAAAGCTAATTAAATGGCTCTGGCTGTGATCCACGGTAGAAATGAAAAGGTTCTTAACAAAAGAATGGTGATGGTGTGGTGGTGTTGCGGTGGGTGGGGAGGCTAGGGGGGAGGGGAAGGAGAGGGAGGGTGATAGCAAATAAGGAGCAGTTTTGAGAGGTATTTCAGATACCAATTTGACCAAATTTAATGATTTCTTAAGATATCAGAAATAGGGGTATAAAAGGAATCTGGGCCTTTTTCAAATCATGAAACACAAACAAAATAATTATATTTTATAGCACATTGGGAGAGATAGCTTAGCTTTGACCAAAGGTCATTGTTTGACAATAGGACAGAGATGAACAATATCCAGGCACACCACAACAGGAAACTGCTCGAGATTACTTCTGGACTTCTGCTAATGTAACTGAGTGAATGGTAGATAGTTCCTTCAAGTGTATGTTTTGAGGCCTGCAACAGCTGATGAGTAAAGTTTTGGACAAGTTATATAAATCCAAGTGCAGATAAATCAGCAAGTAATTAGAAATTTTAGTCTGTATTTCAGGAGAAAGCAGTAGTAGGAAATGGGGATTTAAGGATTATTGAGCTTTAGGTGGTGGCACAAAGCCATGGGCATGCTTGAAATCACACAGAATATAAATAAATAAAATGAGAGCAGGTCAGTGAAAGAATCCAGGAAGCACTAAAGTTTAAGGAGCTAGAATGAGATGAGCATCCAAGAAAAAACACTGACAATAAGCATATAGAGACGTTAGTAGAACGATCGATAGTTTTATCACAGAGGTGAGATGGAAGATGTAAGTGATGAACAACATTAATTTCTCTACAGGAATCTGATAGTAAAAAGCAACAACAGCTATTGAAATTAGAAACTAAGATGTCTTTGGGAACACTGGTAACACTATAAGTGGAATGGTAAACAAAGTGCTAAAGAATAAATACGAAATTGGAGGTCAGCAAACACTATAGTCTACTCTCTTAAGAACCTGTACTATTTGGAAAAGGAAAATACTTCACTAGCTAAACAAGATAGAGTCTGATAGCATGGCAGTTTTTACGATTAGCTTCTTGTGTCCATTTCTTTGTTTTACTTAAAATGGAGAGGCATGGACAAGGCAGAAAGAGCAATAAGAGAGGTAAAAAATGGCAATATAATTGAAGAAAGGACAACTGATTGAACAAGGCCCAAATAGGCAGGAAGGTACAGATTCAAGATCAAAAAATGGGGAAGTTACCCTCCTCCAAGATAACAAAAACCCTCACCTCAGATGGGAAGTTAAGAGGGAAGTGGCATTACAATGCAGATGATTTTCTATGTCAAAAGAGTAAAATATTGATAGAGTTTGCGTCTCATTGAATCTGTTAATTTGTGAATTAGGCGACGAGACTGACTGTGGTATGAGAAGGGGTCTACGAAGTGAGGGCTTGGAGAATCAAGGAGGGTCATGAGTAAAGGACTTGGAAGGACTGCTGTATAAAACTGAGAATCCTGATGAGCTTACACATCGTGGTCATGTGATTTTGTCTAATTACTTTCAGAAGTAAGGTTGGAAAGGCCGAAGTTCGGTTTATTGTTTATATTCAGGTTTAGAGAATTAAGTGGCCGAAAACCAGTTAGTAAAGTGGATAACGTTTGGGCAAAAAGATAACGTAAATAATAAATACAAAGAAATTAATGGCAAAAAGAGATTTGTTCAGAATACATATAATGGAAAATACTTTCTGAAAATTACAAATTCCTGGATAAAAATCCAGAATTACTTATCAAAAGATAAATTAATGCTTGGTATAGTATGTAATATGTTAGCATCTATAGCAGTTTATACTAGTGTTGCTATAAGTAAAAGAACCAACTTACATGAGGATCCTTGTTAGCTTAAAATTCCAGTCATTTAAAATCCAATTTAAAATAATTCCCCATGAATGACATTCAGTATGTAATTTCATTTTCTTATGGAATATACACTCCATTGATTTTCAGAAAAAGTGTGCAAAATAAGTAAAAATATAATTACTTAGACAACCCTCTCAGAAACCCAATAACACAAAGAATTGCATTGTCAAATCAGACACACGGAGGTTGAGCTTTACAAAAAATTCCAAGCATAGAAATAACCATGATGTATGAGCAAAGTAGAGAGAAGTCTGGAATTGCCACTACAGCTGTTAATGTCTTTTTTTGCTTGAGTGTTCTAGTTCAGAGTAGCACATGAAGTCTTTAAATAATGTTTGCAGCTACATCAATTACACCAAAGGAAAAAAAATGGAGCTGATTCAGTCATGAGACATCTCCATTTTATACTCTGATATTTGCATAGCATACAGCATTCCAGGGAGACGCGCTGGTAAGTCCATACATTCTAAGTGTATTTATGTTAAGTACTTCAGATGGGTACATCTGATAAGGGCATTCCATAGATGAGGAAGATACCAGGAGATGTGACCAGACTATGTTCTTTGTTCCTTTCCTGCAGACATTCCTGCAGTGAAGTGAGAGAATCATCTGTTGGCCTACTGCTAACCATTTTATTCCAGAACCATACTTCTATATTTGACAACGTGTGATCTTCAAATATTCTTTGAAATTTCTAGCTTCTCATGCTGGGAATTACAAAATCAAAAACATCAGTACCTTAGCTGTACCTCTTAGCTAAACAATGATATGAAGTAACTTTCAGCTGCTTTCCACATATTTGCAACTCTAACATCAATACAATTGGGCTCCTTAGGTAAATAAAGTCTTAGATAATGTCAAAAACTATCTTACTGATAGTTGGGTCACTTTTACCTCTGGGACTCTGAAAATGGCTTGATTTAGAGAAGGCTACTTTATTTTATATTTCCTAGACTGCTAACATTTTTGTTTGTATCTATGTACGTGGTGTATATGCTGCGTAAGCTTACTCCCCCTATAGATAACAGAATTAGAAGCTAGAGTTGCACAAATGGATATGCCAGTAATGGGGTATAACAATTGGCCAACATCACAGTATATTTCCGGAACAAATACATTTCTCTAATTTTTCAACCTGAGATGTTAAAAATTGTCCAAGGCAGGGGCCAGCCCAGTGGCATAGTGGTTAAGTTAGTGCACTCTGCTTTGGCACCCTGGGGTTTGCAGGTTCGGATCCTGGGCATGGACCTACACACTGCTCATCAAGCCATGCTGTGGCAGGCATCCCACATACAAAACAGAAGAAGATTGGCACAGATGTAAACTCAGGGACAATATTCCTCAAGCAAAAAGAGGAAAATTGGCAACAGATGTTAGCTCAGTGCCAATCTTCCTCACCAGAAACACCCCAAAAAACTGTCCAAGCCATCCTATAATGTCTCAAAACTACCAAACACTCATTTACAAGAAAGTGAATTTGTACAAAATGTAAAGAGGAAACCAGAAAAAAAAGTAACTCTCTGTCCTGTAGGATTCTACAATAGAGATCAAATGACCTTACTGAATAGACATTTAAATAGATCACAGAGATAACACTTTCAATTAGTTTTACTTTTATTTAAGAAAATCCAACCAAAATCTATAAACCAGCCAATAAAATGTCATGATTAACTGCCTCAAAAGCTGCCAAAAGGTCCTACAAAATCATGAAAGACAACACCCGTTGCTGCAATCAAAAGGTCATTATTTACTTTCAATACAGCAGTCTCAGCACTATGATGAGGATGAAATCCTGATTGAAATTGCTCAAATGAGTCAAATTGCATCATGTGTTAATGTAATTGATTACAACCTCCAACACTTCAAGCAGAGCCTAAATTAAAAAATGAATGATGGTGTTGCACTTTATCTAGCAGTAATGAAGCTTTCTTCAGCACTTCTGGCTCAGTATAAATTCATGGTCATTTGAAGAGCTGACCCAGAGCCAAAAAAGAAAAAAACCTCTTATAATGCTCATCAATGACATTATGAGTATCAATATCCAGGCACAAGACAGAGGACAGGCTCCTACTGAGACTCTATCTCCTACTCTAAGAGAACCAACAGACCCTACTAATGCTGAAAAAGGATTACCAAAAAGGGAAATGAAGGTTATGAATTAAAGACCATTCTGCATATCTACTTTGGCAACTGTGAATATTTACTGTCCTAAACTGAATTATGATGTTCACATATGATGCTCCTCTCAAGGTTTTGTTATTTAAGGATATATAAATGACATATTGCTAGATCTTAGTGGTCCTTGCTCCCTTTGGTGCCTCTCACAGATTTTGACAGGAACTGTGTCATTGGCCTCAAGAGGGTTGCTCCAGATGCATTCCAAGAGCATCTCAACGTAGACTAGAGGGAGGAGGCAGAGACAAAACCCAGAAAAATGCTTCAAGAATCACAGCCAAGTTTGGCTCATCATTTATGCATGCACTCCAGAGAGAAAAACAGTTTAAAAAATAAAAGTGTTGCCATGCAATAACAACAAGAAAGGTAACATGCGAGTAATCATTTTTTTTGCCAGGAGTTATTGTAAGCAATCTACCTATATATGAAAATTAATGTTTCCATTGGGTCCATAAAATATCCTTTAATATGCAAAGTAATCCCTATTTTGCAGATTAGGAAACAAAGTCAAAGAAAAGGAATTCAACGAATTGACTCTGATTCAAGTATGAAAGTTTGAAACTGAATTCAGATATTCTGGTTCAAGAGCCTGCACTACTGTCTTATGGCATTACTGTGCCATCTTTTTCCCATATGTTTTCTACCACTTCTATGGTTAGTGACATGGGAAAATACACTCCAACTCTTATGCTACATTGCACTACATTTTACAACCCTTGAATGCACTTTAGTATACTGAAAACATCCATCCATCCATACATACATAAAGTGCATCAGAAACCTGAAGGATAAACCCTTAAGTGTTATTTTATGCACATATGTATTATGTACATACATATGAAATGACAACTCATAAATGGATAAAATATTCAAAACTTTCATATGAAAAAATTGTGAGAGGTTATACATTGTCTTTGGGTTAAATTGTCTATCACCAACTGTTTAGGGTAAAAGGATTTCTCAATAGTATCAAGTAGCAATACAAAAAAATTATTTTTTTTGTGGTAATACTTTCACCATAATAAACTGACTTAGCAGAATGACATTATGACAGTCAAAATATTGTTACACTTTATAATTTCCCACTTTAAGACACACATATTGATTTTTATATCCTAAATATATAAGGTATGACAACAAAGAAACTATAAAATATTTTGAACTGAAGTAACAACACAAGGATGATTTCACACAGTCATCACTAAATTTTATTAAGTATATCAGCTGTCTCATCGACTGATTTTTGAAGTGGTAGAATGACCTAGGACATCATATCTAATGGCAAAGGAAGTGAATGTAATTAAAAGCCAACCTGGGGCAAAAGCTAATAACTGACAAATGAAGAGAAAGCATTAAAGTTATGTTAAAAGGTGAATTAACACCCTTAAATAGAATAATGCTAAAACACTCTAATGACTAAATTTCATCAATAATCAATTTTCAGATTCTGAAGTCAGTTACTTGTCTTTTTAAGTCAACTGTCCTACTTTCCCAGAATTGATTAGAAAAGACTAACTTTCATTTTTTTCTGAGCAATTTCAAGTCCTTCCATCAGTATTTTACTTTTAATTTCTTTTCCATATTTACTACAGATTCTGCTCTTTTCAATTTTTATTCATGTTTCACGCCTCTGATTTCTCATTTGGTAACATCATGGGGCTTAAAACTGTGCTTTATTCAAAAGACCACTGAACTTAGCCGACTATTTAATGGACGTTGAATCGGAAGAACTGTGGTTGAATTTACATTTTACCACTTACTAGATGAGTAGTATTGAAATTAACCTCTTGAGTCTCTGCCATCTTCACTGTACAGGGAATTTAAAAATAACTATATCTGTAGATTACTTATAAGGAACAAATGTATTAATTTGAGTGATTCCTTCAGTTGTACAAACGTAAAATATTATTTTCAATGGTAACTGACGGTTCAACAATACTCAAGGGTATAATTAGGAGAATGAAAAATAGCAGTATATGCCATGGATGTTAAGAGGTATAAAATAATGTAGCTCATTGTATTCAATCCAATTTTCTTATTTTACACAAATGAAGAACTCATTGTCACAGAGATAAATGTATTCAGTCTCATAAATATCAGACTTAGAAATTTTGGAAAAAGTCTCTTGAATCATGGTTTAATTTTTTTTTCAAAAAGTAATTATTCAGGATACACTAAGCAGATAAGTGTGGATATAAACTAACAAGAAAGAAAAGGATGAGATCCTGTTTCCAAATTGACACAAGGCTATTTTAGAAAATTGTGCCAAATATAAACACTAAATAAAGAGACTAGAATAGTATTCCAATTCTGCCTTAGAACTTGTGACTATGGAGAAGGCAGGGATTCATTATGCTCCATTTCTTCATCTGTAAAATGAATAGAATGAGATAATCTATAATGTCCTTCAGCTCAGTGACTCAGTTTCTTATCATCCTCCACTGCCTGTTGTATGCCAGGCTTAGGAATTTCGCCTTATGGTAAGAATCACATAGTTTAATCCTAGTTCAGCCAGGTACTCTCTCGACCTGTAATAGATTACTTGGTCTAAACTTTCTGTTCTCTAAAATAGAGATGCAAATAGTACCTATTTCATAGAAATGCTCTGAAGATTAATTGTTATAATTAATAAAAGTGTTTGACGATACAAAGTGCTCAGTCAATATGAGCTGGTAATTTCCATTAGGATCATGAACACGCATCTACCAGTATCAGCAGAGCCTCATTCAGAGCAGGTGTTCAATATATGAATAATAATGATAATAGTAATGGTGAGAAGCATTTATTAATTGTATAATGTGCCAGTACAATGGGTAGGAATATCTGATCAAGGAATTATGACCCATTTCCTCTTTAAGTGAGAGGTTGCAGTTTTTAGAACATCAAATGAGTAGTATTTCAACAGTATACTATTATTAACCATCATCCAGATCTGAAAGGCAGTAGAAATCATGTCTGAATGAAAATACTGAGCAATGTCCTTGCAGCATTATTCACAACAGCCAAGATATAGAAACAACCTAAATGTCCATCGATAAATAAATGGATAAAGAGAATGTGGTATATACATACAATGAAATTGTTATTATCTTAAAAAAGTAAAGAAAATCCTGCCATTCGTGACAACATGGATGGACCTGGAGGACATTTACATTAAGTGTTCTTACCACACATACACACACAACAATAACAAAGGGAGTGGGAGGAAACTAGGAGGAGGTGGATACATTTATGGCCTTGATGGTGATGATGATTTCACAGGTGTACACTTAGCCCCAAACTTATTGAGCTGTATGCATTAAACACGTACAGTTTTTTACATGTCAGTCATGTCAACCTCAATAAATTGGTTTCAAAAAGAGAAAATACTAAGCCATTTTCAAATATGGATCTAAAATTCCAAGCCAGTGATCCCCCGATATTTTTAATCTCTGATTCAGATGGACCTGGGTGTGACATTCTAACACTTAGAGCACATCAAAAACTGCTGCTAGGTAATTGCTTTAAAACTTAAATATAAAAATTGCATTGGAGATTGGGTGAAGAATTTTCCAAGTTACTTGTGCATTATTCTGTAAGTAATATGGCAGACACTGATTGAAATAGAAAAACAAGTTCAAAGATTAAGAAGTCTAAAGAAAAAAGTGAATAAATCTAAAAAGCAGCACTTACAATAAATGGGTATCATGACATTAGCAAGTTAATTTTAAGGAATATAGCATAACAACATAAAATAAAACAGTCCTTGCATTGAGCTCATTTGGGTGCCATTGCTCTTTTTCAAAATCCTCTACCAGATAAATGTTGCATGGATGACATTATTTATTGAAAGAGGTGATGTGAAATTGTCTTTGTATTCATTCAAACTGGAAATCAAAACATCTTTTAGATCCTGATATAGCAGGGATTTTAATGGAGAAGGAAAAGAGAGCAGATGAAAGAATACATTGGTGCTGATTCAGGGAGGAGAGAAATTGTTCAAGCAGAGGGCGGATTCAGATAAGAAAGCAACAGGACTGCATCAGCTACAGGGTCATTGGATTTAATTTTTTTTGCTAATATCAGACTAACATCAGTAAAATAATTTTGCAGTTGCTTCTTTGGAGTCTACTTCTTTGACGTTTTGTGTTTTTTGATGACGTAGTCTACCCTACAGTTGGTGTAGGAGGATTATTTCCTTTCCTCACTTGGTATCTGAACTCTGATGAAATCTATGGCTTTGGGTACAGTAGCGATGCTCTTGTGTGTGTGTGTGTCTACATGCATGTGTGTGTATAGTGTGTGTGTACCTATGTTTACTATTTTCTTCTATTTGTCAAATATTATATGCCTATTGTTCAGATATTGGAATATTTGTGAATAAAAATATGAAAATCACCCAAATTCACCCCACCAATATGTTGACTACGTGGATGGAATTATGTGTCTTTTTTTCTGCATGCAAATAGAAAGGACTTTCTAAGGGGAGGCCTCTTGGTTTTGTCCATCACACTCCTGAGTGTCAACCACGTGCAAGATGTCAAACCCAGAGCTTAGCAGGGGACTTAGCCCATGAAGACACCTAATAAATATTTATGAAATGATGGCTGAAAAATTATCACAATTATTCTTTTATATAATCAAGTATTTTTCAAACTCCTGATTTTTAATTGCTTCCTGGTAGTACATGTTTATATATGTACAAAAATATTGCCTAATCAAATGTGTATAATTTTCGTGCAATTCTACTTGAAATAATTGCTATAAGTTAGATTTAGCATTTAACTTCAAAGTAACACAATTTAATATATTTAAAAACAATGTAAAATGTCTGTGTACTTTACCAGAACAGTATGCTATGTTTAACTTCATTTTTCTCTTCTCAGAGAAGTTTGAGAAAATGGAAGTTTAGGAATATCTTACCATTGTGGATCCCTAGGGCTCACAGTTCTTTCTGACATTCTCGTTCTTTGTATCATCAGGTTTTTGTTCTGAGCAATTTAATGTTCCTATTGATTGGGAATTATGCAGGAAACATCTAGAACAATGACACCTCTTTGTAGTTTGGGGGATTTACATCTAATTCAGCTTTTGAAATGTTTCACTTATACTCAATTATAGCAGTTTGAGCATGCATTTATATCCTACAAAAAATAAACCACAAATGTAACCATAAAGCTTCTAGGAAGGTAATCAAACCACAAAAATATTGTCAATTCAATTTGAAATGTAAATTATGTCAGATTTCTTTAGCAACTCAGCAAGAAAAAAAATGACACAATTCTAAGCACTTTAGCACAGGAAGAAAGAAAAATGCTCCTCCTTTTTGTGAAAATTAAGTGCTTCAAAAAATAGAATTTTACAATAAGTACATGGATTTACATGTTTTCTTCAGAAAAATAAAACAAGAGGCACTTAGGAAAGACTCCTTTGTTGTAATCAGGTTTAAGAAAGCATCATAAAAGCAGGAACGTGAACTTGTTTCTGAGTTTCCTACCTAGCATTGTAAATCCTACTTCTAGAACAAAACTTGAAAAGAAAGTAACCTTTAATAAGTATGAATCTGTCACAATCGCTCTGTAAGCTAAGTACCATTGCCCTTATTTCTCTGCAGGGCTGCGAGTTTCTCAGGCAGGTTATGTCACTTGCTCAAAGTCACCTCATCAGTACGAGGCAGGCCAGAGTGTACATCGAGCCCGGGTTTACACCAAAGCCCCCTGCGCTGTCCATTGTATCATGTTGTCTTTATATAAGTAAAGAGAAAATGATTCAGAAAATTGATCAGCGAATGAATGAACTAGGCTGTATAACTCAGAAAAAAATAGATTTTTGCTTTGTCACAAATAAAATGTGTTCATATCTGCATGATGACTTTTCATATTTCATTTACACTTTTACCCTTTATTTTGAAATTTTGTTTCTGTTGCATTTTTCTTTAGTCTTAATTTTTTGAACCACACATTTGTCTGTAGCTATTTTATGTTTTCCCCCTCAGGCTCTATTTCTTGTGTAATTTTGCTTATTTGCTGGAAGCATCATTTCTTAGTGAGGTGAATTTAACTAGAAATCAGTTATCTGGTTATTAAAGCCTTATGTAACTGACATAATCACATTGCTTTTTCCTTGATCTAGAAGTGAATTTTATTACATATGTTTAACTTCACATTTAAATAAATTAAACAATGAATTTAAGTCATTGCAATTAACTTTCTGTCTTACCTGATATGTTTGTGCTCCATTGGAAACAATTCAACTGAAACCGTAAAAACAATTGGTACAAATGGATAAGATTTTCTTTTATTTTTGAATATGACTTCTCTATAAGAAAATTATTTTGCTTTAATACCGTATTTTGTTCTTAATGTAACAAAAGAATTATACAATAGTGCATTCATGCGTTAACTTTACAACAAAACTATTATTTGATATACCTAAGAAAATGTTCCAAATTAATTACTGAAATATATTGACTTCATATAGCTGGCAAAATATTAAATTGATCAATCTAAAAATTGTATTATAGCATTGCCATGTGAACAAGTATTCACTATATAAATGCATGTAGTTTTATGTGTTTATACTTATAAATACGAATACGTAGAGCTAAGTGTGTGTGTGTATACAGAGAGAAAAGTAGAAATACCAAGAAGTTTGCATAATACAGTACAAGAGTGCCACCTTCTGGATTCAGTACATTTAGTGACAATTTCTATCATGTCCCTACTTTCCAAAATGTATTTCTGATTAGTGATATTTCTTGCTAGTTTTCCCTATATTTACTATTCACATTTAAATATTGTTTTTAATGTCACTATTCTTTTAATATGCCTGGAATTAATTATGTATATACAAAGATTTTCTAGATAATAACAGTAGGTTCCAAAATTTACTCCAGATGTAGTAACTGATATATCAGTGATACTAACAAAGCCAAACCAAAACAATGCAATGAAAAAATATATTTGAAAGTAAATTAATTCATTTGTTTTCTAACTATACTAATTGATAAATCAGCAATAAATATGTATTTCCAATATCTTGTGCAAAATATAATAACAAAACACATTTTCTAATAGATTTTGCTGGTCTGGTATTCTGAATTTATATACACATAGGTTTCCTATCAAAAGTAGTAAAACTAATAAGAAAACAAAATTAAACACATTTAATATTAATACAAGTTCATCTACATTACAGGAGTGATCAGAGGATTGAGCAAACATGTCTTGGATTTACAGCTGCTGAATAAACTTCTTTCCTCCTTTGGTATCAGGCTCCCTGACCCACCAGAAAATTGGATCATGATGTCCTTCCTCCCCTAAGACTCACAAATCATAATGAGAACTTGCTCTCAATTTAAAATCTCATCTGTCATTTTCAACAGTGTGCTAACTCACTTAAAATAGTGCAAACTTGTAACTGTTAATTTTAATTATTTACTAAAAGTTGTTGATCTTTTTTCTGTTAAACGAATGTCAAGTCTTTGGGAGGGACCTGGATAATGGTGGTTTTAGGGGCACTTTGCTGTGTTTCTTTTCCTTTTGCCCCTATTTCCTTCCTTCCTTCTTTCCCCTATGTGTTTGGGTGTGTAGGGCACCTAGAGACTTCCCCGAGCCTATAAAGATTATACTCTGTTTGAAGCTTTCTATTTTGCACATGGATAAAGACTAACTCTGTATATAAATATATCAAGTATGCAAAAGAATCTGAAATATGTCAGAAGAGATACACTGTTCTTTATGGTAGACAATATTTTATAATGGAATGTAAATGTTCTTAGCCAGTCTAATATTAATGCTAATTTTATGTAACCTATTTTCTAAAGGTCTCTTAAAGAACTTCTAATTCTCTCTTCTTTGGAGGAGGATTGGGAGTTCAAGAATCATGACACCTCTTCATTATATGTGTAAAATTGTGATAAGACATTATTTTAAACATAGCATAATATCCTTGTCCAGATTTCTTTTCCTTCAAACATTATTCATTCACTCTTGAATCCCCAAATGATAACTTCTCAAGTATGTTCAACTAATGGGAATATGGAGTGTATTAAAACAAAACGAAAGTGAATAATGAAACCATTCATTATAACAGAAGATTTTAAATGCTTATAACTTAGAGATCTACATATAATTCAAATAATCAGAGCATTGTGGAAGAAAATTCTCCAACCCTATTAATATACCACCAAGGACATATTTTGAGGTTCCTGTGCTAGTTTCTGTCTTACAGCTCCCAATGACGTCAGTATCTGCCCCAAATACAAAACGAGTGCAATTTATACATGAGAGATTTGCAGCTTTGTCAAGAATAGTACTTTAGTTTCTATATATAAGAGCTTAGAAATTCTTGAGCCTAAAAACAAGCAACTTCAAAAATATATGGTAAGCTCTTTTTAGATGTACATATAACCACCAAGAAAATTAATGGGAATTAAACATTCAAAGGAAAACAAATTCCTTTCAATCTCTTACAAGGTTATTTTCAATAAAGATTTATTTCTACTGAAATTTCACAACTCTACACATTCCAAAATAAATACATCATTTAAGTAATTAGTTTAAATAAGGTCTTTGTATTTTGAGTAGGATGAGATAAAACAGAGTGTAAATTAGCATACAGAATCAGCAGTCTCATTACCAAATTAAGAGTGCAGTGGGGGTTCCAGAGACACAGACTCAGATTTGCATGTCTTGTAAATTAAATACATGCAAACACACCTAGAGAATTCTCATAGTGGGTCAACTAAGGACCTGCGTGTGTGAGGCACTTAGAAATCTCCTGATACAAATCTCTTTTGAATGAAAGAGGAAGTTGAGCATATACTTGATGCAAGGATCAGTTAACTATGAAAGAGGAAGGGCACTTGTCATTGCAGTCTGACACATGTTATGCATTACCTTTATACTAGATCTTTCAGATTCCCGCCAGGATTTCCAGGACGTGGTGCTATCCCATAGGCATACCTACATAGGTAAAGTAAAACCATCATTGAAGTGTCTATAATCAACTGAAAGCCTAACACTACGCAGCTTTGTAAATTTGATTCACAATTTTGGAAGAAACGTATTTGTCCCAGTTAAATTTGATGACTCTTTATTGGTTGATATGGCACCCCATTTGCCTTTGGAATGGTGGAGGAAATTTCCATAGCAACCAGGCCTCAATGGCTCCACATGCAATGCCTGGAGAGAGCAGAAGAGGACATGACATATGCTGACATATAGTCCAAGTGACTGATCATCAGCACATGGGTTCAGTGAGTGAATCCCCAGGAAATTTAAATTGACTACCCTGTCTAAAATGCTGTGGGTGGTGCTGAACCAAGGAAATGTAGCTTTAGTTAACTTTATTTTGAATCTTGAGAGACCTAGAAAAAAACAGAAAAAATAAAACCATGAGTCCATTTGTAAAGGTAATGCTAATCATTAAAATTGATTAGGTCTCCGGAACATACTTCAATTTTTTAAGGACACTAGAATAATACCAGGGCAAGACTGCTATTAAAAATCTCTCTGTACTGTGCTTATTGTCACTGGAGAAAAGAAAAAAACTGCCCCTAAAAAGAGTAAGGTCAGTTTCTACAAACACAGTAGAATCCATCATCTGCAATAAGTGTTCACCAATTTATCCCTGGTCCCCTAAGAGAGTGAAGTCAGAGCCCTGTCTCCACTGTCCCGGTGCCTCCATGACTCTGCACTCACCACCTGATCCTGATTCATTGGTAGATACTTTGGGTGTATTCCAGACAAAAAAACAAAAACAAAAAACAACATTAAACTCCCATGAGCAAAAGTAGGAATTTTCCTCAAAAATCTCTATATACTCTCGCCAAGAGGAAATAAGGTAAACTGAATTTGAGTCTGGATCTTTAATGCCTTGACTAGATAAAAGAAGCAAGATGAGTGACTCGTTTTGTGCATTTTTGAATGGTTTACATCCTTAGCACACTAAGCGCAGTAACAAAACTACTGCTTTGTTCAAATGAACAAAAAAGTTGGTCGGAGTGGTAAATACATGTTTTAAATTTTCTGGGCCTCACTTGGCCTTACAAGTATATGAGTTGGTACATTTCCCAGTGGAGAGATACTTGCATGCCCCTGTTACAGTATCAACAACAAAGGGAGAAAGTTACTAAAAAGCCAGAAAACAATAATATAGAGTGATCAGAGGGAATGAAGAGCTTCTATTACTCCAAAGCAAAGCTCCAACCTTCCGTTCTGGAATCTTTACGGATTCTTGTCTTGTATCAGAGCTTCTCCTCAGGACGAGGAACTCAGATAGAAGTTCCTCCTCCTAACCAGGACCTCCTAACCTTTTCAGCAGCATGACATACATAGAAAATGATAATATGAGATAGAAAAGGGAGGTATTCTGGAGAGGATTTAGAGGCATCTATGTGAAGCTTGATTTTTAAAAATAATTATATTTATTATACTTTATATTATGAAATTATTTTTTAATTAAAGCAAGGTATTAGGGAAGATATTATATGTTGATCAAATTTTTTTTCAAAAATGTTGATAAGAAACGAGGTTTCTTCCATAAGCCTAACTTTTTATACCAAATTCTGTGATTAAACAGATATACATATTTCCTGATCAAAGCTTTTTAACGATGTTCTTTTCAAATTCTTCATAATCAAAACATACTAGAAAGTTTTGCACATAAAATGATAAAATATTTAACCTCAAACTGATTGTCTTTGAGGAGAGCAAGAGCTAAGCATGGACTACAGCAAGGGACAGTCCCCAAGTTATCCCAGTGCTCTGACTACTGTTGTTAGAACATAGACGTTTTAATTGGCCCCAAACCTCCAATATTCAAGTATTCTTTAGTACCTATCCACTTCCTGATTTGGAAGGAGAAAAAGGAAGGAGCCATCTTAATGCACACTGAAATTTAAACTTTATTGAAAAATGCTTGCTATAACTGTCTTGGATTCTGAGTAGGACGCCATACATATATGTCTTATCCTAGAGGCCAAGCGTCATTTCAGTTCTTCCTTCAGTTTCTTATTGTGTCAGCCAAACCTGCTGTCAATTAGGGGCATTACTTTCCACTTTGAGAGAGAGATTAGCAGAGGATCAGAGAATTTCTCAAAGCACTGTGGCGAGGCCACTTCACTGCTCTTTGCCATGGTTCAATGGATCATCCTGGGACCAATGGGATGGGAAGTCCATCATATTGAGAAAGGTCCTCTCTAAATGTTTCTTTAACATCGCCTCCAGAATATTAGTGGTTTAGGGTGCTAAATTAATTATCTTGAGGATGACACTTATTTATTTGGTCAAAAATGGATTTTGCATGTCATTTTTCATATTGAATCATACCCAGCCTTATTGCCTAGCACAGATGATCAGACAATCTTAAAAATGAAGGACTGCAACTCAGCAACCCCAGGAAGAAGAAGCCATCTTCTCTGATTTGACAGGTGTATTGGTAGAGTAATTGAACAAATTTGTTAACTCAGAGAGAAATCAAAGTAACGCACACAAATTTAAACATTTTAACTTAGACAAAAGAAAATTAATTCATCAATAATAATATATCTAATTAACAATCTTTTTGTACACCACCTCCATAATACAAATACTTTGTGTCCTATTTATTTAAAAAAGGGAGAGATGTTAAACATAACAGAAATATCAGTCTGAATATAAAAATTCTTCCATATATTTTGCTTTCCTTCAATCCCTGAATCTTAAAGTTCTTTGTCAAACCAATTTGGCAGCCATTTCTTTTTAATGATTTGCCGTTAGGGAGTTTCTCTAAAGTATTCAACTTAGTGGATAGAGAACAAAATAAATCTATTTTCTCTGCACTCATGCATCATAATTTTGCATATTATTTAATTAAATCACATGAATAAAATAACACATGCCAAAATTAGTGTAAACAGTCACAGGACTAATACAACTCATGCTTGGTAAGCACACACACACAAAAATAGCTCAATTGCCATGACGATTAAAAAGAACATAAAGCATTGGTTCATCTGGCATGTCTATTATGTGGAAGTAAATTATGAAATCTTCTATAATGTTAGCAATTAAACTGTTCAAAAGTAAATGTCAACAGGGGCCAACCCAGTGGTACAGCGGTTAAGTTTTCGTGCTCCACTTTGGCAGCCTGGGGTTTGCCAGTTCGGATCCTGGGCATGGACTTATGCATCACTTACCAAGCAATCCTGTAGCAGGCATCCCACATACAAAATAGAGGAAGATGAGCATGGATGTTAGCTCAGGGCCAAATTTCCTCAGCAAAAAGAGGAGGATTGGCTGCAGATGTCAGCTCAGGGCTAATCTTCCTTAAAAAAAAAAAAAAGTAAATGTCAACATCCATTTCTAAGTAAACTTCTTATTCCCACAGAGGAATTAAAGTCTCCTAAATGAAATTTTTTCTCCCTTTAAAAACATTTATTTTCAAAAATATTTTCTCCTTTATCATTTCTTTATTCAACTTAGTCCTAGCTATAATGCCCCACTCATGTGCCTAAGGAGAGCCTAGATTATTTTCCCCAGCTGTAGCCACTTGAGTCATTCTCTACAGTAATCAGGTTCATTTCTTCATTTTGCATCTGCAAAGTCAGTTAGTCTAACTTCAGTCCGTCCTGTGTCCCTACGTTTCTGAAGATTCAGCTGGCCAATAAAACATGCAAAGGCATTTTAGCACTAGAACAACCTCCAGGATATTGAGAAAATGCAATAAATTCTGCAGAAACAAATGCAAACAGCTATATCTTTTTATGATATAGACACAAATTCCCTTAGAAAATAGCATATCTGATGCAAAATTGAAACACACAAAACAATATACATGAAAATATAGTTTTAAAGTAGAAAGTCAGAAGTTCACAAAGAAATCACCTCTGTAGCTATTTAAATACACACAGGCACACAGCTTATCCCAACGTGGGTGATTCCACATGAGCAGAATGTTATGAACTTAATGTTTGTGTTCCTCCTAAAATTCATATGTTGAAATCCTAATCCCCAATGTGATGGTACTAACAAGTGGGCCCTGTGGAAGGTAATTGGGTCATGAGGGTGGAGTCTTCATAAACGGGATGATTAATGCTCTTATCAAAGGGACCCCAGAGATCTCTCACTCTTTTTCCAACCTGAGGAAAAAAGGGGAAGATGGCAGTCTGCAGCGTGGCAGAGGCCCCTCACCATTATGCAACCATGCTGGCACCCTGATTTCAGACTTCCAGCATCTGGAACTGTAAAAAATAAACTTCAGCTGTTTATAAGCCATCTGGTTAATGGTATTTTGTTATTGCGGCCTGAGCAGACTAAGACACGTATGTCTGGTTGAAGGTCACAGACCACAGGAGAAATTTAATTGTTTGGGTAAAGGAAGTAGAGAAACAAATGGAGACAAAACAATAAAAGCATTCTTGGGCTCACAATCACCAAGAAGATGCTTCTTTGCGCTACAATTTAGAATCCAAAATACGTGAATGAAAATTTTAATTGATAGAACTCTTCCATCAAGTGATTCATTGGTGTACTGTCTTCGTGTTGCCTGGAGAAGATGGGACTCCCCTTCAGACCGAGGTATCTTGAAACGCTTTTATTCCTGAGAAACTATCTAGGCCTTTCTTCCTTTTTATTTTCTTTTGACTCTCATGCTTTTGATACTTCAATGCCGAACTGAATAGAATTCTCAGTGTCAGGAGACAGACTCCATCAATTTCTCTCTTGTATCCCAGGAATGGGTCTGACATGGTTCTCCATTTATCGGAATTAGAAAATGTCCTCAAAGAGATTGCTTAACTAAAATTGGTGAGTTATTATTATTATTTTTTGATATTTCTTTAGCCTCTATCCTCCAATATTTGTGCTTTCTCAAATCTCTCTAGTTCTTAGACTTCTACTTTTTCAAGCTGTGACTACGTTTACCTCTTCTATTGTGATAAGAGGTTCACCTCTCTGTGCAGTAGGACAACTTGACTGGAATTCCTGTCGTATTGCATTTTCTTCCCTATTTTCCTTCTTACATCTGTCAAATGTAACATGAAACTTTAAAATATTAACCTCATCCCTCTCTAACATATTAAGGACCAACACTACTCACTGAATTGAAATATTTCTTCTTTTAAGAAAAAAATGGACTTTTATAAGAGACAAAAGAGACTTTAGGCTGATCACATTCTTCCTCGAATTTCTGACGTTTCCTTTTGAAATCCCTGAACTTTGTTATTAACATAACAGACTGCGAGGCATTTTTACTTCTCACTGCTGTTTTCCTCTAGTTCTGAGAAACATGATTCCTAGAGTCAGGGTATTTCCGGCACAGACTATTTACACTTTCTATTTAGCCCTGTTTGCCACACATTCACTGATTTTTTCCCTCTTTCCAATTCAGGAAGACAATTCCTGTACTGTAAAGACCCCATTTCTCTTTATTCATTGATGTAGTCAACCACAGCACTGGGTTTGAACCTACACTCAGCAGCTCTAAAATATATAACCACGATCAATGGTTATCTAATCAACAAACCAAACCCAAGTTGAGAGCCTGAGAGAAATTTCCAGTAGGCCACAGGATTTCACAGAAGAATCCCTTTTCTGACCCTGGATGTTATTCTAAGCAGAATAAAGAGGAAGAAGATTTGTCATAGTCAATATAAAACCAACTAAAGCACCTGGAATTAAGGATCCCGTGACCTAAATAAATCACATAGGCAAGCTGTGGTTTATTGAGTGAGCTGACCCTTACTCATATAAATTTTATTACTGTTACAATTTGAAGTCCAAAATAAAACTCTTGAGGTCTGCCAAATGAAGTCCTACACATTCCTCTGTCAGAATCTGCCTGCCTGGAAAGTTGCCTACCAGACTTGTAGTAACATTGGCAAGTTGAATTATAAATACATAGAGAATGTCATTCACTCATTCATTCATGCATTGATTGATTGATTCATTCATGCATTCCTCATACAGATATTTCCTGAAAAAAGAGTGTCTGAAATATTCTTCTAATTATAAGTAGGTGCTTTAGTGAAAAATATTAACATATGCTCTATTCTCCAAGAGCTACCAGTAAAACACAGGTGATATTTAACAGAGGATAACGGTTAATTTTCTAAAATTATATTAAGCAGTGGAGGAAAAGCACAGAATGCAGGTTTTGGACTAATCTAATGAGAATTCCAAGTTCATAAACTTTCCCATCTACTGAAAATATACCAGACATTGACAATGAGATTTTAAGCAGGTTTTTAGTAAGTTCCCATTCTACGGGGTGTTAAGTTTATAGTAAAAACATGGTAGCACACGGGAAGCAAAGGAAATTATTAGGAAACCAATTCATTGAATTTCCATGGCAGTCAAAACAAGTTTGTAGAAAATTTGGAATGAATACTTTGGGTAGCAGTAGTTAACATAATAATTTAATGTAATGCTAAATTGCTACATAAATACCTAGAGATCTGAATTAAAATATTTAAATAAATTTCTTGGAACTTTTAATTTAGCAAACTTTAATGATTTATAGTGTATTTGAACTAAGAGGTGGCTTAGTTGAATCACTTTATTTTATATTTGAATTTGTGGTCAATATATTGGACATAAATCATGACATATGTTACAAAAAAATAAAGGGAAGGAATTTATGCAATTTCACTTGTTAAAAGTTATTTTCCCAAAACTCCTGTTTGACACCTTTATATAACATTAATATACCAAATATCTTTTTTTCCTCAAATATCTTTTGAATGTGATATGTTACAAATAAATATTCAAAATGAAAATAAGACAAGGTATACCCTTCAGCTAAAACTAACATTCTGTCCAGATGTCAGATTGGATTTAAACTTTTAAAGCCTGATTTAGAGTTTGACACTAATTTCCTTCAATGCCAAACTACATTGGCCTTAAGAAATGCAAAACGACTAAAAATAACCATGCATTGTATTCTTTTCTTCTATTACGTACAAATCTCTCTCTTTTAGGGCTGAAGTCTATTCATTATTGCTTTTTTAGGTGCAAATATGAAATAAAACATCTTTCACCCACCTCCTCACACACAACGCATGAGATCTCCTGCTCAAACCTGACAGTTTTACAGATGAAGTAACTGCTGTAGTGGGGCTAAACGCTACAACTTGATGGTGGCAGAAGAAGGACTAGGACCTAGAGTGTCACATTCCAGGACAGTACTTCTGTCTCTTAACAAGAGTTTGCAAATTGGTATTTTACAGAAGAAATGTTTTCTAACCTGTATTCTGCATACATATTATACTAAAAGTAGACCAACTGTAATTGAAAGAGAATCGCTTTAGTATTTCTGATTTGCTATAGTCTCTACTAATTCTGATGCTTGTATATCAGGTCTAAAATATGATACACTTGAGTTTAATATAGGTTGTATTCTCCATTTTAGCTAACTCCTTTCTCTGTCAGCAAATGTCCTATAAATAGGTTGAATGAAACTAATGTGCTGTAAGTGATATTTCTGCCCATTTACCAAATTTCGGGAACGATCTCTCTGCTTTTTAAGGAACAAGTATGTTGGATTTGCATTTAAATTCTATTCAACATTCCTAGTATGCCTAAGTATTTTAGAGTCAGGAAAGCTAAAATCTGTATTTCCTATGTTTTAGTGGAGTAAAATTATGATTTTGACTTAGAGAATCAGGTATATTGTTTAAAATTTGGAATGTTTAAGAAAGCAGAGGTGGCATTACCACTAATTTTGCTATTTCTACTATTTCTTCTGGCAAACCCAGTGAGAGACTTTTCCCCCAGTAACTTTTCCAGAGGACCCACTGTCCAAACAAAATTTTGAGGATATCAAGAGGTGGGTGGAAGCATTCATACTGTACAGTGGATCCTGGTAGGCACCAAATGGTTTGGGAGCCAGCAGGAGCATCGGGATTACAGAGGCTTTCTTTTTTTTCCCCTTTTTCTCCCAAAGCCTCCCAGTACATAGTTGTGTATTTTTAGTTGTGGGTCCTTCTAGTTGTGGCATGTGGGACACGGCCTCAGCATGGCCTGAGGAGCAGTGCCATGTCCGCGCCCAGGATTTCAACTGGCGAAACCCCAGGCCACCAAAGCAGAGCGCATGAACTTAACCACTTGGCCATGGAGCCGGCCCCTACAGAGGCTTTCTGATGACGGCAGTTGCAAAGTGGTTCAGAACTGTCAGTCTGGTTTGAAGTCATTCCTAAGTGTCTATCCTAAAGTCTATAGCTTCAGCCATGCCACATTTCTTTAGACCACTTAACCCTCTGAAAAAACTGTTCCTTGCCTAAACTAATGACACGGCATTAACTTTCCCTCAGCTTAACTAAACTTTAGACAGGCTGATTCCTGACTCTAGGCCTCTGACTTCCCTTTTCTTAGGGTATTTACTTTAGAAAATTTATAACTGTAAATTCTTTCTTTGCCTCTTTGAGATGTAAATCTTTTTGTTTGTTCCTTTATATTTAGAAATCTTAGCGATTTATTATACTGTTTATAAATATGTTTCTAGGTAAAAAAACATAACGTCAGAAATGATAACATTTGTACTTTTTATACCTCAAATTTCTCTTTTTAAATGTGTTGTGTCATATATATAAAACAATATTAAGTAATATGATAATATGTTCTTGTCCTGACTGTGAATTTAAAACTTGTGCTTTAAAACATTAAAGCAAGATTTCCAACTACTAAAATATGCTGATTTGTATAGAATTGAAATTCTTATTTTCGGTTTTTTCCCCAGCTTTATTGAGGTACGATTGACAAATAAAAATTATGTATATTTAAGGTGTAAAATGTGGTGTTTTGAGATACATATACATTGTGAAATGACTACCATGATCAAGCTAATTAATACATCCAGCACCTCACGTAGTTACCTCTTTTGTGTTTGTGGTGCGAGCACTCGAGATCTACTCTCTTTGCAATTTTCAAGGATACAATACATCATTATTAACTACAGTCACCATGCTGTCCATTAGGTTTCCAGAACTTATGTATCTTATAGCTGAAACTTTGTACCTTTTGAACAATACTTTCCCTTTCCCCAACCCCAGCCTATGGTGACCCTCATCCGGCTCTGTTACTAGCAGCTCAACTGTTTTTTTTTTTAGACTCCACATATAAGTGACGTAATGCAGTATTTGTCTTTCTATGTCTGGCTTATTTCACTTAGTATAATGTCCTCCAGATTCATCAATGTTGTCCTAAATGACAAAATTTCTTTCTCTATTTAAGACAATAATATTCCATGTACATATATATATATATATATATATATATATATATATATATATGTAGCAGAAGTTGAGAATTTAGAACTGACAGGTTTCTGATCATGACAGATTTCTGATCTCAAAAATCTCTTAATAGTGATGATCTAATCAGTGCAGTGTTTATTTGGTTTTGGAGCAAGCAGCTTCCTGATTGCTGAAGACACAGCACACCTATTTGTGTCCTGATTATAAGATATGACTTTGGAGAAATTCTCAGACACTCAACCTGGAATCTACTTCTGTTCAACCAATAATCTTGTGAGCTATTTAATTCATTGTAATAAAGCATTTTATGTATAACTTGATGGAATGGATTCTGTTCTGTACTACTGAATCTTGACCAATATATGTACTTCTCCTAAAACAGTCTGGACCTAAATTTCTCTCAGTAAGGTTTTGTCGTTTTCTGTTTAGTAGCTGCAAGATACATCATCTTCTAGGCTTATTCTTAAGTTTATGATTTTTTAAATACTATTTTAAATAATACTTGTTTTTCAAATTTCTCTACTTTTTGTTGCTAATATTTAGAAATATAATTATTTTTATAGTAACTAATTTGTCATCTTTCTACACTTACTTATAAATTTAAATTTTTCGTCTGTGGAGCATTTTGAATTTCTGAAATACATAATTGTGATATCAATGACAGTAGGTTTGTTTCTTTTCAATTCTTTTTTCTTTCTCAGTTCTTCCTTCCTTTCTTCCTTCCTTCCTTCTCTCTCTCTCTGTCCCTCCCCTCTTTTCCTCCTCATTTTCTCCTTTCCGTTTCTCCTCCCTCGTTCGCTCCCTCCCTTCTTCCTCCCTGCCTTCTCTTTCTTTTTCTCACTTTCTTGCTTGCTTCCTTTCTCATGCCTTTTGTGCAGTACAGACATTCACCGTAGGGGTGATGGTGGGCACTGTTGTTTTCTTCCTATCTCAGGGGAAAGTTTTCAATTTTTTACCACTAAGTATAAAAATTGATTTAAGAAGTCCTGTTGACATCTTTAGCCCACTTTTTAATTGTTATGCTTTCTCTTTACTGATTTTAAGAAATTCTAGATAGATAGATGGATAGATAGATAGACAGATAAACTGGAGGATAAATATATTACAGATATCTTTTTCCAGATACTGTTAAGGTGTATTTTGAAGAAACAAAGTTCTTAATGTTAGTGAAATCCAATATAATAAACTTTTAATTTATGTTTTTATGTCCTTAGTACCTCTTTATGTCTTATTTAAGAAATTCCCCAGCACCAGCCCTGGGCCAAGTAGTTAAGTTGGCACGCTCCGCTTGAGGGTACCAGGGTTTTGCCGGTCGGATCCTGGGCGAAGACCTGGCACTGCTGATCAGGCCATGCTGAGGCGGTGTCCCACAGAGCACAACCAGAGGCACTCACAACTAGAATATACAACTATGTTCTGGGGGGCTTGGGAGAAGAAGAAGAAAAAAAAGAAAGAAGAGGATTGGCAACAGATGTTAGCTCAGGGCCAATCTTAAAAATAACAAATTCTTTTATTCTAGATTTAAGAAAATAATCTCCTAATACAAGCCTTATTGTTTTATACTTACGTTGAGGCTCTGCTGGAGGACAGAAATTAAAGCAGTTGCACTGTGATCTTTTTTTTTCTCACAGTTAACAAGGAGATGTCCCAGGGGAAAAGTAAGAAACCGGGTGACCTGGTGACAATTGAATAGGCTGACTAATTGTCTTAGTCTGTCCGTTTAGGCAGCTATAACAAACGTACCCTGGACTGGGTGGCTTAAACAACGAGCTCTTATTTCCAACAGTTCCGAGGCTGGGAAATCCAAGATCAAAGTGCTAGCAGGCGCAGCGTCTGGTGCTTCCTCGTTCACAGACAGCCGTCTTCTTGCTATGTCCTCACGTGGCAGAAGGGGCAAGGAGGCTCTTTGGGGTCTCCTTTATAAGGGCACAAATCCTTGGCAGAGGAGGGTTCCTTTCTCTGGAATGTAATTAGGCATTTCTGATTATGCATTGGTTTTAGTAAATTATTATAGAATGTATGGATTTATGATCCAGGATTTGAAAAAATTTCATGTATTCTCAGGAGCAACATGAAGATGTTTTATAAACTAAATGTTCCCCAAGGTGAGATAATAATCTAAGGACCACACTTTCATAGCCTATTTACTGTGGACCAGAGAGCATATGTCTGATGTAAGAAAGAAAGACTTGCAGGGCTGCCCTCCATATCCAGACCTAACCATACTTCTTCTATGGCTCTTGATTGGCTGCTTCTTCTGTGCCTCTTGATTGCTTCATTTCTTGCAATTATTAGTAAATTTGGATACTGGGTAAGATCTCTAATTTGTATTAGTCAAATTTGAAAATCCAACTCTGTGTTTGCTCAATAATTGCTCTCAAATTAAATTTTGTGTAAGCTATGAGGTAAGGCCTAAAATTCATTTTTACCATATAATTATCCAATTGATGAAGCACAACGTTATTTAAAAGATCTTTTAGTCACTATTTTGCTGTAACACATTTGTTGTAACTTAGGTGATTATATAGGCTGTTTCCATTAACTTATATTTTCATACTTGCATCAATGTCATACTCTTTTACTTATTGTGAATTCAGAGTAAAGCTTGATATCTGGGAGTATAAGTCCTCCAGCTTTGATTTTGTTTTTTCAGGATTACCTTGGCTCTTCTGTGTCCTTTACAATTCCATACACATTTTAGAATCAGATATCATCTCCACCATTAACAAAAAGAAAGAAAGAAAGAAAGGAAGGAAGAAAGCAAGCAAGCAAGAAAGAATCTGTAATCTTTGAATTTTAACTGAGATTGCAATGAATTTCTAGACAAGATTAGAGAGGGCTGATATTTAAACAATAATGTCTTCCATTCTATAAATACAGTATAGTCTTATATTTAGATAAATAAATTAGATAAATTAATAAATTTAGATAAATTAACCTCTACAACGATTTGAATATTCAATGTGTATGTTTTCATATGTATAGTGAGACACCGGTATAATTTTGATGCTTTTCAATATTATTTTAAATGATATATTTTTTAAATTGATGGTTGGTGGTATATAAAAATAAAATTAATGTGTGCATATTTGCTTGTTTCTAGTGATCCTGCTATACTTATTTATTAATTCTAATTCTGTATTCTTCTGGATTTTCCTCGTCAGAAGTCAAGTAATCTGTGATGACACTTTTATATGTCCTTTTCCATTCTTTACACAATGTATTTCTCTATAATGTTTTTTTCCATTGGCAAAAGCTTGTAGTACAACCTAAAATAGAAATGGCCACTGAAAAGATTTTTATTTTGTTCTCAAACTCAGAGGAAAATCTTTCGATATTTTGCCATTAAATACAGTGTTGTACAAAAGTTGCTTTTTTTTTTTTACTTTTGTTGAGATACTAGTTGTAAGATTAAAGAAATTCTATGTTTCATTTTATTTAGAATTTTCAATATCAGCAAGTATAAAATTTTATACTTTTTCCTATAAATTGAGATAATTAAAGATTTTTACTTTTTCCCCCTTTGCTAATGTACAACGCATTGTTTTTCAAATATTGATTCAGCTATTATTTTTCCCTCTTGTATTTTCTTGACGAATTTTGATATTGAAGTTATTCTGGGCTCATAAAATGAGTTGGGAAGTGATCTGTCATTTACTCCCCTCTGGAAGACTTTACCTAACGTTCATAATATTCCTTAACTGTTTGGAAGAATTAACAAATAAAGCCATCGGAGCTTAGAGTTATTTTTGTGAGACACTGTAATTATTAATTCAATTATGTACTTTAAAAACTACAAGGCTGTGCAAATATTCTATATCTTTTTCTGTGTCAGTTGTAATGAATCATGATTTCCAAGAAATTTGTCTATTTTATCTAAAGTTTACAAATTTATTAGAAAAAACCAAAATATCCTCCTATTATCTTTTTAATGTCTATAAGATCCATAATGATGACTCTTTTCATGTCTGATATTAGTAACATGTGCTTTTTCTTTTTATTGATCAGTATTTCTAAGTGTTTATCAGTTTTTAATTTTCTCAAAGCTCCAATACTTGGGCTCGTAAAATTTTCTTTATTGTATGTCCCTTTTTACTTCCTTGATGTCCACTTTTTAACATTATTTCCTAAGCTTTCCTCTAGGATTTTGAGATGGATGTTCAGATCATAGAAATTCAACCTTTCCTATTTCTTAATATATTACTTATTTTATGCTCCTGAAATGTTGCAAGATCATAAACATTTTAGCTCCATTTTCCTTTTTTTATTTGTTAAACTAACTTTGCATATATTTTAACACTACGTAAATTTTAAACTTCAGAAGACACTATCATTGTCATCATTATTACTACTAGTGAAGTGGTGGTATTAAGTCAGCACTCATTTAAATCATTCACATAACTTCTTTGACCTTATCATTGCTCATTTCCTCTAGAATTTCTGTATCTCCATTAGCAAGTATTTTCCTTGTACCTGAAAGATTTTCTTTGTAATTGCTTTCATGCAGATGTAACAATTAATTAACTTCTATTCATTTGAAACCATGTTTATTTCAACTTGCGTTTTAAAGAATTTCTAACTATCACTTTCTAAGTTGGCAGTTATTTAATTTCAGCACTTTAAAAAATGATATTTCATTAATTTGCGGCTTCCATTATTTCTGCTGAAAACTCATGAATCCACCTTACTCAACTCCCTTAAAAGTAAGGTGACTTTTGGATAAAGGTGGGAGTGACCAAATTAGATGCCATTGCTAGAACAATCTCTCATAAAAGGAGTCTTGCTTCTATGGAATCTTAGTTCTTCTAGTCCTTTTTGTGTGTCGCAGCTTTCCAAACTGTTTAAAAACATGAATTTCATCTTTTATTTTTTCAGTCCTAATTTTTGTAGTAGGAACAATAGCTACTACATTATATCTGAAAGCAGACATTTTAATTTATTTTGTAAGTTTTATTTTCATTGCAATCCAAATAAGTATACTTACCTACATCCTGGGCCTAAAAGGTAAATATTAGCATATTCTCAAGATTTTAGAGAAATGACAATTAGGAAAAAGGTGGTTATTCATTAAACATATTAAATGTTTGTATTAATTTAACATAGAACTCTGCCTAATGCTGATTCCTTAGTAAGAGTTAAAACTTTCAAATAAAAATTGCTAACATAGACACTTTGAACATTGAACTGGACTACAAAAAGAACTTCTATTTTAAACACAATAATTTGTCATATAATTCCAAATTGACATCAATTATTCTCTAACAGCCATAAGAAATAACTACACTGTAATACTTATGTGGAGCGTGCCCTAAAACCATAATTACTGTCACATCTGCTACCTACCTGATTAGTATTTTACTCCCATTAGATTTTAAACTGTTAATATAAATGCTTTTTATTTAGATGCTATAAGTAAAAGACAAAGCCAAAAATGTTAGTGCCAAATTTTACATATTTATAGATAGTAACCATATTCTCTGTGAAATATACATATATGTTGTATTTGAGAAATCAACTAATAAATAGTACAAAATAAAATTGAATAAGACTTAGTCTATGTGGAGTACAATATCATGTTTTATAATTATAGATATGTTCTTATGGTTCTTAATTACACAGACATTGTCTGCCTATAACACAGCTAGAATTATTAAATGTTAATTCTGTAATTTCAGTTTCCCCAAACTCATTTGTTGGCTTTTCAAAACTAATCAGCACATTTTTCAGGTAGAAATGAGAAAAAGTCTCTAGCTCATCCTCCAATGACTAACACACGGTACCACATGAATCTTGCCATCTAATCTAAAATAGCCAAGGTAAAGATTCAAAATGTACCTTTATATTATGGAATGGAAAATATCTTAGAATCTGTGCCTCCTTAATCCTTATATACACTTTCCATGAAGTGGGAATTTTCTACCTTCCATGCTGATTAGAATATTTTTAATTACATATATTTTGACTTTTGAGGAAAACACAAAGCATTCAGAAATGGATTGCAGGTTATAGTAATAAGATTGCAATTTCTAAATAGCTTTCAGAATATATATTAACTATTCCCATTTGTAACTTTTTTTCTTTTCTTTTCTTTTCTTTCTTTGCTGAGGAAGATTCGCCATGAGTTAACATCTGGTGTCAATCATCCTCTTTTTGCATGTAAGCTGCTGCCACAAAATCGCCACTGACAGGTGAGTGGTGTTGGTCCATGCCTGGGAACTGAATCCAGGCTGCCCAAGTGGAGCATGCTAAACTTAACCATGAGGCCACCAGGGCTGGCCTTTGTAATCCATTCTTATCCTTTTCTCAATTCTTATCTTTTTCTATTTTAGAGCAATTTATTTTTATTCCTTTAATCGTTTGATTATTAAAATGTTATTTTTTTATGTCTACTATGTATTAAGTCTGTGATAGATAAAAGGAGAAGAAAATTGTCACTCTCATTATGGATTCCAATAATAAAATGAAAGATATTAAACGCTGATTTTAATTTTCCAAACATTTAAGAATGTTTGTCATTGAATCATCTAGTTTTTGTGTTGCACTTGGAAAAGTAGAATTATTTGTATGATTTTCTTCATCACTATTACACATTGCAATTTATTTTCATCAAAGTTGAAATCAGCACAAACTGTATAGAAAACAAACCTTTCAAGTTATAATTGGCCTAATCACAAATCCATTTATCTTCAAATATACTAATAGACAACTTTCTTCAATATATAAAAGCATTACTGATGAATTAAAACCATAAATTTGAGAGTTGGAGAAACATGGTTGGAGATTAAAAATCATCATCTTAATCAGCATTATTTGTATAACTAAATGAGAGGCAATTTAAAATTAATTTCATTTCTTTAATTAACTCTAGTCAGGAGTATGTTTGATTAGTGCAATTGTTTCTGAACTGACAATTTTGTACTCAAGAAAAATGGAATGTTGATTTTTAGTATTATATCACCTTTTTACAATATTATAAAGAGACTTGTTTGGAATATTTAGAGATGGCATGGTCTAACTACAAAGAATTCAATTTTTTTGTTTATTTGAAGAGAATATGAATAGATCTATACATAATTTTTTTGCTCTGACAACTTTTAAGTACATATCTTGGACATATTACTTCTCAGGTGCTCTTATGAAAGAAGATAATAATATCTAACTCATGGAATGGTGGAGGAAAAAATGATGTGTGTTATTAAAGTTCTTTGCAAATTCCAATATTCTAAATACACATATGGCATAATTATAATATAGATTAAAAAATCATAAGATATTTAAGATCATGCAATATGTAGACCATAAAATACATATGGTCTCTGTCTGCAGCCATAAGGTCTCTGTCACAATGGCTGCGTTTTGCCATTGTAGCGCTAAAGCAGCCATAGACAATATGTAAGCAAGTGGATGTGGCTACGTTTTAAGACTTTATTTACGAAAACAGGTGGTGAGGTCTGTTACAGATCCCTGGTATAAATAATAATAAGCATGACGTTTTTAGCAAGTAAAATTATGAACAACTGTCAACATAAGGAAGGCATTCCATTAAAAGTATGTTGCAGGGGTCAATGACCCCTGCTCAAGCTGCAGAGATCTTGCCAAGAGAAGCAAGCATATCTATTAACAACCAACAAAATGAGACATAGACTTCACAGAGTAGCTTAACAGAAAAAAAGAGACAGAATGAAGAACATCTGCCCAGAATATAAAGGGAAAGATCACTCGCTGTAAAAGACAATGGATATATTGCAGAGACTTATTTAAAGAGAGTAATTTAAATATTTGAATTACACATTTGTGTGAGAGTGAACAGAAAGTAAAAATGGAGTTGATAGATATAACTTACTTTCTCTCCAGTTTGAATAATTTTAGGAAGATTTTATGTGTTTTTTTAGAATAGACCTAAAAGGATCTGATAGAAAAAAGTTGACATTTTACTGATATTGTCTTGAGACATAAATAAAAGGGCATGGTCATACCAAGGAGTCAAAAGATAAAAAGTAAAAGAGCCATTGACAGCACCAGGGAAAAGATTTTTCCTTTAGTTACAACTAGATATCTATTTTATCAATTCCTAATTAAGTGGGCTTCATCCTCTTTGCTCTCCATTTTTAATCTCGTCCCTTATGCTGTCATATCTTTTTGACTGTCACACAGATGTCACCATAGGACACAGTTCTAAAGTCTCCATATATCAGGCAAAGGGGTCCTCTAAAGAATCTCATCATGTCCTTCATCTGAACAGAACTATGCAATAGTTTTCATACACTTAGAATAAACTTCAAACTTCTTGCATTGGCCCTCAAGGCCCTTCATGATATGGCTCCCGCCAACTGAAGAATGTCACCTACTCACCAACCTTGCCCTCAGTCACTAAGCTCCAATCTATTGTTTTTTCTAGTCTTTGAAATGACAAATCCATTTATGTCTAGTGGCCTTCATATTACAGCTCCCTCTACCTGATATAACATTCTTCCAGATCTTTACATGGCTGGCAGCTCATTCAAATTCGGTTATCATATTAAATATAATTCCCACCTCTGAACACTCAGTCCAAAATTCCTCCATTTGGGGCTGGCCTGGTGGCCCAGCGGTTAAGTGCACACGCTCTGCTTCGGCGGCCTGGGGTTCTCCAGTTCTGATCCCGGGTGCGGACATGGCACCACTTGGCAAAAGCCATGCTGTGGCAGGCGTCCTACATATAAAGTAGAGGAAGATGGGCATGGATGTTAGCTCAGGGCCAGCCTTCCTCAGCAAAAAGAGGAGGACTGGCAGTAGATAGCTCAGGGCTTACCTTCCTCAAAAATAAAATGAAATGTCTCCATTTATGCCACTCTTTTGTTTTCCTTTTAGACTTTATTACAATTTGATATGTCTCATTAATTTTTACTTTTGTCTTCTATTACTCTACATCTGGCACTCTAATGCATGTACTTCGTCCATTGTGTTTACTGGTGTATAACAGTTCTAACAGTTCCTGACATGGTAGATATTAAATAATTTTTATTTAAGGAAGGAAGGAAGGAAGGAAGGAAGGAAGGAAAGAACAATTCTACTAACACTGGCAAGGATGTAGGAATAAGTGTCATCACAGGAATCCTGCAATATCAAGGCCAGAAAAGAATAACTGTAAAGAATGCTAAAATTATTGGCAAATATAAAGACAAGAGCATAGCAGGAGGCCATCTAAGGAAGCCAAAGAAGTTGACCTTAACTGATAACATAAAATTTCAAGATAAGGAACCAGGAATCTCAATTCAGAAAGTGAAGGTCAAAATTAGCAATCCTACAAGTATTGTATGTATCACCAATTCATTGATACCTATGAAGGGATAGAATTCTGACAGCCAGACAAGATTCAAGAATTGTGTGTAGGAGATCTCGTCAAGATGGCGGCGTAGGCAGACTCTGAACTCATCTCCTCCCATGAACACAACCAGGTTACAACTATTTTTGGAAAAATTACCCTGGATAGAAAACTGAAAACTGGATAAAAAGAACCCCCACAACAAGGGACAGTCCTGACGAAAGCAGAAAAGGCAGTAATTCCTGCTGGAGAGGAAAAACCCACCTTTGGGGGCAGCGGAGCTTCTCAGCTGTCCAGGTGGGAGCCACTCTAAAGTACGCAGCCCTCCCTGGAGGAGTGAGGTCCGGAGTCGGGGCGATACTGCTATAGGCATCCTTCGGACTCAGCTCTTGCTGTCTGGCTTTGCTGGCTATTGACTGTAGTGGGAACACCCCCAGAAAAGCTATTGGCCGAAAGCTGAAAAGACTCGGGTCTTAAAGGGCCCACGCACAAACTCACTCATTGCAGCAACCTAAAATCACCAGAGAGAAGGCTGACAGTCTTTTGGTGAAACAAAACTCACCTGGTGGGCTCTGGGGGCATCTTGGTGAGAGGAGGATCCTCTCCTGAGACTGAGACATTGGTGGGGCCGTTGTTCTGAGCTGGCCCAGGCGTGCTGACAGGGACCCTGGTGGGCGCCATTGAGGTTCTTCCCTTGGCCTGTTAGCCCAGGGGTCTGCCACGCCCACTAGAGCACAGATTTAATCCAGTTCAGCCAGGGCAGGCAGCCTGCCCTAGGGAGTGGCCCCACCCAACAGCAAGCCTCAGGCTACTTTTAGGCCTGCATTGACTGGGTACCTTGATCCTCTACAGGCAGGCAAGGGTGTCTGACTCTGTAGGGCAGGGCCTGTATGAGGACCAGGTGAACTGTAGGGGACATTGGTGGAGAGGTGGGGGCCTCTGCAGTGCAGCGTTGGGGTACGCTCCACGGGGTTGGGAAGTGTGCATGGACCAGGACTGTGTTGACGGTGTGTGTGGTCCTGTTGGGGGGGGGGGGGGGCAGGTGAGGCTTATCAGCAGGCAGAAGACCTGTGCTTCACAAATAGCCATAAAAAGGATCAGCCGCACCTTCCAAAGCCTGAAATAATTGAGTGCTCCTGTGCCTAGGGCCAGCCCCCCTCAGCTGCAATCCTAAGAGAACTGACAATAGCCTTGTAGGCCTGAAGCCTATCACAACTGTAAACCCCTGAGCCTAGCAACCAGCTACACTATGTACCAACTCAATTAAGAGGAAAACTGCAATAGCAGTGTGCTGATAGACTTTGTAGCCAACAGTGCTGAGGCAACCCAAACTGGATTTACAAACAGCTGGCCAGGGAAGGAAAGACTAGACTCCCGGGGTACCTGCAGTAAGAGGAACACTGACACAGCAGAAAGACACAAGTATCCTACAAAGGGGCCACTCCTGTATCTTCTGGACTGGTGACCAGAGGGAAGCACACTGCTGGGCCCCATAAGGCATCTCATACATAAGGCCACTTCTCCAAGATCAGGAGACATAGCCAACTCACCTAATACAAAGAAAATAGCACAGAGAAAGAGGCATAATGAGGAGCAAAGGAATACTTTCCAAACAAGGGAACAGGAAAAAAAAACCAGAAAAATAACTAAATGAAACAGAAAAAAGCAACCTACTCAAAAAAGAGTTCAAACAAAATATCATAAGAATGCTTACAGATATTGGGAGAAGACTAGAGGAACACAGTGAGCTCATCAGCAAAAAACTGGAAAATATAAAAAAGAACGAATCAGAAATGAAGAATACAATACTGGAAATGAAAAATTCACTGGAGGGACTCAATAGCAGAGTAGAGGATGCAGAAGAACGGATCAGTGAGCTAAATGAAAGGCTAGAGGAAATCAACCAAGCTGAACAGAAAAAAGAAAAAAGAATTAGACAGAATAAGAACAGTGTAAGGGAACTCTGGGACAATATCAAGTGCACTACCATTCGGATTATAGGTGTCCCAGATGGAGAAGAGCGAGACAAAGGGGAGAAAAATTTATTTGAAGAAATAATAGGGGAAAATTTTCCTAACCTAAGGGAGGAAACAGACATCCAAGTACAGGAAGCACAGAGAGCATCAAACAAGATAAGCCCAAAGAGGCCCACACCAAGACATATTATAATTAAAATGTCCAAAGTTAGAGATAAAGAGAGAATCCTAAAAGCAGCAAGGGAAAAGCCACAAGTGACACACAAAGGAAAGCCCATAAGACTGTCAGCGGACTGCTTAGCTGAGACCCTACAGGTGAGAAAAGAATGGCATGATATATTTAAAGTACTAAAAGCTAAAAACCTACAGCCAAGAATACTCTATCCATCAAGGTTGTCATTCAGAATGGAAGGAGAGATAAAGAGCTTTCCAGACAAGCAAAAATTAAAGGAGTTCATCACCAAGAAATCAGTTCTACAAGAAATGCTGAAGGGACTTAGTTAAGCGGGAAAGCGATGACCACAAATAGAGATTTAAAAAATTATCAAAAAAAAAAAATACCCCACCAGGCAATAAAATCACTTGTAAAGGTAAAAATATAGTAAAGGTAGCAGATCAACTACCTGTGAAGACAATATGAAAGTTAAAAGACAAATGTACTAAAATCTCCTATTTCAATGATAAGAGGGTAATGGATAGACACACACTAAACAAGAGACTATATATATGATTTCAAAAACATAAAATGTGGGAGGAGGGGAGTGAAAAAGTAGACCTTTTAGAAAAAGGTCAAGCTAAAGACTCTATCAACTTGATATAGACTGTTATATACATAGAATATTAAATAAGATCCTCATGATAATCACAAGTCAGAAACCTATAATAAGTAAGCAAAAAAGGAAGACAAAAGAAATCCAACACATTACTAAAGAAACCCATCAAACCACAAAGGAAGAGAGCAAGAGAAAAAGAAAGGAACAGAGAACTACTACAACACCCGGAAAAAAAGTAACAAAATGGCAACAAATACGTATTTATCAATTGCTACTTTAAACATCAATGGACTAAATGCTCCAATCAAATGCCATAGGGTGGCAAATTGTATAAAAAAACAAGACCCATGTATATGCTGCATACAAGAGACACACTTCAGACCTAAAGACACTCACAAACTGAAAGTGAAAGGATGGAAAAAGATATTCCACACAAATGGCAAAGAAAAGAAAGCAGGGGTGGCAAGACTTATACCAGACAAAATAGACTTTAAAACAAAAACTGTAACAAGTGACAAAGAAGGGCACTACATAATGATAAAAGGAATAATCCAACAAGAAAATATAACACTTGTAAACATCTATGCACCCAACAGAGGAGCACCTAAATATATAAAGCAATTATTAACAGACATAAAAGGAGAAATAGACAGTAACACGATAATAGTAGGGGACTTTAACACCCCACTTACACCAATGGATAGATCATCCAAACAGAAGATCAATAAGGAAACACTCGCCTTAAAGGACACATTAGACCAGATGGACTTAGTAGATATATACAGAACATTCCATCCAAAAACAGCAGAATACACATTCTTTTCAAAGGCACATGGAACATCCTCAAGGACTGATCGCATATTCGGCCACAAAACAAGTCTCAATAAATTTCAGAAGACTGAAATAATATGATGCATCTTTTCTGACCACAAAGGTATGAAACTGAAATCAACTACAGGAAGAAAACCAGAAAAGCCACAAAAATGTGGAGATTAAAGAAAATGCTACTGAACAACGATTGGGTCAATGAAGAAATCAAAGGAGAAATCAAAAAATTCCTGGAAACAAACGAAAATGAAAATACCACATGCCAAAATCTGTGGGATTCAGCAAAAGTGGTTCTAAGAGGGAAGTTTATAGCAACTCAGACCTACCTCAACAAACAAGAAAAATCCCAAATAAACAAACTAAAAGTGCACCTAAAGGTACTGGAAAAAGAAGAACAAACAAAGCCGAAAATCAGCAGAAGGAAGGAAATAATAAAAATCAGACCAGAAATAAACAAAATAGAAACTAAAAAATAGTAGAAAAAATTAATGAAACCAAGAGCTGGTTCTTTGAAAAGATAAAGAAAATTGACAAACCTTTACCTAGACTCACCAAGAAAAAAAGAGAGAAGGCTCAAATAAATAAAATCAGAAATGAAAGAGGAGAGATTACAACAGACACCACAGAAATACAAAAGATAATAAGAGAATACTATGAAAAGCTATATGCCAACAAATTCGATAATCTAGAAGAAATGGATAAATTCTTAGAAACATACAACCTTCCAAAAGTGGACCAAGAAGAAGTAGAGAATTTGAATACACCAATCACCAGTAAGGAGATTGAAACAGCAATCAAAAACCTCCCAAAAAATAAAAGTCCAGGACCAGATGGCTTCCCTGGTGAATTCTACCAAACATTCAAAGAAGACTTAATACCTATCCTTCTCAAACTCTTCCAAAAAACTGAAGAGGAGGGGAGGCTTCCTAACTCATTCTATGAAGCCAACATTATCCTGATACCAAAACCAGACAAGGACAGCACAAAAAAAGAAAATTACAGGCCGATATCACTGATGAACATCGATGCAAAAATCCTCAACAAAATACTAGCAAATTGAATACAACAACATATTAAAATGATAATACATCATGACCAAGTAGGTTTCATTCCAGTGATGCAGGGATGGTTCAACATCTGCAAATCTATCAACGTGACACACTACATTAACAAAATGAAGAATAAAAATCACATAATCATCTCAATAGATGTAGAGAAAGCATTTGACAAGATACAGCACCCATTTATGATAAAAACTGAATAAAATGCGTATAGAAGGAAAATACCTCAACATAATAAAGGCCACATATGACAAACCCATAGCAAATGTCATTCTCAATGGAAAAAAACTGACAGCTATCCCTCTAAGAACAGGAACCAGACAAGGATGCCCACTGTCACCACTCATATTTAACATAGTATTGAAAGTCCTAGCCAGAACAGTAAGGCAAGAAAAAGAAATAAAAGGGATCCATATTGGAAAAGAAGAAGTGAAACTGTCACTCTTTGCAGAAAACATGATTTCATATATAGAAAACCCTAGTGAGTCCACTAAAAAACTTTTAGAAACGATAAATGAATACAGTCAAGTTACACAATACAAAATCAACGTACAAAAATCAGTTGTGTTTCTAAACACTAACAACGAAGTAGCAGAAAGAGAAATTAAGAATACATCCCATTTACAATTGCAACAAAAAGAATAAAATACTTAGGAATAAACTTAACCAAAGAGGTGAAAGATCTGTACACCGAAAACTATAAAACATTGTTGAAAGAAATTGAAGAAAACACAAAGAAATGGAAAGATATTCCATGCTCTTGGATTGGAAGAATTAACATAGTTAAAATGTCCATACTTCCTAAAGCAATCTATAGATTCAACACAATCTCTATCAAAGTTCCAACAACATTTTTCACAGAAATAGAACAAAGAATCCTAAAATTTATATGGAACAACAAAAGACCCCAAATAGCAAAAGGATTCCTGAGAAAAAAGAACAAAGCTGGAGGTATCACACTCCCCGATTTCAAATTATACTACAAAGCCATAGTAACAAAAACAGCATGGTACTGGCACAAAAACAGACACACAGATCAATAGAACAGAATTGAGGGCCCAGAAATAAACCCACACATTTATGACAGCTAATATTCAACAAGGGAACCAAGAGCATATGATGGAGAAAGGAAAGTCATTAAATAAATGGTGTTGGGAAAACTGGACAGCCACATGCAAAAGAATGAAAGTAGACTACTATCTTATACCATGCACAAAAATCAACTCAAAATGGATTAAAGACTTGAATGTAAGACCCGAAACCATGCAACTTCTACAAGAAAACATAGGCAGTACACTTTGACATCAGTATTAGCAGCATATTTTCAAGTACCATATCTGACTGGGCAAGGGAAGCAAAAGAAAAAATGAACAAATGGGCCTACATCAGACTAAAAACCTTCTGCATGGCAAAGGAAACTATCAACAAAACAAAAAGACAACCTAACAATTGGGAGAAGGTATTTGCAAACCATATATCAGATAAGGGGTTAATAGATGATTATTACCATATGATCCAGCTATCCCACTGCTGGGTATTTATCCAAAGAACTTGATAACGCAAAGACACAAAGATACATGCACCTCTATGTTCACTGCAGCATTATTCACAATAGCCAAGACTTGGAAGCGACCTAGGTGCCCATCGAGGGACAAATGGATAAAGAAGATGTGGTATTTATACACAATGGAATACTACTTGGCCATAAGAAATGATGAAATCCGGCCATTTGTGACAACACGGATGGACCTTGATGGTACTATGCTGAGTGAAATAAGTCAGAGGGAGAAAGTCAAATACCGTATGATCTCACTCATAAGTAGAAGATAAAAACAACAACAAACAAACACATAGCAATGGAGACTGGATTGGTGGTTACCATAGGGGAAGTGGGGGGGAGGGTAAAAGGGGTGATCAGGCTCACATGTGAGGGGATGGACTATAATTAGTTTCTGGGTGGTGGACATGATGTAATCTACACAGAATTCTAAATATATTACTATGTACATCTGAAAGCTATATAATGTTGTAATCCAATGTTACTGCAATAAAAAAATAAAAAATTAAAATAAATAAATAAATTACATTATCATCCAGAAAAAAAAAAGAACTGCGTGTCATTATTCTTATTTTATACTAGATACCCAACCAGGTTCTTATCAACCCAACCTAGTTGTGACGTTCTTATTGTCATATTCTTTATGATAACAAATCGACTTTCATGTCTAATTTTCTAAAATCCCTCTCTTTTTTTGACTGTCTGGACAGTTTCTTGACTTCTCCTCTCTTCCTGAGAAGATTTTGCCTTTCATATGTTATTTTTTGCTTTTGTGATAGAATATGGGCAAAAACAAAAACAACAAAAAATGAATCCAAGGAAGGGAAGGATGAAGATGGCAGATATAGAAGCAGAGGGAAATCAGAAGAGCACCAATTATACTGACGGAGGATGACACCTTGTGAGGTTAGCAGAGTTTTGTGAAGCAACTCAGGCTTTTTGTTTGAATGACAGGATTTTACAGAAGAGGACAGGTTTTTGTCTGTTTGTTTAAGTTGCTGTGATATACATCTATGCTTCCATGTATTTAAGACATGCAAATATAGAACTTGAGTTATTTTGAAATTATATTTTGACTTTTACCTTTACCTTTTCAACATAGCACTCTTTAGAGAATAAAACATGGCTTTCGCGAGTGAAAACATTCAAATATTCATTGTTCTTTTAAAGTTTGTATATACAGGCTGATCCCAATGAAGAGGTATTTTTTACTCAAATGGTAAAACATCTTGTCAGCTCACATGCTAGAGCAGCTCAATTTTTCATGTCTCCCTATGGTAACACATTTCTACACTGAAACTTTGCCATATCTCTTACTTTGGATTATGGAATATAGCAGAGTTGATGGCATGCTAGTTCTTAGCCTAAGCGTTAAGAGTCCTTGCATATTTCACTCTCTTGGAACCCTACACTGCCACGGAACAAGGCCAGGCTAGCCTGCTGGGCAATGAAAGAAGGAAAACCCCATTGTACCAGCCAAAACCATCCTATACTAGCCTTCAGACGAACAACTCCCAGTTGTGTGAGATCACCCAGCCCAAATCAGCTGAACTGCCTACCTAACCACAGACACAAGAGCAAGCCTTGTTAAGATCAGAAGAACCACTCACCTGAAACATTGACTTGTGAGTGATAATAAATGCTTACTGAGTTAAATCATTACATTTTGGAGTAGTTTGTTATACAGAGAAGGCTAACTTGTACAGCCTATTCCTTATTGTTTAGTTTAATGAAGAGATGTTCAGGCAACTAGCCATAGGGACATGTTTTAAGTATTTGAGTAACATGATAGAAGTACTTTCTTTGAGGGAGAAAAAGATGGTGCTCATTACTAAAGATTTCTCCAAAGTTATCCTCTTCACAAAATTCTCTCCTACTCTGTACTCTGACCTTTTAAAAATACCTTCAAAGTGGGTGAGCATAGAAAAAACCATAAGGTTTTTTCAGTCTCTCCCGTGTCCTCCCATGTACATTCACCTGGCATATTTTCAATAAATTTCTTTTGTAGAGTCTACCCGTTCATTCATTTCAGAAACTCTTTGATATTTGATACGTCTCATTGGAGTCTCAGTTGACAAAGCTTTGCTCTAAATGTTGTTTGAATAAGGATTAGTCACATGGATACATACATTATAAAGAATGGTGGTAGGAGTAGCGATGGAGGAAATCTATAAGACAGAAGCTAGTAACCAGGGTATCTCTCCATGGATGCCGTGAGAAATTGATAACGCCTTACAACACGGGCTTCAAAACAGCAGAGTTTTCTTCTTCTCCATCTCCTTCTTCTTCTTGTCTTCTTCATTTTGTTTACCTTTTCAGAAAAACATAGGGAAACATTTTAAAGATGGGAATGGAGGAAAAAAGAGAAAATCTATCTCAACTTTTGCCCTTGAGTATATGATAGAAGCTTGCATAAAGCAAAAAGAAATGAAGAGATACAAACAGCAAAGAGCAGAAAAGAAAAAATGTTCTCACTTGAGTGAAAGAATTGCTGAGAATCACCATTCTCTCCAGCAACCACAGGCAGCATTCATAGTGTAGTTCGATTTGAGATACAGTCTCTATCAAAAGTGGTGATTTGGTGGCTATTGTATCAGGAAAAATAAATGGAAATATTCCAGGTGAATGTACATGGGAGGACATGGGAGAGACTGAAGAAAAAAATGCAAAAACAAAAGTGAAGGGGCTGGGTCAGCGGCATAGTGGTAAAGTTTGCACGTTTTGCTTTGGTGGCCTGGAGTTCCCGGGTTCAGATCCCGGGTGCATACCTACACACCGCTTGTCAAGTCATGCTTGTGTCCCACATATAAAGTAGAAGAAGTGTCCCACATATAAAGTAGAGGAAGATGGGCACAGATGTTAGCTCAGCGTCAATCTTCCTCAGCAAAAAGTGGAGGGTTGGAAGCAGATGTTAGCTCAGGGTTAATCTTCCTAAAAAAAAAAAGTGAGGAATTATAAAATAGCATGTAGTCTAAGTGCATCACTCCCTGTTAACTGATGGGAAGGAGAGGATTAGTAGAGACAGAGAGATACACACACGCACATACACACATACATGAACACAGAAAGAGAGCAATTTAGAAAACTTAAGTTTTAGATTCCCTGAGCTGATCACTGACCTTACTTACTTTTCATAGCATGAGTAAAATAACACTTGGACATTTTTGTTTTCTATGGCCCTGAGCTAACGTCTGTTGCCAATCTTCCTCTCTCTTTTTTCTTTCCTCTCTAAAGCCCCGGTACCTAGTTGTATATCCTAGTTGTAGGTCATGCTGCTTCTATGTGGGATGCCACCACAGCATGGCCTGATGAGCGATGTGTATGTCCGTGCCCAGGATCCGAACTGGTGAACCCCCGGCCGCCGAAGCGGAGCATGCAAAGTTAACCACTTGGCCACTGGGCCAGCCCTTAAAATTGGAGATTTTAAACTGAAATTTTTGTTCTTAACTAATTTTTTAAATTTCATACTACTTCAATTATGGAGCCAGTAGTATTAATTACACTTGAGAAAGGGCTCATAATATCTATAAGAAATACATAAAATGAAATGCCAGGTGAATGTTTTATTCACAGCTATCAAAGTCTATGTTAGAATTTTATTTGTAGAAGTTAGAAACTTGGGAAAAACATGACTTGTTTTAAATTCTTAAAGCTTTACCATGGACTATTGAAGCAGAGCTAGAGGATTAGAATTCCTAAAAGTTAACTACAATGTTAGACAGAATGGAGTATATTCCACAAGGTCATTTTCCCACTACCCTATAAATAATTCAAAGTCCTTTCCAGTCTGAGAGAAGACTTTTGAGAGGACCTGAGGAAAAGTGTCTAGTACTTGTGTGTTATCAGGGCTCCTATGAAGGAGCCGTAGGTCCAGTCAGAATGTAGGGGTACTGAGTAGATAGAAAGCCCAGACATCTGAGGAGGGATCCAGATGCACAGGACATTCTGTGCCCCAAATCCCTCCTGGGAATCTGGGAAAAGACTATCTTAAAGCATCCTGCAGCAATATGGCGTAGCAATGGCGGGAGACAAGCCAAGGGAGAGTACATCTAAGCAGAGAAGTCTGAGATAGCTGTGCCTCTCCTCTGTCCCCCAAACTTTTCAAACTCTAGTATGGTATGAAGAATATTTGAAATGAACCCTTCAGAGAAACGAGAGTTATAGTTGAGAGTCATTGAATCTTGGGGCAAGAAGTCTAATGGAAGACACTCTAGGATAGCAATCCAAAGCTGGGAAGAACCTGAATGGACTTCACAGGATCTGCAGTCAGAAAGAGTTGAAGTGAAAACAAGTCAGCAGAGGAGATTGCTTATCTCCTCAGGGTAATCACTATGTGTTACCCTTGTCACGAAAACTTGGATGGTCTGCATCAGTAGAGATAAAGAGAAGACAGAACACAGACACCCAAGGAATCATGTGAATGAGACATCCCAGCAGAGGCTAGTAAAGGCCAGGAGAGAGTACACAAACAGGACAGCCAGCCTTTCCCCGATATGATAAGCATCTGCTTGTGCCTAGACACACTGCAGGGAGCGGGAAACAGGGAAGAAATTGTTGACATTCCTATATGTCTATACAAACACATAGGAACAGTCCTGTAATATTTAACTGTTGAACTGAATGAGATTGAATCTTGAATTAGGCTGAAATTTTACTCTAAATAGACAATTTCAAATAAAAAATATATGTTACCTCGCATGGCAAACTTAAGAGCTTTCCTCAACACTGAAAATAGGAGCTCCAGAAGTTGTTTTTAATTTTTTATCTTTAGATTTTTTAAAGAGAAACACATATTATTTATTATATACCAGAAACTGTTGTACATACAGTAGCTTTGATAACTCATTTCGTCTCCGCAGTGCCCTGTGAGGTGGACTCTATTATCATCCTCCTTTTCAATAATAAGGGAACTGAGACACAGAGAGATTAGATAATGTGACCAAGAGCATACAGATATTACATTGTAGATCTTAGATTTTATTAATAGATAGAAACGTTGTTTCTGCACACCTAATAGTATAAGATGTTCAGCCTTGCTCACCGAGCTTCTTGTAGTACTGTGTCTGATTATAAAATTAGAAATATACAAGACATGTATATTTGTACAAAATAATCTCCAAATGCAAACCAACTAATTTATCTACCATTTAGTTAAACCTATAATAATCTGTTTCTACACTGGATAGAAAACTAGCACTTCGACTTTTCGGTAGAGCTAACTGCATGATATTTTAAGGACTTTCGAGGTATACTTTTGCCTATATGCAAATGTTTGCTATTTATACAGCTTTAGAACAGAAACTCCAAGTAATATATGATCCTGCTGTAGTCTCTGTGAAAATGCAATTTGTTCAGTGCAATGAGACATAGGAGAGTGACTTAAAATCAGATCACACCAGAAGGCAGGGACCTACTGTTTTGAGAAACACAGATGTCCTAATAATTGGGAGTGTATCCTGTACTGAATAGGAAATTATGGACATTTAAGTTATGGAGTAGTTTTACTAGATTTTCCTATAGGAAGATATTGCCCTAGCAAAAATGGAGATATATAGTGTACATCTAAGAGGGGATAGAAATGGATGCCAGAAAACTGGGCATAATCAGGAATAGGGAAGTGAAAAACAGAGGAGACAGAAATACAGCCTGAGAAAGCTGGCCAGAGAAGTAGGAAAAGAAATAAGAAAATTATGGAGAATCAAAAATCAAGAAAAGAAAGAATAAAGAGAAAAAAAGATAAGAACAGAGGATAGAGAAGTATGAATACAGTTTAGAAGTGGCAATGTGAACCTAAAGGTTGAAGACACGAAGGCGAAATAAAAGAGAAAAATTCAAGGGCGATGAGATTATGGAGGAGATATGGGTCAACTGAGATAAGTATTGAAAAGCACCCTATAGGTTTATCAATTATAAGAATAAGTGTGAGATTTGCCACACACAGGCATATACAAACAAGCATACATACCCAAAAATTAACCATGAAAGTGGTAAGGAAAAAACCTTATTTCTTGAAATGTATGAGTTATTTAATACTCATAAGAAGTTAATGCTAGAATTACATTAAATATTTTTATAATCTTGTGCTTAACTTTTATTAACATCAATGTCACGTTCATTTATTGTGTGGGTTTAGTCATTCTTAACAAATTGTTTGCTGGTCTTCACTGTGGTGTAAAAAGAACCAAAAACTCAGAATTTAAAGAAAAGCTTTTTCTGTTAATAAGCACCATATTAGAGGACAGAGGAGAGTTCTCTCAAGCCAGGGGCTGAAGACCACCACATATCTCACTTCTTTACGACATCAAAATCACAGGCATTATTTAACCCCTGAATATACACGAGACCCACTCCACAGCTAATTGTGGTCTAAAGGAGGGGAGGGGAAAATGCGGACCTGGTAGGCCTTAAACTGCAAAGTGAGAACTTTTAACACACATTTGAAACATCTGTCCTATAGAATGTTCAGGATGTATAAACAGATCTCTTTCATTTTCATTTCTCTCTTTCTCTCTTTTCGTTTTTTGATCCAGGAAAAGGAAACAATAAATAATTCTTTATTAGTCAAGATATTTTTTAACTATTGGAATATGTGACATGAAATTCTGTTGAAGATGGAGTAGAAGATATTCTCATCATAAAGTTCAGGGGCAAAGAGTTCCTAAGGGAGAGGTTGAAATGGCAAAGGACAGTTAAAGAATAGTTGAAACGATAAAGGGCAGTTGAGAGACTAAGAATGCCCTGGAAGATCAGTCTGGCTTTGTACCCCATTTGTTATGGCAGGAGTTAAATCAACTTAATGAGGCTAAATGTGTAATTTCTTTTCAAAAGAAGAATGTGAAGAGGTGCAAGTAACAGCCTAGTGACCATATTAGGGATTGAACACTGAATGAGAGGATATGTGGGATAGCTGTATCAGATGGCGGGCAGTTGTGGCGTCCTTAACTGAGGCAGTAGAGAAAGTGGCTATGGCAAACGTGTGGTTTCGCCTATTATAGAATTGGGTACTCATATGACAGAATTCAAATATGTATTTGTGGATTCAGGGATAGTGGACTTGAATAGAAAAATGGGGTGGTTGAAAACATGATGGGGTTTGTGATGGAGAATGTGATATGGACCTAATAATTTATGGTTCATCTTTTTGCATTGAATTTTGCCATGAGCATCTGGTAAGTAGGAGTCTTTCTGTGAGAGAACATATATATCATCCACAGTTTATTATATTATAACCTTTAGGAGGGTCTAATGAAATATTGGATAAGAAGGATAGAGCAAAACTAATCATTTTGAACCATTCACTGACTAACAGTTTTCAATGAAGCTAACAAGCAGAGTTCTTAGAAACTCTTTATGACAAGTGTTCTTCCACGCTTCTCTACAGCACACATACATAGCTTATCACAGCATACTCGTATTGGCATTGGACCACTTTCAGAGAAGTACAGAAACCTTACACCACTTACATCCCTTTACTGTTCCCCATTTTTAAATGTGATTGTCTTAAGCATTTCCTCTACATATAATGAGCACATCAGACAGTGTTATAATTTTTGCTTCAGCCATCTTGTGTGATTTAAGAAACTCATGTAAAGAAAGATGCTCTGTTATATTTACCCCTATTTTTCTACCCATTCCCTTGTCCTTTCAGTTCTGAACTCTGTGGCCCTCTGCTGTTATCATTTTCCTTCTGTTTAGAGAGTGTCCTTTAGCCATTCTTTAAGGGTGATGAATTCTATTAGTTTTCCTTCATCTGAGAAGTTTTTATTTCCTCTGAATTCTTGATGTGTAATCTCTCCAGGTAAAGTATTTCCAAGTAATATTGTTTTCTTTCAGCATTTGAAAAAAGTTGTGTTACTTTCTCTGGCCTTCATGGTTTTAAAAGAAGAAAGCTTCTGTTATTCAAATTGGTGTTATTTTATATGTAATGCATTAATTTTCTCTGGCTATTTTCGGATTTTTTTGTATACAGTTTTCCTAAGTTTACTTATGATATGGGTGACATGGTGTGGTTTATTTAGGTTTATCGTATATGTAGTTTGCTCAGCTTCTTGGATAAGTGTTTTTATGTATTTCATCAAATTTGGCAAGATTTCAGCATTATATCCTCACATATTCTTTCAACCACACACTCTTTCTGAGACTGATGATATGAATGTTAAAACTTTTGCTTGTGTCTCACAAATCCATGAAGTTCTGTACATTTTATTTTCAGTCCTTTTTTTATTCCTGTTGTTTAGACGGAGTAAATTTTATTGTTCTGTCCTCAAGTTCACTGATTCCATCCTCTGTCACTATTGAGCCCATCCAACAGGTCATTTTACTTCAGTTGTTGTATTTTTTCAGTTGCATAATTTCCATTTGGTTCTTTTTCCTAAGTTATACTTTTTGCTGATTTTTATTTATCTTAAGCAAAGTTATTTTTATTGAAGTATTCTTATGGTGGCTGCTTTAAAATCTTTGTCAGGTAATTTCAACATCTGATTCAGTTTGGTGTTGACATCAGTTGACAGTCTTTTCTCATCAAGCTGTATTTTTTTCGGGTTCTTGGCATAAGTATTTTTTTAATTGAATGTCAGACATTATGGATATTATGTGAGGAGACTCCTGATCTTATTTCAGTCTTCTCTTTCAATAGGCAGTAACTCTTCTTAGGATAACGTGTAGGTCCTAGCCTTGTGCCAGAAGATTGGCTCACAGATGCTGCCAGGTGTGGGGTAGGGAACTGGATCCACGTCAAAGCTTTACTGACATGGCTGCAACTGTGAAGCAGGGTGGGACTCTCCCAGTTCTAGAGAGAGACAACACCGACACTAATGCTGCTATAGATTGGACCCTTCTGCCCCATGTTTCGTGTGGAACCCTGATGATGTTCACAAGTTGTGAATCAATCCTAAGCTACCCTAGGAGCAAGACATGCTGTTCTGCCCACCACTGTCCACAGTAGGACTCCACTGAGATCCTTAGCTAATCCTTCTTCTTCTTTCCACCTTTCAAAGTCCTTTTATGATTACATGTTGATTATTTCAGTGAATTTAATTGCATTTAGAAGGGAGGAATACGAAAAGTGAATCTATACTCTCTTTTTCCAGATCTGAAAACTTAACTTTTTCAAAGTGCATAACGGAAGTATTTAACCCATGGAGTAACTGGGGTTATTATATGAATACATGAGTTCACATGTGATAATGCACATAATACTCTTAGGACATTGCTTAGAACTTTGTAACTAAGTAATATGGAGTAGTAACTGCTATTGTTATCATTATTATTAAAATTAGCCGTGTATATCACTATTTAGCTAATCATTCTTAGCCACTCACCACTTTGCTTTTCTCACTTCTCAATCTGGTATTTCTCTGATCTCATCATCTCTTGTGCGCATGGACATGCACATAGAGTGTTTGATAGTTTTAAATGTTTTAATCTCATTTTAGTATATAAAGCCCTAGAATACAAGGATTCTAGGGATAAGGGCAAAGGATAAAGGACAGGGATTCAAATATATTTTGATACAGTTATCAAATTTTACAAGAAATTACTGAAGTAAATATAGAGTGAATGAATGAAGCTGCAGTGAAAAATCAAACAGATGCGTCTCTTCCTAGGACTCTACTGGAAGTACACTGCTTAAAGGGGAATGTATTTTCAGGACCCCTCTAGTGTTAGATGTGATTCAATCCACAGTATAAAAACATAATGCCCAGTAGTACGGAAAGCACATTTTTTTTTTTTTTTTTAGAAAAGTAGCTAAGGAAATTCAGAAAGCTAAATAAGTACAGACGAGCAGTTGTAACATGAATCAAATTTTAAGAGAAAGGAAAAGAAAAAGGCTTTCAAAATCTAGCATTTCCTGGGGCTGGCCGGGCAGTACAGCAGTTAAGTTCGTACATTCCACTTCTTAGCGGCCAGGGGTTCACCGGTTGGATCCTGGGTGCGGACACGGCATAGCTTGGCAAGCCTTGCTGTGGTAGGCACCCCACATAAAGTAGAGGAAGATGGGCACGGATGTTAGCTCAGGGCCAGTCTTCCTCAGCAAAAAGAGGAGGATTGGCAGCAGATGTTAGCTCAGGGCTAATCTTCCTCAAAAAAAAAATCTAGCATTTCTTGGTCAATGTTTTATCATAGGTAAGCTTTTAATATACAGACATACGTTTTTTTCTTCTGAGTCACCTTTGCATCAGAGATGAACCAGATGCCGGTGAAATCAAGAAGACATAAAAAGTGCCTTGCACTGTTTCCTTTATCAGTCTTCTTGAGGCAGTTGGAAGGTGGAAATGATAGTTAATTTTCTTTTAAAAAAAATGACAGTACTTCTAGCTAAGTAGAACGTTGTGAAATTAATAATCATGCATATTCAAGACATATAAATCTGCTCTATAGGAAACTGTAATTCTCTACTTGGACATTTTCCTAGGGTTCTTGTTTATTTTTAAATAAAAACAAAAATTAGGTTTGTTCTAAAAAGGTGCATGGCATGCATCAACATATAAATGTTAATCTGTAAGTAATTTACTATTTAGTTACTTTGTTTTCTTAATTATTTCCTAGTGGTATCAAGCAGAATTCACATACATATACACAGAAAATAATACTTTTTCTCACAATATTTAGTAAAATATGTTCTTTTTTTTTTCAAAATATCTTTGAACTCAAAAGAATATTTTTCAGGTTTTAGAGATAAATATTACCAACTTCCCAGATAAAAAACCATCAGTATAATTTTTATTAGAACAACTGCTCCACTGAGAGCTAAGATTGAGCTTTAATAATCCACTATTTTGAAATATTTTCATTTCTAAATAACTAAATCTCTATTTTGCTTAATTTGTGGCCTTGCATAAAATATCTTCACAATTTACTTATTATAAAAAATAGCTGTCACACTAGCTCAAAAATACTCAGATACTAGTTCACTTTATCACACACACATATACCATCTTGTAAATAAATGCAGCAGTTTATTACGCAACTCAGACAATGCCTAGCATTTCTTCATTATTTTTTGTAAATAGTGCACTATAATAAATAATACTTGTGGTAAAATATATGTGGCTATATCAAATATATATGTAGTATATATTAAGTATATATGATGTAGTTATGTAATGTAGTCATAGATATACACTTGGTTTTTTATCTTAGTCATAGTTGAAAGGAATGCAACTGAATAAAATATTTTGCTTTGTGTATTTTTTCGTCACAAATCTTAGTTTAAAAGACCATCCAAACTGAGACTAGTAAAATAACCTAAAAGAGAATTCCAATTTAATAGGGTACTTGGTTTTGCATTTTTATTTCCTTTTAAAGACACATTTTATGCATTTCTTCTTTTAAACACAACTATTCAAATATAAAGAGTAAATTTATAGAAGACGACTTAGTTTATGTGAGTTCTTCCTTATATTCTGTAAAGTGTTTGAAGAACTTTGTTTCTATGAAAAATAATATTAACATAAAAGCTTTCATACTGGAGTAAAAAACTTGAAGTAGAAATAAGCACATAATCTGGACAAAAATATTTCATATAAAATATACAACTATCAAACTATATAATCAATACTTGACAGAAAATATTTTTGTCCCAATGTTATCTACAACATGAATCGCAAAATTTTTCTAATTGTTCAATATGACTTTTGACTTTACTTTTTTGTAACTTTTGCCTTTGAAAAGTTTTAGTTTAATATAATGCAATTTATTAATTAAAAAAATTCAATTTATATTGTTTTCAATATCTATATATTTACTGTGGGTTTACTAATTTTTTTTGAGTACAGATTAATTGCTAACAGAATATTAATTTGACAACTATGCATATCGTATTAGAGTTAAAACTGCATTTTGAAACACTTTCATTTAATCACGGCATATTTTGTGCTCATGTGTGATTGCTGTTTCCTTGTTTATATTTGTTTTAATTAACTGTACCTTTACTCTTTTCTTTGGTTGTCTTTAAACATTTTCTTATGGAATCAAATTTGGCATTCGCTTTCACTTCACTTTTCCCTCATTTTTCTTAAATTTGCTAAATTACGCATTTTTAAAAAATCTTTTCATATTGCCATTGATTTGGTGTATATAATTCTTGTTTATATTTTTGTAGTATTTATTTTCCTTTTCAATTTATGGAAATATTTTTTTAAATTAAAAATGGAACAACATCTACTCAGAGCATTATCTTTATTAAAAAGTAATAATAGTTGCTAATATTCTTGAATATTTAATATGCATCATAGTCTGTTTGTTATAGCATTAATTCAACTGATCTTGATAAAGACCCTATGAAAGGATTACTATTATACTCTCATGTTACAGATGTTGTAACTGAGACACGGAGCAAGCAAGCATTTTAAAGAAAAATTTATATCCTTCCTCTAAGGGTGAATTATTGTCATGGGATAAAATATGAAACACAGACCAAGGCCTCTTTGACTTCATACCATTTTCTCTCTGTTCCAGCCACAGATACCATTTTTGTTTTTGCTGTTTCTAGAAAATACCTTGCATATTTTTGCCTTAGATATTTTGCATGTGTTATTCCTTCTGCTTAGAACGCTTGTACCAGAATTTTTATTTTGTAGATGGCTCCCCTTATCAGAGAATTCTTCCTGTTTGTCCAAGAAAAAGTAAGTCCCCTTTCTTCTACTCTAGGCGGTGCGATGATGTCATTAAATCCATTTGGTGATAGACAGCCAGATTTGAATCCTAATTCTGAAATTTAATAACTGTGAAATCTTAATATAGTAAACTACCTTTTTGTTTCTTAGTTTCTTTATCTATAAACTGTAGCTAATAATTGAATCCAACAGATCAGAATGTTTTAAAGATTAAGTACAGTAAAGCACTTGGAAGATGGCTTGGCACAAAGGAAGCATTTGGAATTTTATCAAGATGTGTATTTTATCAGTGAGACATATTCTTTAATGTGCAGAATGTCTTCTCCAGTATTTTTATATCTAGGAGAAAGTACCTGGAGTAGAAGGATGCTAGAGATTTGAGATCTATTTTCAATTTTATTGAAAAATAGAGTTTTCCTCTATAAAATGGAACATGAAGATTTCTAATTTTCGAATCCATTAAGTTATTATAAAATTAAAATTTCACTGACTATGAAATTTCACTGTTTTAAAAATATAGGAGAAATAGAGGCATGAAATAACCAGACACCATATTTTCTTTAGCCTTAAATATATTTAATGTAGCTCTAATATTTTATGGTTATTTTCTTTTCCATATTTTACTAGTTCAGGAACTAATAAAATAACGACATATCAGACTGAAAATACTTTGAAGACTCTTTGGCCTCTTTAGCATTTAAAATGAAGGCTTCTGATATAATTAATTATCCCTTCCAAAACTCCTTCTAAAGTAGGTTATAATGTCTGGCGGACAATAGCTTATACTACACAAGAGAATATTTGCATCTGTAACTTCAGTCACATCTTCAGTTAATTCATGGTTATACAGATTGCTGTAATGTATACTTTCATAGGAGGGGAAATTTTCATCATGGATTTTAATCTATTGACATCTTTGCCCCCGACTTCCTTAGTGATTTCCAGGTTGTAACTGTTTTTCTAAAGTAGAAGTCAATTATACTATATAGTCCTTTGTAACTCAATTATTTAAAAATCTCTACAGATAGTTTAGCTATACAGAAACATCCCATCTATTGATGCAAAACTATGCCTTGCCATGATTAAATTTTTATTCTTTCAAATATAAAGCACTTAAGTTTTGTAAATGACTTATTTTCAGTAGCTTAGCAAATGGATCAAATAGTTTAAACATTGATTATAACAAGTAATTGCATGATGAGGAATTGTTAAATAATTATCGTAGTCTACTTCAAAAAAATTTTACAGATGAAGTACATAATAAGTTACCAATTAAGAATTTACTCTTCATGAATTCATTGTTTAAAGAATTGCTATGTTTTATTCATTAAAAAGATAAAAATGTTGAGAAATTATCTGAAGAATTAAAAACATTCAAATGTTAAACTGTTACATTTCTGTAAAATGTATTTTGGAAACTAGAAATACCTCCAATTGGTTGATGAAGGCATATATCTCATTTCACCATAGCTATAGAGTTTTTATTGGCTATAAATATGACAAGAAGCTAATAAAGGGAAGACATACAATGCAACAAAGAAATGAATACATAAAGCATTGAGTTACAGGATGTACTCATAGTTGAATTGAGTTTGCTCACCCACATGCACTGGAAAAATAAACATTATAGCAGATGGATTGAAGTTGAAGATTATTTAAAGAATAGATATTGATACCGACCCTGATATCAATTTCCCCACATTAAACCCAGCATATATGAGGTTAAAACCAAAACACTCATTCCCTGCTTACTCTCTGGCTTCCTGGCTCCAGAATCCACTATCCTCCATGGAGACAGACACCATCAAGGACAAGCACCTGGACTATTCTCCTCCCCACAAAGAGATACAGACTGGTGGGAAAGCTGCTGACCAGCAAGGTCACAGGCTTCCTCCTCTCTGCAAGTGTCTCAAGGCCAAAGACAGGCTGGTGGGAAAGCTCCGACCAGCAAGGCCATATGCTCCCCCTCCCCTACCTAAAGCACCAAATAAAAACCCTTCCTTTTAGCTTTTCAGGGAGTTTGGGATTCCAGCGTTAGCTGCCCTCTCTCCTTGCTTAGCGCTGTGCAAAAATAAAATTCCTACTTTCTTCCACCACACCCAGTGTCAGAGATTGGCTTGCTGTGCAACGGGTGAACAAACTCACTTCAGGTTCAGTAAAAATATGGCAATAAAAATGTTCCTATTGGGCAATGCAGTCCACCATGTTTTATGAAAGTATATGCCATTAAAGACCTTGGTTAACATATTTAACTCAGAGTAGCATATATGTACTGAAAACATGGTGTATACAAATATAGTCACTACTGTGAGATGAAAGAAAAAATAAAACACTATTTTAATGTCAGAGCATTTAAAAATCTAGTACAATGACAAGACAAACCCATATATAAGTATAAATTATACCAGAATATAGTATCTTGATTATGAAAATTTAAGAGAAGTAAAATATATCATGACTATTCAACACATCAAAGTAAAGAGAGAAAACATCTTTATGAAGAATAAGACAAGCTCCTTGGGGAAGTGATTGTTTAGGTAGGCTGTTAAGTACAAAGATAACTTTTACAGGCACATATTTAAGAGGAACCTTTCAGAAAATGAACCTGGAATGAGATTCGTAACTACAAGTGTGTTCAACAATAAATAAATCATATACATGTTTGGAGTGCTGTGTGTACGTAGTAAAAGACGAGAGCAAAATGTAGGATGGGGCCATATTGTAGAGAAACAATTGTTTCTAAGGTTAGAAATGCTGACTAAAATAACTGGTGGCGGTGATCCATTATGAGTTGATTATAAGTTGTAGATCAAAGAAGCACGGTTTGAACTGTTTCAAGGTAATGAATCTCACCACGTGATAGATGGAGATGCGGGAAGAGGCAAGAACAGTTAGCAGGTCCAATAACAAGATGGTACAGAGAAAGTGGAAAGGAGCGGATAGAGTTGAAATGTAAGACAGGTTAGATATTTTAAGGCTGTGCAGTGGGTTAAAATTAGGAGGTGGGTGACAGACAGGGATCATGTTTTTAATACAGTTGCTTAATGCTATAGAAGTGCAATCATGGAATAAGAAAATTCAGAGGGAACTTGTATTGATAAAAAAAGATGTTAAATTTAGTTTAAAATTCACTTAGCTTTAATTTGTGGTAGAAGATGATGGAGTCAAGGGTTAAGATCATGGTTAAATGATGTTAGAGGAAACAGTGTGGAAGAAAAACTTTGAGAAATGTGTTTAACATCCACTTCTCTAATGCCCACTACGGATATCTCAACGTGTTCTGACAGTGATAAGGGTGAAGAAGAGCAGTTGAGGTAGCAGGCCGCCACAATCACCATAGTTCTAGTTCAGGAGATGCTTTGTTTTATTTTCCAAGCCTAAGAATCCATCTATGAAACTGGGGTGGTAGGTACCGTGGGCGAGTCATCTGATTATTTGCACTGACAACAGCCATTACAATGGGAAAAATGACAAGCATGCACTGTATGCAAGGATTGATCAAGGACAAAGACTTCAAAGGTTAAAGCTCAGGAGATAAATTTATTCTTGGTCCTTACTTCACACTTAGCACTCTTCCCTTAGCAATATCATCCACTCCCTTTGTGTCAGTCATTACCTCTGCAGAGATGACTCTATTTCTAATCCAACCTATTGCTTACCTCCAAACATGCGTTTTCTACTTATACTTGGATTGGAGGCAATGTTGTTAGATCATCAGAATTTCAAACTGTTGGTGGGTCTGTGAAGGGCTGTGAAGGTGCAGACATTTAGAATTTGCTGCTGGGTTAACTAGCATTTTTTAAATGTACAGTTTTTTGACTGCCTTATCTCTATGTAATGGAAAACAATGGGGTGAATGAAATGTAATAGTGAGTTTGTCTTAACTGTATCTTCAAAATAAGTAAAATTAAGCAAAATAAAATCTAAGAAATACAGGGCCTATGCCAAAAGTAGGGAAAAAAAATATGGTGATAGTTGGAGGAAAAGAACTGTTAAGCTAAATAAGAGAATCTAGCTCAAATGGAAAGTCAACCTATATTTCTACATAGTACTGATCCTAAAAGCACCATATGGATTATACGCACTTAGGGAAAATATCAACATTAGTGCCATTAATGAGAAGAGACTCTGCAGGCAGCAAAGAAGGTTGACTAGGATGACACTCCATTCCCTGTGCTGTAAGGACATGATAAGAGAAGAAATCCAAAAGTATATGCTTATTATAGTCCAGGGATGAGAAGCAACTTGCAACTGCCCAGTCACAGTACCGGCTGGAGTCTGTGAAGGAGTAAAGAGCAGAAACACAGTTAGACAGCAGTTCTGCCACAAATATTTCCTCCATCACGAGGTTCCACCAGCACTGGTATTTGTGGTACTTGAGCAGGCTCAAATCTATTCCCTCCTAAGAGCCTCTAAACTTGCTATTTACCTCTGCCTGATAGCTTCATTTGTCCTGATTCTTCCTGAGCAGAATTTTCATCAATTAAGTCTCAGCATAATTTGCATCTATTAAGAAAGACTTTCCCTGACTACAGTATCTAAAATAGCATATGTCTTATTTTCCTAATAAAACAACACCTCTTTCACAAAAATATTATTTGTTTTATTATTTATTTATATCTTCTCTCCCTGCCTCACCTCTCCTCCTTGTCACGAGCTAAAGTACAAGCCCTACAACAGCAGGAAACTTGCACAACTTACTCCTTACTGTATTTCTAGTAAGTGTGAGAGAGCAGGGATTTTATTTGCCTTTTTCACTGTTGGATTCAGTGAACAGGTAAGTGTCTGTCATTTAAGAAACACTTAAGAATATTATTTGAATGAATGAATAAATAAATTAATTAATAACTAGAACAATGATAGACAAAAGTAGGCACATAAATATTTATTAAATGAGTGAATGAATCCCCATGAGTGTCTAAATGTAGGGCACAGGAGGAAGAAAAGTCACAGAGAAGCAGCTATCAGACGGGTAGGAAGAAAAACAGGAGATGGCAGCATTTGGAAAAAATCTTTAGAAAAGAGAGAGTTGCCAATACTGCAGAAGACAAGATAAGAGCTCAAGCTAATCTATCGGATTTGCCAATTAAAAGTCCATTTTGAGACAGAAATTTTGTTAAAATGTCAAGTGATGGAAATTTGATACTTACACTGCAGATATAAAGACAAAAATAACCCACTTTTTTTCCTGTGCTACTGGTCCATCTCCCCCAATCCTTGTCAGGACGGATCCTTATCCACTACACTAAATCAAACATGGGAATGCAAGTGAAAAAGAATATCAAGAGGATAGTAGCTTCTTTTAACCTTTTATGAGCCTACTTTTTGCAATTAACTTCTTTTTTCCTGCAATGAACTTTTTAAATCACTAAGGATAAAAAGATGAACGATACATTTAAAGTTCCTCCTTACAGAGGACTGACATTTCAGTAGGCAGCAGGAATTAAATAATTACATAGATAAGTAGTACACGTGGGAAGGGTTAAAAAGGAGAGGTCGAGGGTATTGTGAGCATTTCTTAGAGATTAGCCCTGAGTTGGGTTGGAATGGAAGACGTCTCTGAGAAGGTCATATTTCAACTAAACTTTGGATGAAGAGTAGAAATTACCTATGCAAAGGGCGAGAGAAGGATTCAATCATTCAGAGGCCGTAACTATGCAAAAGCTTGAAATACAAAGATACGCAGTCATCTGAGAGCTGAAAGAAAGCCCAGAGCACAGTGAGCAGGATGGAGAGAAGCATGGGATGTATTTGAAGATGTAGGCAACAGCCAGAGATTATGCAAGGCTTTACAGACCATGTTAGGAATTGTAGTATTTATCCTAAGAGCAATGCAAAAATGCTAAGGACAAGTTTGCATTTTAAAAGTTAAAGCTTACTGCAATGAGGAGAATTATTGGGAGTTAGAACAAATGTTAACAAGGTAAGATCTTTAAGTCAGGAGAACAATAATTCCTGGTTTGTCAGGAACAGTCACTCCTTGTTTATGTCAGTTATCTTTGTGTAATTACTTATGTCAGCCTTTTCATGTTGAAAAGTGTCCCAATTTGAAAAATGAATTATAGTAGTCCATATAAGAAGACTTTGTGCTTGTCAGGAATTAGTGATTGAAGATGACATCAAGTGGATGAATTTGAGGCATATTTACATGTTGAATGTCAGCATTTGACAGGAATATAGGAATGAGAGAAAAAGATAAGTCAAGGATGATGTCAAGGATTCTAGCTTGCACAACCGGCAGAGGGTGGTTCCACTCTCCAAAACACTGGGAGAGGGTGCACTTTTAATGCTAGGAGCATTAGGAGTAGGAAAGGAGAGAGGCATGGAACATGAATTGCATTTTTGACACATTGAGCTTTAATCATCTATGAGACATCCTATGGGAAATATCAAGTAGATAGAAAAATGGACCTGGGTCTTCGCTTACAATTCTGAACTGAATTTCTAAATGGTAATTGAAAATGAAGCACAGATGAAGTCCCTGTGGGAGAGGTAACTGGCTAAGAAAAAGGCCAAAGACTGGTAGTAAAACATATATCAGTGGCAAGAAGGAAGGTAAGCTATCAAAGGATATCAAAAGAAGATGAAAAGGGAAAAGAAAAATGGAAGAATATGATATTGGACAATCCTATGGAAAAGACTATTTTGAGAGAAAATACTGAAAAATTGGACCTAATTTTTCTAAGATGTTATATATGATGAGGCTCAGTGGACTTAACTACCTGAGTAAGGTCTAAGGAAGTCTTTGACATCTTTACATGCAAATGAAATGTGTATCATATACAAGGAAAAATAAACCCCATGAAACAATCATACCTTTAATCTTCATTAAATATGCTTTTGTGAACATGATCTGCCATTACATATTGTCTACTCCTTTGGTAATTTTGTTGTCATTTCCAATCTACTAGTTCAGGATGTATTATTCTAAATAATATTTTCAGCTATTTCAATAATACGATATAATCCTTATCCGATTTCCTTATCATGTCATTACTGCATGGTCGATCTTCAGCTGTGGGCAACCACACTGACTACTTTCCCTGCATTACTAAATGTTACATGACAAAATCACAAAATCTTGCTAGTACAATAGTCCATTCGCCAAATATTTAATGTGCCAGGCATTTGTTACGTGCCAGACACTATGATATACAACAAGGGCACTAGAATATGAGCAGATGTACAGATGGAACTCTCTTCTAAGGGTGAGTACATTTGGCTTAATATTTGTGAGCTTGCTAGATACTTGACTTCTTGTAGACTAAAACGTATAACTCCTGATATAACTAAAAACTTCATTGCTGCATAAGAACAGACACTTGCTTTATTCATTAAAAAATATGTGATTCACATAGGTTATAGGAAGTTGGGAAAAATTGCTTGTCTTTTTGGACTATTCATTGATATCTGGGATAATCAGATTATGAAAGAACTCAAACAATCAGAAATTAGCAATGCCCTGCAAGAATTCAGAGAATAATTTGCACTAATACTTAAATAATATTTTCTTAAATGTTAAAAAATTAAATTGCTAATGATTATAGATAAGTAATAAAACAGTAAGTAGTCTTACAATCATTGCAAAAAAATAAAAGGACCATGAGGAGAATTGGGAGAAAATATAGCAGAATGCAACTCTTATACACACTCTCTTTCACCCAATGCCTAATAAACTAAACCAAGTAAAACAGAAAATTACCAAATAAGCAAGAGAGGTTAAAATCTCCTGCTATAATCTTTAAAAATGGTGGTCAAGATCAACTTCTACTTCTTGCAATACAGCTAACTAAATATCTTGAAAGGAAATGTGATTCAACATACTTAGAAGTGACTGATAAAATATGTTTTTAAAAATTCCCTAATAAACACAGCTGAGTTCACAAAAAAAAGTGGAGAAAATATGCAGTAGACAAGAACAACAAAGATGTAAGAGATAGTAAAAACCAGAGTGGTAAGTTACTGCTAATGCTATGGCTGCCTGTGTAATTAAACAAGAAACTTGGGTTTCAATGGCCATATGGGGAGACTAGAGTCTTGGAATCATGCAGAGTATTGGGACTGAGGCTAAACTCCCAGTGAAAGTTTATGGAAGAAAGAACACATCCACTGGCAGAATAATAAGAAAAGGAAAATTGCCTAAGCTAAGATTTGAGTGAAAATAGAGCAAACTTGAGTTCTAACACAGGCATATTCTGCAGAACATCTCCCCACTTGGTATTTTCTTTAGAAGAATATCTCCGGGTTTTTAATATCCAATTTTCCTATGAAGAGTATGTCTCACTACAATGCGTTTCAGCCAGTACTTATAGAAAAAATATATGTACATTCGTAAAACTCACTATAACATTATAAATGAGAATGTGGGAAAAATCTCAATTTACATTTCAAATGCAATTTGTAGGATCTCAAAATCAAATGATAACGTTTGGAAAAATAATTCAAGTATCAACAAAGGTGATGGATATAAAATGTACATAGGTGGCACTAAGAGAGGACATGTTACTGTAGACAAAGGAATTGTTTAACAATTACATGAATTAATTGCTAATCAGGTAGGAATTGTTGCAAAATAGTTTTGCCCTGATATAATCACTTATTTCTTACATATAGGCATTTAACTCTGGTTCAGTTTTGCTATTCAGAAATCTCTTACGGAGTCTTACATTGACATGTCAAATATTTTATTTTTCCTTTTTAAAAGAATGCAGGGCCAGCCCCATAGCATAGTGGTTAAGTTTGCATGTTCCACTTTGGTGGCCTGGGATTCACCGGTTTGGATCCCAGGTGCAGACCCACTCACCGCTTGTCAAGCCATGCTGTGACAGGAGTCCCATATATAAAGTAGAGGAAGATGGGCATGGATGTTAGCTCAGGTCCAGTCTTTCACAGCAAAAAGAGAAGGATTGGCAGCAGATGTTAGCTGAGGGCTAATCTTCCTCAGAAAACAAAAGAATAATGTAAAATCATGGAACCACATAGATGAACCTCAAAAACATTACACTGAGTGAAACATCTTATATAAAAACACATAATGCATAATTCCAAGTCTATGAAGTCCGGAGCAAGCAAAATTAATCACTGTGCTGCAAAAAGTAAGAAAAGCTATTGCTTCCCAAAGCGTGAGGGCAGAAATTGACAAGAAGAAGTACAAAGAAATTTTCTGATGTGATGATAATTATCTACATCTTGATAGTAGTTTGGGTTACAAGCGTCTGCATTTCTAAAAACATTAAATAGTATACTTAGATTTCTGCACTTTATTTTATGTAGGTTTTACCTAAAAGGATCATTAAAAATATCGAACTCTAGCTAACTCTGGCATGCTAATATGTCTATGGTTGAATTGTAGTGATGTCTGCAACTTATTTTGAAATTAATTAGAATAAAAGGTGAATGGATGGATGGATGGGTGGATGAATGGATGAATGGGTGAATGGATGGATGGATGAATGGATAGATGTCTGGATGGATGAATGTACAGAAAGATGATAAAGCAAATAGAGTAAAATGGATATTGTCAAATCTTAGTGGTAGAATATGGGTGTTCACGGAACATTTCACTTTTCTGTAAATTTGAAAAAGTCATTATAAAATGCTAAAAAATGTTAACCCCTTTCACGCAGACATTCTGGTTTAAAGAACTGGATGGTGGCTTTAGATAGGGATGTCTATGTGCATATGCTACTTGTGTTATCTAGGAAACCCAAATTTTGAAAATTAACTTAAATTAGGCCTGAGTAGGTAGGAGACATAGGATTCCTAATAGAGCCAAACCTGTATGCTTAACTGCATGGTTGCACTTTAAATCAAAATTAAACTTCTGATAAAATTTGCAGAACATGGACTCAGAGGCAAACAAACAAGAGAAAGAGACACAGAGAAAGAAAGGAAATACGAATCAAATGGAAGAAGAGGGAGCAGAAACAGCAGGAAAAGACACCTCCCTCAACTTCATATAACGGGATTTTTCACATACAGAATATAAAATCAGTCAAGTCCATCTAGTTAAAGATATTCTGTATACAAGTTCTCTTCCTTCTAGAAAATATTATTAGTCTATTCACCTGGAAGTCTAGTCACAAGGAGGTTAAATTACATCTCTTGACTACTTCCCTTTCCTGTGGGTAGGGCTGTGTGTGGAATAAGGAGAAGTGAGTGAGAAAAAGAGTGAAGACAGCAAGCCCATTGCCATAACACCTAAGGCCCCAAAACCAAACTATACAATAAGAGATGAAAATAAGTGAATTAAATTTCCAACTGAAATATCTAGAAAAAGGACATAAAATGAACGAAAATACATAGTGGAAGAAAATAATAAAGATTTTGGTGGGGTTAAAACAGTTAATAGTAAATTAAAATGCTCAATATTGAAAAAAATTCAATAAAAGTAAAGCTGCTAAATAACCTTAAACACAAAAATTGATAAAGCAAAATTAGACCAAATAAGATGTGACAAGAAGAAAATAACCGTTAAGTTAGGAAAAAATAAAAAATATCATAACAGACAACTTTCAAAACTCTGTGGAAGTAAATTTTAAAATACATGAAATGTCAAATTTCCTTGGAAAATAAAATTTTTAGTAGAAAAGAAAGCTTAAACAACTACATTTTCTCAGAAGAAATGGAGAAAATTAATAAAAGACTACACAACGAAAAAATATCAAATCCTGTTGGTTGTGTAGGGGAACTCTCTTAAATCATTAAAATCTGCATCATTCTAATGTGACACAAATTGTTTTAGGGAATTAAAAGAAAAGGAAAACTTTCAGCATGTGTCCACAAAACGCAAAATTTATACTTAAACCTGTTAAAGATGGTACAGAAAAGAAAGCATTAGAAATATCTGTAGTAAATATCGATACAAAAATCCAAATAAAATAATAGCAAATAAAATTCTATTATACATTAAGGAAATATACCATGGCCAAGTGAATTTTGTTCCAACACAAAAGTGGTTGGTCACTGTACCTTCTACTAATATAATTTACTATATTAATATATCATTGGAGAAAAATCATATAATCATCTACATAGGTCCCAATAAAGCCTTTGACATAAATAAGTCAACGATCTTAAAGTATGAATTGATGGATATTTTCTTAACACCATAAAATATTTACAACTTAGTATTAAAGCCAGCAGATTATTCAATGGGGAAACAATAAAGTCACTCCTGTGAGGTCAGGAATAAAGGATGACCACTATCTCTACAAAGTAATGTCGTATTGGAGAAATCAGAAAATGCAATTTGGCAAAAGAAAATAAATAATGATGCAAGAGTTGTGAAAAAATAAAATTATCTCTATGACTACATTACATAATAAAATTATATTGATAAATTAAGAAAAAAGGACAAAAATAGGTATAAAATGTGCAAAAGACATGAAAAGGCAATACAGAAAAACGATATATAAATTGCACTAAAATTTTTGAGAAGAATTTATATTTCCTTATAAAAGAATTGCAAATTTAAATTACATTGCCATATCTTTATTTCCTATAACTTTGACAAAAATTCAAAAGCTTGACAACATAGACTACTGGTAAGTCTGTGTTTAGACTAAACCATCCACACACTGCTTGTGGGACTGCCAAATGCTACACCTATGAAAAAGAATTTGCCTATACGTAGCAAAATTACATGTGCATTTATGCTTAAACATAACTACCTTACTTCAAGAATATATATCTCCACACATATGAAAAAGGATGTGTGAAGTTATTTATTCCGCCCCCATTTACCAAAAGAAAATCAAGGTACAAAAGAGTATTACATACAATATTATAGATTTTAAGTAAAAAAAAATAGATATATGTGTATATACTTGTTGAGGTGTGTGTATATATGTGTGGGGTGTGTGTGTATATTTGCTTGTTTAATATAGAAAGTATCAACCAATATTAATGAAATGGTTTTCTATATGGGATAATGAGAACAATCTGAAGGACAGTGATAGAAATAAGTCTTCTCTGTGTATGCTTTTTGATTTTTTTGTTAGGAAGATTAGCCATGAGCTAACATCTGCTGCAAATCCTCCTCTTTTTGCTGAGGAAGATGGGCCCTGAGCTAACAAGCATGTCTATCTTCCTCTACTTTATACGCGGGACGCGTGCCACAGCATGGCTTGATACACACTGCATATGTCCGCACCTGGGATCTGAACCAGTGAACCCCAGGACCATGGAAGCGGAGCACAAAAACTTAACCACTGCAGCACCAGGTCGGCCCCCAACTTTTCTGTGCATACTTTGTTAATAATCAGAAATTAAGTCTAAGAAAAAACACAAATGCTAAATTTTAAGGTAAACAAAAATGATAGAACCTTACTGTATATTAACATCATAATCACATATTAAAAACAATGAATTCCAGAACTTTTAAACAGAGAACTCTAACTGCATACTTGTTTGGGTTACATTCTGAGGACTTTTATTTTTATTTTATTTATTTTATTTTTATATATATATATATTTTATTTATTTATTTATTTTTTAATTTTTATTTTTTTCAGATGTACATCATATTTCGAATTCTGTATACATTGCATCATGTTCACCATCCGAACACTAATTATAGTGCATCCCCTCACATGTGACCCTAATCACCCCTTTTGCCCTCCCCCCTCCCCCTTCCCCCTTCCCCAATGGTAACCACCAGTCCAATCTCCAATGCTGTGTTTTTTGGGTTTTTTTGTCGTTTTTGTCTCCCACTTATGAGTGAATCTGTATTTGACTTTCTCCCTCTGACTTACTTCACTCAGCATAATACCCTCAAGGTCCATCCATGTTGTCACAAATGGCTGGATTTCGTCATTTCTTATGGCTGAGTAGTAGTCCATTGTGTATAAATACCACATCTTCTTTATCCATTCGTCCCTTGATGGGCACCTAGATTGCTTCCAAGTCTTGGCTATTGTGTATAATGCTGCAATGAACATAGGGGTGCAAGTATCTTTATGCCTTTGTGTTTTCAAGTTCTTTGGATAAATACCCAGCAGTGGAATAGCTGGATCATATGGTGGATCTATCCTTAATTTTCTGAGGCTACTCCAAACTACTTTCCACAGTGGCTGCACCAGTTTGCTCTCCCACCAGCAGTGAACAAGGGTTCCCTTCTCTCCACACCCTCTCCAACATTTGTTGTTTCCTGTCTTGCTAAATATAGTCATTCTGACCGGAGTGTGGTGATACCTCATTGTAGTTTTGATTTACATTTCCCTGATAGCTAATGATGTTGAGCATCTTTTCATATGCCTATTGGCCATCTGTATATCTTCTTTGGAGAAATCTCTGTTCAGATCTTTTTCTAATTGGATTGTCGGTTTTTTTTTGTTGTTGAGCTGTATGAGTTCTTTGTATATTTTGGATATTAACCCCTTATGTGATATGTGGTTTGCAAATATCTTCTCCCAATTGTTAGGTTGTCTTTTCGTTTTGTTGACGGTTTCCTTTGCTGTGCAGAAGCTTTTTAGTTTGATGTAGTCCCATTTGTTCATTTTTTCTTTTGTTTCCCTTGCCCGGTCAGACATGGGACTTGAAAATATGCTGCTCAGACCAATGTCATAGAGCGTACTGCCTATGTTTTCTTCTAGAAGTCAAACTTTTAGAATTACACTTAATATTTGCAGTGTACTGAAGTCAACATTTTATATGGAATAGTTTCTTTAATACTCACAATCACTCTAGAATATATATATATACTGTTATTTAGCCCTACAAGTATAATTTTGTAGACAGGGCAATCAAGGTGTATAGTAGCATATGGGTTTGCTGCAGAATGAAAATTGGATCATATGGCTCCAGAGCCTGCACTATCTACATCTACACTGAACTGATGAGGACTACAGTAACCAATTACATGGGTAGCTAAGTAGGATAAGGTCAGTTTTCTTCCATAATTTCTAAATGACTTTATGTCCTTCTCATTCCTATGCTTTATTTTCCCTAAGACAATATTCTACTGTTTGAAATTTTGATATGATCAATGCAATCTGTAAGAACACGTCAGATATAAAAAAATGAAAGAATGGCAATTCAAAAATATCAATAATAAAAATAAATAAAAATGGCAGACATGAAGACCTACTGGGCTGTTATAAAGATGAATATTTGTTTCTGCATTTATTGTGTTCTATTATTTAATAAAAGTAAGAATTTGTTCAGTGTCTATTAAATTATAAACATTGTAGTAGTTAATAGAGTAACTAAGAAAAATTAATTTATATTACTAAAATTTTCAAGTCTGTAAATGAAAATCCTGCTTTTATTTTTTGAAAATCATTGCCTTGACTCATTTTGATAAAAAATTCTTAGAAAACTCATAAAAATGGTATTTTCTCACATTTATACTGTCACAGTGTATATAACTTCTTCACAAACATTACTGAAAACTGTGAAATGGAAGAGTTTAAGAAAATAAAGTAGACTTATAGAAAAGCCAAATAATCTTTAAAATTAAAGATTACCCAACTGTCACCAATCACAATTTTGGGAATTTAATCTATTTCTTATTGTATTTGCATTATATAATTTTAGATTACACATAGCATCACGTTTAAGGATGAGTATTATTTCCTCCTATTGTATGTGTACCAGAGACAGCATTTAACACCGATGATAGTAAGCCTAATATATCATATATTTTGAGAAGAAAGTATTCAGATTTTTTTCTTACTAGTCTCGTTTCTGAGTATTTATAAAGATATCACAGGGGCCAGCCCAGTGGCACAGCGGTTAAGTTCACACGTTCTGCTTTGCCAGTTCGGATCCTGAGTGCAGAAATGGCACCGCTTGTCCAGCCATGCTGTGGTAGGTGTCCCACATATAAAGTAGAGGAAGATGGGCATGGATGTTAGCTCAGGGCCAGTCCCTCAGCAAAAAAAAAAAAAAGATATCACAGATACATTTTTTCTTAAGAAGGTGATTTTTAGTGATGATTATGTGAATATTTTTTAAGGGCATGCATTAATGCCTGCGATTTTCCTGATGCAAAAGTTGTTAGAGCTTTAAATAAAACAGCATTTTTTGTGATTGCTATTTATTCTGTAAGGCAACATAAAAGGATGCAAGGAACACACTATAATGGGCCTCTTATGATTATTCTGCCCATTATACAGTGAATGCTTAAATATTTCTCCAAAGCAAATGCTTGCAGTTAGAATCCTGATGAGTTAAACATCCTTCATTATAATGACCACTTACATATTTTCTTTTGTGTACAACTTCAAGGTAACCAAACTACTGAATTATATTTATGAGGAAAAAAAGGTAAAAAACAACAAAAAAAGTAAACATATTGTGTTCAAAGAAGATAATAAGTTTCACACAGCTGCTGTTTCACAAATTTGGAAAAGTTATTTCATGCCAAGGTCACTGCATATGAAATTATTGGCAGCTTTACCGAAATCCAGCACTTCTTGCACAAAAAAGCAGTAAATCCATCTAAGAGAGTGGTTGGGAAGCTAAAGCAGGGCTGCAACATCTGTCAAGCAGTTTATGCATCTGGCCTACAGAAGAGGTTTCCTGCTTTCAAAAAAGGCGGTTTACCAGACTATGTGGGCATAAAGACAGACTCTTACAACATATCTTTAAATAGATGGCAAAGAAATTGAAAGTAAAGTTTTTTTTATATCTTTTTTTTTTTCTACAACCCACTAAAATATATTTAGGGGAAAGATTCATCAGTAACTGAACACAATTGTACCCAAAGTGCTGATTAACGGGCCCGTGTAACCTAAGAAGTGAGTCTGCATCTTAGGCTTGACACTCTAAGTAGTTCTGACTTGTGCTCATGAGAATATTTGAAAGGCATGCTTATCTAATATGTATATGAGATAATCTCCCCAAAACACACAGTAAGATAGAAGATTAAATTCATAGAGATCATAAAAGCAGAAAATAAAATGTTATGGGAAAATTAGCCCATCTTTCTGTAAGGAAATTGGGAAAAGGTCATATTAACTATACTATTCAGTTTTAAAAATCAGTATAATCAGTACAGAATGGAAGAGGGCAGCTTTACAATCAGGGGAAATAAATGTTGATCATGAAGTCTTAACTGACTACAAGATCAATATATGGCATCAATTTGACCTTTTAAATATGTCTTCCATTAAAATATATTTAATAACAAAAGAAGAAGTAAATTCATTGTTCATACTATGCTTAGTATTCATTGCCACCCTTTAAGGGAAATGTTGACCAACTACTGGATATCCAGCAAAGCGTTAAAATATCTAAAGTTGTAGAATACAGAGAAGCACTAAGGCTAACATGGATATTTAACACAGAAAAGAGAGAAAACAATGGCGCATTGTTTCCATATTCAATATGTGGCAGGCTTTAAACTATGCATTCTAAGAGATAACTCAGAAAATCTCATCTATTTTTCTATTTAGAGGCATAGATCTAGTCTTGGGTGATAGGTAGCAATTTATAGAAGCAAGAGGTAGAATCATAAGAGGGAAACTAGGGGGACGCATGGGAAAATGTTTTAAGGTTGACAGGATTATGCGTGATGGTAAATGTTGCTTAGAGTTTAGGAAGCTTTAAAAAAAGATTAAAAATTTTTGAAAAAAGGCATCACTGAAACTTTTAAAAGAAAACAAATGCAAGTCAGGGTAGAAAGGTATCAGTGATGTTTACAGTTTTAAGGAAAATTGAGCAGATATTGAGAATAGTCTATTTTTTGGAATTGAACACCAGTAAAAAGCAAGATTTCAAATATAATTTATGAGTATCAAAAATAAAGACATTTTTTAATATAAAATACGTCTTTAAAAGTAAATCATTGGGTTTTCCCCTCAAAAAATAGAGGAATCCCACTTTAACCTGTCTCTTTTGCTGAAAACACTTTAAAACACCGGACAAAATGAAAAAAAGTAACTACCTGGGGATTCTGAAAATATTCAAAAAAGAGTAGATTGTGGAGAGAAGTCAAAACTCGCAGATCAGTGGGGGAGGGGTAAAGTACTTTTTTTTTTCCCCCTGCTTTCTCTCATGACTTTGACCCAAGGTTGGTCCCAAATGCAGAAATGCAAGCAGCTGTGTTGTGGTGGCTAAGACTCCAGGAGAAACCCCATTTTTTGGCTATAGTAACCTGGAAAAGGGGTCCTTGTCAGGGGGAGAGCAAAGAAAGCATTCTGTAGAGAAGAGAGCTGGGTAAGGAAATTTCACAATTCTGTCTGCGAAATTATAGAAACCCCGTCTCACTCCTGAGTTGCACATTTGCAGGGTCAATCCGAAACAGCGCAGCAAAAGCTTTGAGGACTGAAGTACAGTAAGAATCCCATTCAACTCTCACAGTAATACCCGCATGATGCATTCATGCAACAAATTCAAAGTAGCATAGTACAGTCTTGGAGAGTAATACTATATTTGAACCACCACCCAGAGAAAATGAGATAGGACAAGTGGTCAGAACCTGTAAATAAAACAAAACAAAAGCAGCGCTCTCCAAAAGATTTTAACAAGAACCAAGGTTTATGCAGTATACTTTTGAGAGTTAGGAAAATGTGACCAATTCTCAAGGGAGGAGACAACAGATCCCAACTATGAGAACTCAGAGGTCAGAATTAACAAAGTCTTTAAAGCATGTACTAAATTATGTTCCATGAGGTAAAAAAATAAACACTTGAAATTAATGAAAGATAGAAACTATAAAAAAGAATCCTAAGGCAACTGAAAAAATAAAAATACAGCATCTTTAAAAAATTACTGGATGGAGTCAAGAATAAGATGGAAATTGAGAGAGGAAAAAGTTAGTAAACTGGATGGTAGATCATTAGAAATGATCTAATCTGAAGAATGGAGAAAAATAAACAAAAGATTGGAAACACAGATTCAGGGCCTGTTGGCATAGTATCAAAAGGATAAGACCAATGTCATTGCAGTTGCATAGAGTGTGGAGAAAAAAAATGGGGTAGAAAAAGACTAGAAGACGTAATGGTTGAAAATTATCCAAACTGGTGAAAAGCATATATTTATATATTTACAGATTCAATAAGATCAGTCACTTGCAGAGTATGTATATATACACACATGCACCAATGCATATCCAATCATGCACCAGATTATGATATTTCAGTCAATGATGGATCACATATACAACAGTGGTCCTATAAGATTACTGCCATACGGCCTAGGTGTCTAGTAGGCTATACCATCTTGGTTTGTGTAAGTACACTCTGTATTGTTTGCATGACAAAATCACCTAATGACACATTTCTCAGAACGTATCCCTGATGTTAAGCGATGCAATACTATATAAGAAAACTGCAGATCAATATCACTCACAAAAAATAGACGTAAAATTTATCAATAAAATTTTAACAAATTGCATCCAGTAATATATATATAAATGATAAAAAAGTCACGAACAAGTAGGGTTTATCATATAAACGTAAGGTTGAATCAATATTTGAAAATCAATGAATGTAACACACCATATGAACAGATTAAAGAAGAACCATAAGACTATCTTAAGGGATGCAGAAAAAGTGTTTGCCAGACTTCAAAATCCATTCCCGATTAAAAACAAAAACCTCAGCTAATAGAAATAGAAGGAAACGTTCTTAATCTGATAATGATCATCTATAATAAACCTAGACCTAACACTGTGCTTAATATTGAACAACTGAACGTCCAGAATATCCACAATCATACTCATGTTTAACAATATACTGTAGGGTTTATCCAATGGAAGAAGGCAATAAATAACTAAATATATTTATTAGAAAAGAAGAAATAAAACTGCCTGCATCCACACATTATTACCTACAAAGAATATTCCAAAGAATCTACACAAAGCTACAAAAGCAGTAAGTCAGTTCTGCAAGGTAGCAGAATGCAGTTATTGTAGAAAAATATTTTTTTCTGTAGACTATCAATGAACAATTTGAAATCAAAATGTAAGAAAGAGTATCATTTACAATAGCACCAAAAAACTGAAACACCTCTCTCCATTTGTTTAAATATTCTTGGGTTTCTTTCATCAGCATTTTATAGTTTTCAGCATAGAGATCATATACAAATTCTGAGTCCTGGTCAGTATCCCAAATTTTCTACCCTCAATGTCCTGAGTAACTAACAACTGGCTTCTCAGTTACTTGAACTGTTCTCCTCTCTTGATATTGATCTGCACCCTACTTCCACCACTCACCCCATGGCTATGTCCTAGGTATTTCATTACCCAGAACTAAAGTAAACTTCAATATCTCAAATTAAAGTGTTCTACATTTTAGCCATGATTACCTATTTTGGCTGCTTACCACCAATGATACTCCATTTTCAGTAACTGTTTAACTATCCGGAACCCTCAATCAATCGATTCAGCTAGTAATCTGTATTGCCTGCCCTCTCCCCCTGCCCCATACCATCTTACTTAGATCCTCCTTGCACAGCTTAAATTTATTGTAATGCCTACTTCCAAAACCTTTGCCACTTTCTTGGTTGGTCATACTAGCTGGGTTAAAATCCTAAGACTATTAAATCCAAATTCCTGCCTAATATGTGCCTCTACTCATACAGTTAACTATGGCTGGAGAAATCCATAGTACTAGCTGTCACACGTTTTTCATGACTCCACTCAATAATCATGGGCTTTGAAAACATTACCCTAATATTCTAAGATGAATCTCTCCCATTTCCACATATAACTTTTTGACACCTAGTATATGTAATGGTTTGGATAATTTAGGTATCTCTCCTTTACCTGAGAAATCATTAAATTAAGGGACTTTGCCTTATTCATCTCTGCTTATTCAGCATTTACTCTGAAAATAGCAAAGTATCCATTTGCTAAATGAAAAAAATGAATGTATGAAATAATGGATGTAGGAACGAATACACAAATGTCTAAAACTAAACCAATTATTTAAGACAGTAGTACAAAAACTAAAATGTACATTAGAATCACATGAATGGCCTGTTTTAAAACAGATTGCTGGGCCCCACTCCCAGAATTTCTGATTCAGTGGGTCTGAGGTCAGCTCTTAAGAATTTACATTTCTAACAAGGTCCAAGGAATGGTGATGCTACCGGTTCATGGATCATATTTAGAGTGATTTAAAAGAATTAATCCACTGGTGGTGAAAATATTAGATTGTAATGACATTATAATAAAAGTTTTAAATAAATGATTGTGTTAAAAATTGTGGAGTTGATAATATTCTAAATCATTTAAAATAGGACATTCTTGAGAAGAAATGCAACCTATATATTCCTTAAAACATGTACAGTTGAATGTTTTCAACCTTCTCTTGACCCATTAATGTTTTTTTCTTTTCAATTTTGAAATTCTAACAAAAGAAGAAAGTATAATATAATTAACAACATACGCTCTTCATCTGCATCACTCACCAATTCTTAACATTTTACTTTTGTTCACAGTTGTTAACTTTTGCTCATTCTTTCCTTCTCCTTCTCTCCCTCTCTCTCATACTCTCCCTTTCCCAAGACATTTCCCAAGACAAAGAACGTTCCCTCTGTACCCACAAAGCTACACGGCCTCTGAAAAATCCAATACCAACCCATGAATGCTATATAATTTGCAGTCCATTTTCCAATTTCCCCAAGTGTATCAACTACTTTTTGAAACTATCCAATATAAATTATGGAAATATAAAGTTATTGTTTCCATAGAGAGAACCACTCTGAAGGCAAAAAGAAGCAGAATAACTTACGAATGGAGGCATTTTCCCCCAATTTGTTATAATTCAATAAATCTCAAACTATTGTACCCATTTTTACTTGGTCTCCTAAGCTTATTAGCATTACATCTGAATAAGAGAGGTTATGCTGTGAATGCTTCTTTTAATTATTTCTCATAATTGAAAGAGGAATATGACAAGATGAGATTAAGTGACAAAAACTGATATTCATTAATAGCATAAAATGGTGAATATAGTCTATTGCCATGGCAAGATCAAATTTATCCCAAATACATTTTTGCTTTCCATACAATTACAATAACTTTAAGAGGCATTTTATATTCCAAAATATTATTATAAAAAGTAATTTTGAAAAAATATTCTAGTGCAGGTTAAGCAAAAAATAAATAAAATTGGAAATACATTTCATCCAATGAAAAGCATTGACTTGACTTTGGACACTGCCAAAATTTAAATACCATCAAAGTAAAATCACAGAAAATGTGTCTTGAATATGTTTCTCTTTTCACAAAGCATGAGCGATTCACTAATAGTTCCGATTCATAGGTTCACACCTGTTCATATTTTATGGAGAGATGATCAATGATTAATCAAACTTTAACAGCTGTCATGCTCCTGAAGAATGGTATAGAGAAGTTCAGCAATGCATATGAGATACCAGAAGGAAATATTTGTTGTACACATTACTGGTAAAAAGTAAAAAAATTACACAGCAACTTTTCTACGTTGACCTCAACATTTGACTTTTAATATGTAATAAAGGCATATTCATCTAAAATAATCCATTAGAAATTAACCTTCTCCAGGAAACCACCGTACATGGCCCTGTGATCATAAAAAATAATTATCATAGAAAAATTTGAAAGTAAAGTGAAAATAAAAAAGATGAAGAAAATAAGAAGCAGACACAATTCCAACAAATACAAGCAACCTTGTATCATTCCACGTATACTTAAGTATAAGAGATTACTCTTTATACAATTTTGTCTTCCTTTTTAAATTAAATATTACCTCTTTGTTAAAAATCCCCTAACAAGTATATTGAATTTAGTATTTAACTGAATTGTTTTGTGGCAATTTTTATGTTTTATTTCTTATTTGATTGATGAAATCAGTACTTTCTTGTTTTATTTATAAAACATTATAACAATAATATATTAATTATAATAATAATATACAACGAAAAAGGTTAATTATGGTGAATATTGCATCATAGATTTATAGACTGATTATTCTTCTTTTGTGAAACGACTGTGTATATATGTAGCTTTTGCACCTATTTCTTCTTGCTATTGACTGAAAAATCATTACATATGGTAAAGATATTTTTCTTGTCGATTTGTTATGTTAACTGTCATTTTCTCCTTATGTTTTTTTACATATATTTTTCTTTTGTCATTAAATGTTTTGTAGTCAATTATAGTCATCTTTTTAAAATTTTGATTTCACATTTTTATGTTTGCATATAATGTCCTTATATTATAAAATGAAATGTGTCAATATTTGGAAGGGCAAATTAATGAACCAATATTTCCTAATGACCAATTCTTTTCTTAAAAAATTTTATTTTTTAATTGAGATAACATTGGTTTATAACATTATATAAATTTCAGGTGTACATCATTATATTTCGACTTCCATATACACTACATCATGTTCACTACCAAAAGTCTAGTTTCCATCTCTAACCATACAAAGGTTCCCCTTTACCCCTTTTGCTCTCCCCTAGCCTGCCTTCCCTTCTGGTAACCACAAACCTGTTCCCTCTACCTAAGTGTTTGTCATTTTTGTTGTTTCTATCTTTCACATATGAATGAAAGCATATGGTATTTGTCTTTCTCCATCTGACTTGTTTCATTTAGTATGATACCCTCGAGGTCCATCCATGGTGTCACAAATTGTGAGAGTTCATCTTTTTTATGGCTGAGCAGTATTCCATTGTATCTATATACCACTTCTTTATCCATTAATCTGTTGATGGGCATTTAGATTGTTTCCAAGTCTTGGCTATTGTGAATAATGCTGCAGTGAACATAAGGGTGCATATATCTTTTTGAATTCGTGTTTTTGTACTCTTTGGACAAATACTCAGAAGTGAAATAGCTGGATCATATGGTAGTTCTATTTTTAATTTTTTGAGGAATCTCTACACTCTTTTCTGTAGTGGCTGCAACAATTTACACTCCCACCAGCACTGTACAAGTGTTCACTTTTCTCTACACCCTCTCAAAAACTTGTTATTTCTTGTCTTTGTAATATCCATTTTGATGGGCATGAGGTGATATCTCATTGTGGTTTTAACTTGCATTTTCTTAATAATTAATGGTGGTGAACATCTTTTCATATGCCTCTTGGCCATCCTTTTCATTTCAGGTCAGAGAGATCCTTTCAACATTTCTCATAAGTCAAGTTTAGTGGCAGTGGTTTCCCTCAATTTTTGTTTGTCTGGGAAAGGCTTTGTTTCTGCTTCATACCTGGAGGATAGCCTTGCTCTCTACCGTATTTTTGGATGATGATATCAACATCTTTCAATATTTTGAATATATCATTCCACTCCTTCCTGGCCTGAAGAGTTTCTGCCAAGAAATATGCTGATAGCCTAATGGGGGTTCTCTTATAGGTTATTGTGTTTTTTCCCCCTGGCTGCCTTTAATATTCTTTCTTTGTCATTGATTTTTTACACTTTTATCATCAAGTGTCTTGGAGAAAGTCTTTCTGCATTGATACAATAGGAGTTCTATTAGATTCATGGATTTGTATAGTCAGTTTCTTTCCCAGGTTTTGGAAGTTCTCAGCTATTACTTTAAACGAGCTCTCTGCTCCCTTCTCTCTCTCTTCATTCTAGGATACCCATTATCCTTACATTACTCTTTCTAATGGAGTCAGATAATTCTAATAGAATTTCTACATTTTTAAAAAATCTTAGTTCTCTCTCCTCTTCTACCTACATCATTTCCAGGTTTCTATCTTCAAGCTCACTATTTCTCTCTTCCAAATAGCCTGCTCTATTTCCAGTGCTTTCTAATGCTTTCTTCCATCTTATTTATAGAGTTCTTCAGCTCCAGAATTTCTGCTCAGTTCTTTTTTAGAGTTCTAATTTCTTTGGTAAAGTATTCCTTTTGTTCATTGATTCTATTACTGAGCTTATTAAACTGAATTTCTGAGTTTTCTTGTAGCTTATTGAGGTTCTCATGACAGCTGTTTTTAATTCTTTATCAGTTGGATCACACTTTCCATGACTTTATGTTTGGTTTCTGGAGAATTGTTATTTTCTTTTTGTGATGCTGTTTTACCATGACTTTTCATGGGACTTGCTGAGTTATACAGTGCACCAGATAGAGCAGTGAATTAAAATGATATTGATTATGAAAAGTTCACTGATAGATCACAGATTAGACATTTTGAATAACTTGTAAGAAACTATCACTTGTCAACTTTTTTTTTTTTTTCAGTGAGGAAGATTGGCTCTAAGCTAACATCTGTTGCAAATCTTCCTCATTTTGCTTGAGGAAGATTGTCCCTGAGCTAACATTTGTGCCAATCTTCCTCTGTTTTGTATGTGGGACACAGCCACAGCATGACTTGATGAGCAGTGTGTAGGTTGGTGACCGGGATCTGAACCTGTGAACCCCGGGCTACTGAAGTGGAGCATGTGAATTTAACCACTATGCTACCAGGCCAGCCCCTCACTTGTCAACTTTTGCTATTTGTAAAAGGATATCCATAATTATGTCTGAAAATGCTGTTAAAATGCTTTTCTTTTTCCCAACTACCCATGTGAGAAGGAATTTTCTTCATCTACTTCAAGTAAAATACATCAAACAGATTGAATGGAGAAGCAGCTATGAGATTTCAGCTGTTATTTATGAAGCCAAGTACTAAATATATTTACCAGAATGTAAAACAATGCAAATCTTTTAAAGAATTGTTTTTGTTTTAACATATACTGTCAGTTTTCATAAAAGTATAGTTTTCCTATTAACATATGATGGATTTACTAATTTTTTCATGACTTTAAAGATATAGTTTTTCCATTTTAATTTGTAAAATAATACCTATTAATCATTATAACCCCCTAAAATAAAAGCTTTTGCAAATAATTAATAATTTGAGAGAGTATAAAATATTTGGGGGAACAAAATGAGACTCTCTGCCTTATGTTTGATGAATTCTTCTACTGATGAATTCTTACTTTCAGTTGCTCTAAAATTGTTTCTATTTTGCTTTCTTTTTTTTAGGATATTTTTGTTAAACTTGGAATTCCAATGGCAATATATTTTATTTCCCACAAAGATAATATTACTCATTTTTCTAATTTCATTTATTTATATTGAAAGGTCACATATAAGATTATAAGATTAACAGCTGCTCATTGATAAAAATTTATCTTTTTTTCTGAATTATGTTAGTCTTTTCTCTTTTCCTTTTTTTCCCCAGAAGATATACTATGTTTTGCCTACGTGTGAATTTATTATTATTTCTACTGCTTTGGGTTCACAGTGTTTAGCAAGGTGTGATCTGATCTTTTTAATAATTTTGGAAATTTTTCATCTAGGGTAACTTCAGATACATTATATGTGTATGTGTGTGTGTGTAATGTTTGTATATAAATGTAAATGAGTTTACTATATGGCATATGAATTTGTGTATATATGTATTTTAGCTGCCATTTTATTTTGAAATTTTGAATTTTTATATATTCAAATTTTCTTTTCCTTCTTAATTTATTTTTACTTAAAAAATTATTTCAGGGCCAGCCCCAGTGGCCTAGTGCTTAAGTTCAGCATGCTCTGCTTCAGTGGCCCGGGTTCAGTTCCTAGGCACAGACCTACACAGCTCTGTTATTGGCCACGCTATACTGGTAGCCCACATACAAAAAAATAATAGAGGATGATTGGCATGGAAGTTGGCTCAGGGCAAATCTTCCTCAGCAAAAAAAAAAAAAAAAAATCGTTTCGGTTGTTTCCTTCCTTCTTTGGAAGTTATACATTCTTAATTATCTCTTTAAATGATTAACGTAGATATTATAACATATATAGTTTGTCATTAGTTTTGTATCATAGCATAATCTAAAATTAATCGATAGCTTTATCCACATTCTAGAAAATTCTAGGAATTTAGAACTTCATTTGCTCCCTCCTCTCATATATGCTATTTTTTTTCACAGCAAAAATCATTCTTGGATCTCAGATCCTCTATGTAGGAACTCTTTTCTTCTACCTGAAGCATACTGCTTAAAATTACTTTTGTTGAGAATTTGCCAATGGAAATCTTCTAGTACAGTTTGTCTTAAAATGTCTTTATTACACTTTCACTTTAAAAAGGGCTTTTATTTACTTTAGAACTTTAAGTTGTGAATCAGTTTCTTTCAACATATTGCTTACTTTTCTGTTACTCTCTTATTCTTATTACTTACCTTATCAACTCAATGAGATCATTCAATCTATTTGATACTATTTTGACATTATTTGCTTTTTTCCTCTTGTTGTGCCTAAGATCTTTTCTTGTCATTTATTTCTGCCTTTATCTTTTGGTGTATCTGAATTGCATTCTATACTATATCGTTTTATTTATCCTGCTTAACATTCCTTGGACATCTTCAATATGTGAATTGTTGATTATAAGTAATTCTACAATGTCATCTGCCATTATAACTTAACATATAGTTTTCATCCCTTTTTATTTTCGCTCTCATTCTGAAATTCTGATTAAATAGATATAATTTTGGAATTGCTCATTTATTTTCTTTATCCCAATTTCCATTTAATTTTGTCTCTTTTTCCCAGGTATTTTACAGATTATTTATTTTGACCAGTCTTCCAATTTACAATTGGCCTCTATTGCCTTCTCAAATCCATTTTTTAATTCATCCTCTAAGTTTTGTCAATTATTATATTTCTCATTCTCTAAACCCTATTTGCTTATTTGTTAAATCGGTTGAATTTTATATTATTATCCTTCTTTCAGGCATTTTCTGGTTTCTCACTTATTGTTATAATACAGTAGAGTAAGCACGTTTTTTTATAATCAATGCCTGATATTTCTGATTTTGAAGTCTTTGCTATTCTATTTCTGATATGCATTTTATGTACTACTCCTTGCTCATGGTTCATTTTTTCTATCTGTATTTGATTATTTTGTTTCATTTTTTTAACTGTGAGTTGATCACTTTCCTTTGAAAATTATTTCTGGAAATAATTATGGTTCAATCTTAAGATACTTCCAACATACTTCCAATACCAATATTAAGGTACTTCCCCCCAGATTATTCTAGTATTCTTCTGCTCAGCCCTTTGGTGTACTATCAATTCCAGACTTGTTCAAACTACATTTATAACCTAAGATATTAAAATTGTTTTAACCACCCAAGTAATTTAAATTTCAGAGAGAATTTTGCCTAAGAAGATATAACTTTGTTTTCATTGTTTACTTAATATTTTAATTGAGTGGAAATTTTTATCAGAATGACATAACTTTCCACCTATGTAATTTTCTAGATAGCCTTTTCAATTCTGATAACTATTCATGATAAACAAAAGATTTTAATACCTGGAGGTTAAGTCATCATATTCATTCCAAGGCCTGCCATCTTCGTGAGAGATGGTAGCTATCACATAAATTAACTGATCAGCATGCTATTCTTTCAGGGCCATGACTTTTCTTGTTTCCACCTTTCTCAACCATGAGTGTATCTTTGATCTTAACACTATCTGGAATTTCTCTTCTATCTATTGCTGCATCTTCATTTGCAAATGCAAATACTGCTCATTTTAATTTAATTAAATAATAAAGAGTGCTTTTTTTGGAAATGTATACTAGTTTCATAGAGTGAGTGTTCTCTATGATATTTAACTTTACACTTAACTTTACAGTAGGAAATATAATTACATAAATTTTTTACACAGTATAGAGAAGGTTAAGAAAAGTAGGTAGATAAAACATAAATTTGAAACATCTTCTTATATTATTATATATTTTGAATGAATATTTTTGCTACCAAGAATAATATTTTGGTATAATAATTTGCTTCTTAAAACCATGAGATAATGCTATAATTTGAGAATAACTACTGAAGGCTATATAAAGCAAAAATACAAATACTTCTATGGTAGAATAACACATAATTTTTGACAAAACTAAAAATAATAATGGAAAGTGAGAAAAAATATTTTGATACCTTGAAATTAACAATACTGTGTTTCTTTCTTAAATAATTAAATCTTAAATCATTAAAACACCTACTAAAATTAAAAGACGTTGAGTTTTGGGAACAGTTACTTTCATTTACTTAGATACCATTCTGTAAATATGTGATATATAAACTATGCAATTTTTTTTTTCCTTTGTGAGTAAGATTGGCCCTGAGCTAACATCTGTTGCCAATCTTCCCTTTTTGTTTGAGGATTGTTGCTGAGCTAACATCCCTGCCCATCTTCCTCTATTTTATGTAGGATGCTTCCATAGTGTGACTTGATGAGCAGTGCTAAGTCTGCTCCCAGGACCCAAAACTGTGAACCCTGGGCCCCTGAAGCAGAGTGTGAGAAATTAACTACTACACCGCTGGGCCGGCCCCTCTATGGAAAGTTTTTTGATAAAATAGATAAAATTTAGTTTTAAATATGCAGAAATATATTTAAATTTACCAAAACAATATTATTAGTTTTTCTGCAGAAAACCCAGAAATGTTAATTATTTTCATACACATTTATAGTTTTGAAAATAATGGTGCTGTACATTTATAGCTTTCAGCCACTCCTTACATTCTCACCTGAAAACATCTCCCCCTTTTGTGACTCATTCATAATAGTTTATAACACAACAAGCCATTTCTAGCTTTAGGGCCTTTGCACTGTATACTCTGATAAATATCTCACCTCTGGACTTTTCTTATGGATTGCTTTCTTACATTTTTAAAACTGTATTTCAAATATGACTTTATTTCTTAAGTTTTCAAGGACCACCTAATCTAAATTACATTCTGCCCACCAACCCATCATATCATCTTAACTGCTATGTGTGTTAACATGTTTGTATATCTATGTAAATATGATCAGTCCCCTTTGCTACAATGTTTCTATGTTATATAAAATGCTGACATTCTTAGAAGAAACAAATATATTGTTAGCTGCGTTAAAAGAATAAAAACAATTCTCAACTCATTCAAAGAACATTCTCCAGGATAGAAAAAGCATTAGAGCACAAAACAAGTCTTAACAAATTTAGGGAGATTGAAATCATATCCAATATCTTTTCCAACCCTAATGGTATTAAACTGCAAATCAACAACAGGAGGAAAACTGGAAAATTCACAAGTATGTGCAAATTAGACAACACACTCCTGAACAAACAATGGGCCAAAGAAGAAGTCAAAAGGGAAATCAAAATCTATCTCGAAACAAACAAAAATGGAAACACAACATACCAAAACTTATTAGATGCTGTAAAAGCAGTTCTAAGAGGGATGTTTATAGTGATAAATGCCTATATTAAGAAAAAAAGAAAAATCACAGATAAACAACCTCACTTTACACCTCAAGGAACTAGAAATGGAGGAATAAAATAAGCCCAAAGTTAGCAGGAGGAAGGAAATAGCAAAGATCAGAGCAGAAAGAAATGAAATAGAGACTAAAAAGAGAATGGAAAATATCCACAAAAATAAGAGCTTGATTTTTTTAAAAAATTGCAAACTTTTACGTAGACTAAAGAAAATAGAGAGAAGACTAATATAATAAAATAAGAAATGAAAGAGGAGATATTACAACTGACACCACAGAAATACAAAGGATCATGAGGTTACTATGAACAATCCTTTTTTCCCTAAGCCATAAGTACTATAGTAAGAAAGTGTAGTGATAGCAAAATATACTTGAATTTATTATTTTTCAATTGCTCATAAAGATTTTGTGGACTTATTAAAGGTAAATTATAATTCAGCAGTAGGGACAGAAATTTTTGCTACTCGGGATGATTTGTTGAGAGTATTTTGTAAACGAGAACATTTGCAGTTTCACGAAGATTCTATTTCTCACTTCGGGCTTTCAAACACCTTTCCAAATGTTTGCGTATTAAAGTTAACATTGGTGCAAAGAGAGATCCCAGCCACCAAGAGGCGGTAACTAATTTTCTACTTCAAAGATGAAACTTACAGCACATTATGTACTTCACAAATGAGTGGCTCTTTACTTAGGTATTTTTGCCTCACAGTTAATATTTAACTAGATAAGCAAAATTGCAATGCCCCCTCTTGGCCCCATGAATCCACTATGATCCCTGGCTAATGAGGGGACTTTGAAATAATAGGTTCTCTCAACTCTAGATAGAGACTATTCAATCTGATGGCATAGAAAGGAGTCATTGATATCCTAATAGTCATTTCTTGTCAGGTACAACTAGAGGGAAAACTGTCAGCAGATCTCAGAAAAAGCAACATTAGAAAAGTCTGAGTACAGATCATAGTGCTTCAGAATTTTCCTGGAGTGGCCATCAGGGGCTCTCTTCTTCAGGGGTCACTTCTGTGATTTTACCATTTCAGTGAGTAGTCAGGTATCCAAAGACTAAGCAGAATTATCCATATAAGTGTGCATGGGTGTTGAGGGAACGGGTGGACAATCCCTAAAAGCGTATCAGTGATGATCAGGCACCTATGTTGGCTTTAGCAGACAAAGACGTTAAAGAAGCTATTTTAAATATGTTTAAAGCAGAAAATAGAATGTTTATTTTATTTAAAGCAGAAAATAATGAATGAAGAGAAAAAGAATCCAGCAAAGAAGAGGGAACGATAAAATATACCAAAGTTGAACTGAAAAGTTCAGTAATTTAAATGAAAAATCTCTAGATAGGCTTAAGAGTGAATCAGAGATGGTGGAAAAAATTGTTAGTGAATCTGGAGACTGAGTAACAGAAATTATTCAAAGCAGAGAACAGTGAAAAGATTGAAGAAAAATGAACAGAGCTGCAGTGACCTGTGGGACAACACCAAAAGGTAAAACAATTGTTCTCTCTGAAGGAAAGTAGAGGCAGACCAGGGCAGAAAAATATTTCAAGAAAATGGTAAACATTTCATAAGTTTTTGGGAGAAGAAAATCAGCTTATAGATTCAATTGGGTCAGCAAAACCCAAGAAAGATAAATATAAAGGAAACCATGAACAGATATTGAATTTTTCTGTGAATATTTCAAGAGATCTTTCTGTGAATAAGCTATTTTTCTATTGAAATAAAAGATAAGAATAATATAATTATTCCAATAGATTTAAAAAAATCACTGGACAGAATTCAACACTCATTCATGAATAAAAGAAATAAACAAAACACTCTTACCAAACTAGAACTAGAAAGATTTTCCTCAATATATTGGATTTCTACCAAATATATATATATGTAAAATTATATATGCATCTAATTTTATATTTCAGAGTGAATTATCAATGCCTTTCCTCTCAGATTGGATAGGTCTCAGGGATAGACTACATACCATAACTCTTTAGGGTTCAACAATTACATCTGCATTTTGAGGATTCTGGAAAGTACTATAATTTGCAATGTATGTTTTACCAAGAATGTCACATTCTTATTTAGCCTTGAAACTATTTCGTTTCTCACATAAAATGGGAAGTATTTTTGATTAATATTCCCTTAGTCTAACTGGTTGAGATTTCTCACTGTTTCCTTAGAAAGGAAAAGTAGAAACTTACATTCAGACCTAGTACCTATCATTTTTGATCACAAGAGGTACAGTGATAAATTTATTATAATTTTTAGTATAGTTTATGCATCCACTTATTTTCAAAAAGTTTACCCTTTGTTGTTCATAATTTTTGGAGTTAAATAACTTATCTAAAGACAACTCTACGTAGACGCCTAGACCAGGCTGGGGATGGATGATGGCAGTGCCTATTAGAATCTGATATTTGATACCCACAGTAAGCAAACAAAAGTAACCAGCAGTCTTTACAGAACTCTTTCTTAGTCAAGCTAAACTGGGATTGAGTTTATGGAGTAGTTTCCTGTCTGTTACAGCCCCATTGACCCTTACAACAGCACTGAGTTAAAACATGTTCGTTATTAGGATAAACATGGTAGGCATGATTCTCATTTACAAATCATAATTCAATACCAATCACAAGTGCATGGAACATATAATTTTAGGTTTTGTTGGTGACTTTCAGATAGTCAAGTATAAATTCCCTAAATTGATAAAGAGCAAAGTACTTAAGTTTCTAGTGTAAGATTAGAAGACACTAGGTACCAGTCCAGGTTTACCTACAGCTACTGTTCATCCCATGGTGTGAACACTCCTGAAAAGATGATTATTTTATTTTTGAACACATTGAGGGCTGAGATCAAAAGGAATTCTCTGGAAAAATAATAAACTGAAAGAGTAATTCAAGCAGGATAAATATTAAAATGTTGCTGAAAAGTTAAGGACTCTGAAGAATAGTAGCCAGAGGTTTGCTTTACCTAGAAGTACCAACTAAAAGTGAATGTAGACTGTCTCATGAAGAAATCTAAGACTTCTGTAAAGAAGAACAGCAACAATTGTTTCTCAGTTTCTTGAGTGCATTTTACTGAGCAGAATTCAACAGTTTAAATGAAGAACAATTTGATTATGCTAAGATTGGACTATTTCATTACAAAGAAAAAAATGTAGTCCCAGAAAATGTCTAGGATTCTGAGTAAACTCTACAGGTTTGGCTGGTGTTACTGGTGTTTTTGCTTTATTTAATTTTTATCTCAAAAATCTTAGGAAATTGGAAAGATCAAGGATTTTAATCAAGATATTTCCTTCTGAATCTTTTAAAGATCTCAAACCTACCACCTGTATTTACTAGTGCATTTAGTGTAAAATTTATTAAATCTTTTAATTATACATATATATATGTATGATATATATATATATGTTGGGTGTGTCGTAAGACCCCTGCATACAAGGAGACTCTGATCATTTCGTTGTTTCATTGATTTTGTTTCTACCAAACCCTAGAAGCATCTTCACATTTAATAGCTTGTTGTACTGCAGGATGACGGAATAGCAGCTAGCCTGTCTTGCATAAAACCTTAGGGGCATTTCAGCAGCTAAATTCACTTAACAGCAACTTCTAAACTTTGATTTATTCACTGCCAAAATTGTTCAGTTAAGGCTTCATTCATCTAATTTGCCTAATCCAATGTCTTTGGATAAAAATGAAAGTAGTTCTCCGAAATTTCCTTGGAAAATTATAAATATGCAGTAAGGTTATTTCCCTTGACTGATTTCATTGTGAATAAAAGCTTAGCTTCTGGCATATTGCATTTCCAAGACACTTCGGTGACCAAAACCGCTACCTAGTTAGGTACCACCTTGATATGTTAGAGCATTCATTTAGAAGAGCAAATAAGCAGTCCTAATGGCCTTCATTATATATCTCAAAGGCAGTAAAAAGGAGGAATTAACAAATTCATTTATGGTTTATTTGGAGTACTAACACAGAAGTTACTTAGTTGTTCTAATTAATAATATCCAAACTCAAGCTATTATCAAAGTGTCCTGCTAGTTATTTTATGAGCTTGAATGAAATTCTAGATTCATAAATTTATTTTCATTTACTAACAGTTTCTGGTCTACACTTTCACAACATAAGCTAAAACTTTTATGAATTTTAAAACATTTCAATGGAAATTCTTTTGATTAGGAATGATATTTGGCGACTATATCTTTTGTTGATCATTGTTTTCTGATGGCTAACACAGTGTCTGGCATATGGAAGGAATGCAATGCAGATTCTTTGATTGACTTAATGACTAAAGAAGAGTATGCTCATGTTTGGAAGCCTACAAAAAGAAGAAATTTCATATCACTACTGTGTAAATTTCCATTCCTTCGAATTGCCTATTTTCTGATAGAAAAAAAAATAAGGCTATCCTTTACCATGTCTATTTAATAAAGTAAAAGCAGTAATTTCTCAAAAAAGTGCAGCAGAAAAATGTTTTTGTCTTTCACCCCACTATTTCTTGTCCATTTTTATTTGGAATAGACTTTCCCTAAATGAGAAATATAAGAAAGGGTCCTTTTGTTCTTAGCAATTACTTCAATATTATTAGAATATTTTGACATTGAAATGGTATTATTGGTAGAGAGATAAAAGTTGTAAGATGTCAAACTGAGCTGGTGTAGTCTATATCTGGCTCTATAAAAGAACAGTTGTACTATTCTCAATTTTCTGGAAGTACAAGCTTCACAATAGAGACATTTCTGCTCTTTTTTTTCTAAATGAGATCAATTTTCAGTAAACATCATTTATATGAAGTAATTTCCTAGATACTATATTTTTCTGGCAGTGTCTTCCTTATTTTAATTTGCCATTTGATCTGTATAGTTTAAGCATATACTCTGGTAAATCAGATGTTGGAAATAGAATGAATGTCATGAAATCAGAAATGAGATTTCAAATTTTCAATGACTAATTTCCCAAAGTGTTAGCCTGGATGTAGAACAGTAAAAGTTGTTGGTTTGGTGTAAGTGCTAGAAAAATATATACTGATTTGAGTTTTATATGGAATGTCCATGTAGCATTGAAAATCACTAATATAAGGTATATATATTTTTCTTGGATAGTAAGAAAAAAAATGAATCACCACAGACAAAAATATTAATACAAGAATAATCGGATGACTCTATAATTACACTATTTTAATTCACAAATGAGTGAATGCTGCAAAATGTTTTGTACATTTTATTTCTTTGGTTTTCAATCCTGTCCAGAAAATAATTGCAAGAAGAAAGCTATTTGATGATCTTTGTCAATTCCAATTCTCTCTCTTTTCAACTACTGTCAAAATATGTACACAAACCTTTTTTGTTTTATTGCTCTAGTTTTAGAAAATATCTAGAAATTTTGTATGGTATTGTGTACCAGATTCAAAGTATTTATGAGGAAAGCTTGCATTAGAAAGTGTAGAGATAAATAAAATCTAATAATGATTTTGAAGAATGGAAAATAATATTTAGAGATATGATTAGAGAATAATAGAGACTGTGAACAAGTTAACAGTATTGTACCAACTACATCCAGTAAACAGGCTACTTGCACTCCTCAGAGGATGTGTCACTTTTGGTCAACAGATTTTCTTCAAAATCAAAGATAAACATGACCAGGCATGAAATCTTTAAAAAGAATTTTAATTCTATCTGGTATATTCTTTCTTTCTCTGTATTCTCAAAGAGTAAATGGAAAGCTTAAAAAGTTATGACAGTTTAATTTGTATACTAAGAGCATCAGCTGTGTTGAATTAATTCAATGGTGTCCACTGGACTGTTTGAGTATCATGACTATTTTTTACAATACCAAGAGTCCATATTTGGTGTGACTTGGAACTATTCTATAATATACCGCCCTTTTATATCACTTTTTGTAAGCTTATTTTCTTGCTGCTGTCTGTTTTCTTATTGTACTAGCTTCCTGCTTCTTTTTCCTTATTTTAATTTTCTGTGACTTGAACAAGTATACATAAAAGCTTACAAAAAATTTTTTCTAGGCTAAAAGTATGGGGTGAATTAGTCTTCTATTTTAAAAAGCATGCATTTTTTACTTGTGTGAATAGAAATGTAATGATAGAAAATGTTACACAGGAACAACGGCAACCAGGAGGGGTTTTTTAGTATTAGCAGACAGGAAGTATCTGTACACAAAAGGGGTATTATGGGAAAACACAAACACACAATACAAAACACTCCAATTATAAGGAGAGCTGAAGGGACATGAAAGGGGAAAAAGCCCCAGTGATATAGGAAATTACAAAACTAACATTTTACTGGTACTATTAGAGGAAGCAAATCTCGGTAGAAATCTATTGATGGTGACAACATACAAAGTGAAGTTTGAGCCAGTTTACAAACAGGGAATAAACCTAAGTGTTCGCATTTAATGTAAATAATCCCAACACAGATGGCAGGGTTGGAAAACACCACAGGGCAGGCAAAAGAAGTCAACTAGATTTGGACAAACCAAATGTGGAATTTCACTGTGGAATCCTCACCTGAACAGAATAGAGTCTAGTCTCAAATTCTCGATAGCTAAGAAATATTGCTTGTTTCTCAGCATGAGGAGGAATTGGTAATTTTTTAACGCGACTCTCCTGTATACCTATGAATCCTTTTCAAATCTGTTTATAAAGATTTGCCTACATAAGCACTCATTTCAAAGGAGAAGATTTATTCAGTCTCAGCAAAAAGATTTTTCTTTGAATAAAAGCAGTATTAAAAATTCCTTTAGATTTTGTAATAGAAATATAACAGGGTGGGTTTTGAGAATGATGTAGCATTTAAGATAAATTCCGGACCTAAGAAAGATAAAACCATAAAACCATTTTCTCTATAAAATATTATTTTAATGAATGTCATTTCTTCCCAAATAGGTTCATGTTGGCCTTTTTTCCATTTTAAACAATAAAAGTTAGGAGTTTAAGTAACCAATTAATAAATATCCAATATTAATAATTAAATTTGTATAATATTGAAGTAAATTCATGTGTCCCTTTATCAATAATACCAAGACTCAAACCAAATAAGTCACAGAGATAACTTTTGAAATGTGTATTTTTGTCCTTTCTTTCTATCTACAATGTAAGATAAACATAGAGTATATATATTTAAATTATGAACACACACATATATGCTTATATACATGTATATATTAAACACAAAATCTGCAAATAATTTATCATTATTTATCCACACAAAGATGTGTGTGTGTGAGCACATGAGATGTTATGTATTCTCCATCTTGCTATTTACCCTAAAAATGTGAACAACAAATTATGATAAAGAACACTGTTTTTACTATTAAATTGCTGGGCAAATCAGTCAGTCAACAAATATTTACTAAGAGCCTGCTCTTAGATTTTAGTTGAGGAGGAAGACAGGATCTAGAATGTGGGAGACAGTTACGCTGCTTGATTTAATGTTATGAGGTAGGTGCTTGGCATTACATCTTGGTCAAGAGGATTCTAAGTTTTGAAAAACTAAAGTTCAGATGTCTGCAATGTGAGGACAGTATCAGCAGTAAACATGATAATTTCAGCAGAATGATCATTAGGTAACTTGAGAGAGATGTGCGGTCAAACAGCAGGGAATTTGATGGGGTGCACCTCTAGTTCTATTGTTCTTTCTTATGCAACATAGAGTCTTCTTATACTGAATATTAACAGTTATATTCAAGTCTCCTTCATTTTTTTTACATTCTCAGCACATTAAATATAATATTCAGGTGCTTTAACTTCCTTATTTCAACAAAGATCTTTTTATGTTATTTTCATATCTGACAAAGATAAAGTTTGTTATCAGATGTATCTTTTGCATTTATAGTGGTATTAAAATAAAAGAAGTATGTAAAAAATCTAAAGGTATATTAAAATAAGATACATAAGGATTCCATTATGTGACAACAAAAAATGAGCATCATTCTTCATTCCTCTGTAGGTAGCACAGCTTTTTATAAGGCAAGAGAAACTACAAGGTGGTAAACTGCAAGCCTATAAAAGTCATAAGATAATCTTCTGTTATTTCTGACAGGCTAAAAGCCTCAGTCACTGATACAGTAAATATTTGTCATTGGTGATATCAAATGGAAACTTACAGCATCAGAATCTGAGTTTTAAAATTCCTAGACTATCATTGAGGGTAAATCCTATAACTAAATCTAAGTTAATTCTTGATATAAACTACACAAAATGTTATGGTACTAATGAAAACGTTTTGACAGATTCATTTTCTCATAAGCTACATACACTAACAATCAAAATAAATATAGGGCAGGCATGTTGGTTACTCCAGCTCAACAATGGTAGACAGTGCATCTGCTTAAGGCAACTGTTATATAGTGATTAGATTCTTCCATGTACTTCTCCTAAATATAATATAATCAAGTCATTAATCATATGCTCCCGTGATTAAACTAAAAATACGTTTCCAGTCATACATGCTATTTCAATTTTTACTAAATTTTCTTTAAGTTTATAATCATATTGTTGCATGTCAGTTATACCTAGAAGGAGAGTCTTAATAATTCTATAAGTATTCTTGGAAATACTTTATTGTGGTGCAATGAGTAAGGCTAATATTAACATATGTAACATCAGAATATTAACATATATAAAGAGATTTCTGTGATAAAGCAAATAATATCGAGTCTTGTTCTCCCCATTTTATCATGTAGTTCTGGGATTCACAAGTCACTCAATCATTATGTTCAATACAGTAAGGATCAGATAGCTCTCCAGAGATTTTGGACTATTTGAATGTAATAGTTAATTGATCCTTAAACTGTTTTAATAGAACCATTTTCATGCCATATCATTTGCAAGAAAACTTACTTAAGACTCAAATAGAAAGTGTTTAAATCAACTTGTAAATCATAATGCAACAATTATATCTGGCTGTCAGGAACAGTCTGATAGAAGGACTTGAAGGAAGAAAGAGATCAACATCCTGACTGACTGCCTACAGTTATCCTGGAGAATAGGTAAGTATACCAAATAGCCCCTTGTTAGGAAGATGGGTACGTGGGATAACATATCATTTTTCCCTCTGTTAAGCACAAGTAAAACTGTAAATAGAAAGTAATTTTTGATATGTAAATAGAAAGTTTTTTTAAACAAATAAATTTACTTACTTTCATAAAATAGCTTTGTGCAGGGTCTAGGAGCAATAAATTTTTCCTTTCGCATATATATTTTGTTGAAACATTGGGAAATAGAATTTCAAAAAACTTCTTAAGTAAAAGCAAGCCAACTTTGAGTGTTCCGAGGTGTTCTCCATAATGTATTTCTCAAATATGGAAGGATAAACCTTTTTAAAAATAGAATTGACTTTTTAGAACAATTTTAGGTTCACAACAAAATTGAGGGGAAGATACAGAGATTTCTTACATATCCCTTGCCCCCTCACATGCATAGCCTCCCCATTATCAATGCCCCCCACCAGAGTGGTACATTTATTATGATTGATAACCTTACATTGACACATCATTATCATCCAAAGTCCATAGTCCATACATCAGGGTTCCCCTTAGTGTTGTACACTCTATGGGCTTTGGCAAATGTATAATGACAGGTATCCATCATCATAGTATCAAGCAGGATAATTTCACTGCTCTAAAAATCCTCTATGCTCTGTCTATTCATCCCTCTCTCTCCTCTAAACTCTGGCAACTGCTGACCTTTTACTATCTCCATAGTTTTGCCTTTTCCAGAATGTCACGTGGTTGGAATCACGTAGTATGTAGCCTTTCCCATTGTTTTCTTTCATTTAGGAATATGCATTTAAGTTTCCTCCAAGCCTTTTCATGGCTTGATAGCTCATTTCTTTCTAGCACTGAAAAATATTCCATTGTCTGGATGTACCACAGTTTATTTATCCATTGACCTACTGAAGGACATCTTGTTTGCCTCCAAGTTTTGATAGTCATGAATAAAGCTGCTATAAACCCCTGTGTGCAGTTTTTTCATGTGAATATAAGTTTTCAACTCTTTGGGATAAATACCAAGAAGCAAAACTGAAGGAGTGTATGGTAAGAATATGTTTAGTTTTGAAAGAAACCACCAGATTGTCTTCCAACATGGCTTATCATTTTGTCTTCCCACTAACAATAAATGAGAGTTCTTGTTGCTCCATAGCCTCAGCAGCTTTTGGTGTTGTCCATGTTCTGGATTTTGGCCATTCTAATAGCTGTGTACTGGTATCTTGTTTTAATTTGCATTTCTCTGATGACATATGATGTGTAGCATCTTTTCATGTGCTTATTTGCCATCTGTGTATCTTTGGTGAGGTGTCCTTCTTTATTGGGTTGTTCATTTTCTTATGTTGAACTTTAAAGGTATAACTTTTTTGAGAGCTATTATTTTTCCTTTCTCAGGGGCTTCATCAGTCTTTGAAAGACTTCTGCTTTGCTCTATTCATTATTGTCATAAACTAATATTTGATACAAAGTAGAGATTGAAATAAAGATAAAAGTGAAATAAAAAACCTTTAGTTCTTAAAGATTTGAAGGAGAAGTTTTACAAAGAACAAACTCGAGTATTTACTTTGCAGAAAGGAATACTTAAGAATCTTATAAAAGTGGTGATGTTACCAAAAATTCTCAGGTACATGTGAATGTCAATTCAATAGTTAATTTCATTCAATTCAAAAGTTCATTCAGTAGTATATAAATTTTCCCTGTTACTGCATTGATAAGATATGTAAAGTAATACTTTCAGAGTCAATTAAATGTACTTAGATATTCAACATTCTTGCTAGTTGAAAGAAAACATACTCTGATACTTCAGGGACAATTATAAGTGAATAAGACACTGAATATATTCCCATGATCAAACAGTTTCTCCTGCAGTGAGTGCCATTTGCCAATCAATAAGGTCGTGGTATTTGAGTATAATTCATCATGGTCCTCGGTCACACCAAGATACATCAATTTCAAATAATTCTTTGGCATGAGACAGCAACCGATCGTCTGTCAGACTTACTAGTGAATAAAGTAGAAACTGATGTATTCTAACATTAACGTAAATAATTTTACTGTAAAGACTGTTTGGTTATTTGGGAGGAAGGGGAAGCTGGTGTTTTACTGTGCAGTTAATCTTTCCAAAGAGCCTATTCAATGATGTAGGTTGCTACAGAAAAATTCCCAATTCCTTTCCCAAATCATCATTTATGCTGTAGCACAATATTCCAGTTTTAATAACCACCCCTTCCCCATAATTATTTCCTGTTCCAGAGAATTTTTCAGGGACTGTGCTGTGTTCCTTACACACAATATTTCATAGTATTTATATGTACAATAGGTATTTTAACTTTGTCTCTAGAAAGGAAATCTCAACCCTAAAAAATGTAGGTACGTAATTTGTTCAAAGTTATATCACTGGCAGGATTCAAACCAGGTTTAGTCTTAAAAAGCACCCATTGACTTTCTATTATTCTTCTAATATTCCTGTGTTTTCTGCCTCCACACTGTTGATGCTGGAATGCATTCTCTCTCTCTCTCTGTCCCCACCCACTCCCTCCCTCACTCCCCATTTCTTCTACCATTTCACATCCTACCTATCTTTAACAATTTAATTTATTTCCATAAATCTTCTCAATTCCTACTTATGAATGACTTCCAATGTCTCCACTGGTGCAATCTCCCCTTACTATAATTGGCATTAGTCCTAATTTGGCATTAACGATCTGTATTTGTGTATTTCTGATCATTACTAGGTTAATGTTTCTTGAGAAAACAACTGTATTACCTATCTCTTTAATGTAGGAATTCAAGAAAAACTATTGAAATCTATTAAATTAGGCATTTTCTGATTAATAAACAACATGAAGAGTTTATGGTACTACATAAATCACTTCCTGCAGTAAACATAGAAGAAATGCAGTTCCCCTTTCTTTGAGCTTTTTAGTTAAGAAATTATTGAATCAAAAATAAACTCACAGAAAATAGGTGGAAAATTTCTCCATACATCTGATATACACAAAGATATATGAAACGATTTTCCCTTCACATCTCTGTTTATTTCTTTATATGACATCTAATCAATTGTCACTCCTCTGATCCAGCATCAGCTCTTCCTATTTTGACCTAGACATTGTCCCCAACCATCAGCTCAAGTACTCAGTCCTTTACCCCTTTCTCCTGTACCCTGAGCCTCACCCATTTTATTGAGTCTCTCCTCTCAGCATATAAATATGCTCAATTGTTTACAATCTCATTCCTATCCTCACTTGACCAATAGGTCTCTAGTTACGCAACTACTTCTTGTTCTTTAAAAGATGTCTTCACTATCTTCTTGTTCAAGCCTCTCATTCACACTTCATGCCAAAATAATTTGGATTCTTGACCCAGCATTACATTAATACCTTCTCCATGGAAACCAATGATTTTAAGTGCCCAATGCTGTAAATGCTGAATGTCTGCAATATTTAAAATATACAACATCTACTTTTCATGAAATTTTATCTTCCTTTTCATTTTAACACCATTTTTCTTGGTTTTCTATTATATCTCTTGCTTCTGTTGAATCTCGCTCACAGATTTCCTCTTAATCTTATACCTTAAATGTCTCAGTGGGGCCAAAATCTATACAGTTATTGTCTATTCAACACACAGTGAAACCCTAGTCAATATTATCCATAATCTTGACTTTATTATCTCCTATATCCACTAGTGAAGCATTAACCTAAACTGCTTGTACAAACTCTGTTGCCTGCAGGTGTTAGTTTTTAAAGTGAACTCTATTAAGGTATATGTTACATAAAAGAAAATGAATATATCGTATGTTTAGTTCAGTGAGTTTTGGCAAATATATGCACCTATATAACCAACACCTGAATCAAAATATAAAATATATCCACCATACAAAAAAATTCCTTCACATCCACTTGCAGTCAAATCTTCACCACTCCGATTCCCAGTTTGCACTAATCTAATTTCTATTGTGATAGATTTGTTTTGCCCATTCTGAAACTTCATATAAATGGAATAATACAATTCATACACTTTGTTTCTGGCTTTATTCATCCACCATAACATTTTTGAGATTCATCATTTTGTTGTTGGGTCAGTATCATTAGTTTGATCCTGTTATATTGCTGATTAGTAATGCATTGTATATATATGCCAGGATTTGTTTATACAAAATCTGTTGATGGACATTCGGCTTATTTCCAATGTTTTTGTGGACATATGCTTTCATTTATCTTGGATAAATACCTAGGAGTGCAATTTTGTTGGATCAAATGACTTCTGTTGAATTAATTGAGTCTTTTTGCCTCTATTAGCTTATTGGTTATACCTCATATTTGTTTTCTAGTAGTTGTTCTTGGATTTACAACATGTTTATGGAGAAAGTCTTTGTACTTTTCTTTCTTTATATAGCCCACATATTTAATGCAGTGTTACACAGGGCTTTTTTTAAGTCAATTCCAATAATAAGAAGAAGTGGGACAAGAAAAATAGCTAGCACAAATATAACAGTATTTGCTAGGCACATAAGTAAGTGTTTTTCACATATTAAAACATTTAATCCTAACAATATATGATAGACTCTACCACTGCCATTGCCATTTACTGAGAACTTAAGAGATTTACTCAAGGTCTTACAGCTAGTTCGAGGTGGAAACGGGATTTGAATGCAGACAATCTAACTCTAAAGCCCTACTCTTTATCACTCTGCAGATGGCCTCCCCTATATTCCACTATAATGTGTCAATATTTATTGAAAAATAGAAGTGTATGAAAGGAAAGATTGTTGTTGTAGGAGAATGAACAAGAGAATGACTTATGGTTTTTCAGTATTTAATTTCAAAACAAACTTTTTCTCCCCAGGGATTTCAAGTGTTTCAAAATACAATAAAATATGATAATTTTCTCAAACATGTTTTTTAACTATTATTATCACTATTAGTGGGGTGTAATTTTCAGTAAATAATACACGTCTTGTCTATATATAGTAACCACCTCCCTAGTCGATTCCATCACCCCAGAAATTTCCCTCGTGCACTTTTGCAGTTTATCTTCTCAGCTTTCTCCCAGACATGATTGATTAGATTTGTTTGTTCTAGAGATTCATATAAATGGAATCATACAGTATGCACTATTTTTCCCTATTTTCATTCTCCTAGTATAATGTTTTGAGATTAATCTATCTTGTTGCAAATCGATGCTGTTGTCCCCTTTATTGCTGAGTAGAATTTTCTCTCTTGAACATACCAAAAAATTTTGTACATTATTTCACATGTCAATGGTTATTAAAAATAAAGCACTTATACATATTTATATACAAGTATTTTTGAAAACATATATATATTTTAATTACTTTTTGTTAATATCTAGGAGAGCAACTGCTGGGTCATACACCCAGTAAATAGTTAACTATGTAAGAAACTGTCAAACTGTTTCCATTATAGTGGTAATGTTGAACACTGCCTGAGCTCTTTACTCCCAGAAAAAAAAATGGTTCGTTATGAAGGCACCCTACACTTTTGTTTCCAAACTCTCCTCCCACCATCTTTTTATGCTCCAGAGAAATGGCTATCCACAAAGGACCATTTTGTCCTTGATAACCCAAGATAGTTGCTTTCTTTATTTTTCCTCACAACTCCCATAAGATTCTCAGATGACTTCCTTGTTTACCTGCCTCTACACATACCAGGTCATCCTCCTTTTTTTTGAGACTTTCCTCAATGAATGTTCTCCTTATTGCAATGTCTTGGGTAAAACCATCTTCCTAATTGCCTGGTGCACTTTTTCTTTGAGAGTTTGATACCGTGACTTGGATAGATTGGATCTCACCTTTAGATCCTATTTACTCCATCCAATTAACAAGGACTCTTGGTCCGCCTTGTGCTCCATTCCTGACTGCACATTGGGGAGCACAATGGAGAGCTCCTGATCCTGTATTCCAGACTCTTATCTAATAGTAACAGTGATCTATAGCAGAATCGACTGATACTTTGATACGTTTGAGTCAAAAAGACAGAATGCATATGGCAAGAATTTATTATTTCTGGTACCAGCTTATTTTGGTTTTATAGCCCAATCGTTTAGCGACCTCTTTAAATAGACGGTTTATCGATATCTTGTCTCCGTTGGGTGAAAGGCAACAGGGAATCTGGTTTGTTTTTCTTTCTACTTGTCTATTTTGAGCTCAAGTCAATTAAGAATTCACACTTAATGGGAACATAACCGCTCTTTGACATAAACCACTGAGTTTTGCATTTCTGTGGGTATGCTTGGCTCATGGTGAACATTTTATTTTATTTTTTTAATTAATTTATTTTTTTAAAGATTGGCAGCTGAGCTAACAACTGTTGCCAATCTTCTTTTTTTTTCCTTCTTTTTCTCCCCAAATCCCCCCAATACATAGTTGTATATTCTAGTTGTCGGTCCCTCTGGTTGTGCTATGTGGGATGCTGCCTCAGCATGGCCTAATGAGCTGTGAGGCGTCTGCACCCAGGATCCGAATTGGTGAAACCCTGGGCCGCTGAAGCAGACCATGAGAACTTAACCACTCGGCCACGGGGCCGGCTTCTCATGATGAACATTTTAGAATTGAAACAAGCTCTCTACATTTGTCTACATATGTTTAAGTTTCTGGGAGTGTGTCATATTTTCCTGTCTAGATGCTGTTACCAAATCAGACTACAAATCAACTAAAATAACTCTGTTCTGTTTGACTTAAATTGCCACCTATATAAATTCAATATTCCTAACATTCCTAAACCATTCCTAAGTTTCCCGGAAAATAAAGAAACAGTGATGAGACACTGCTAGAACTTATAGTGACAGCAATCTAACTTTGTATGCAAGGTATGTACGATGTATTTTGTTAAGGAAGAAAGACAGTAGATTGTGCCAAAGTAAAATGACTGTTGGGTTCAGATGAGAAAGAAGAAAGTGTAGGACAAAACCTATAGGTAGGGAAAGTTATAGAACTTTCACCAAAATGGAGTTTTATTTGCCTTGGCCAACACCGGCTAAGATTATTTATAAGATTTTCAAAAAGAACCTTAGTGTCGAATATTATATTGATGCAAAAGAAGAATTTGGTTTTCTCTCTGTTAAAATGAAACAATTTTCTTGGATTATTGGCCTACTCTTAATAAAAAGTTGGAAAAGATTATTCTTTACTTTCAGTCTAATCTGACTATGTAACAGAGGTTTTTGTGTTTTACCAAAGCAACACTCCAATGTTTATGCTGACTTTGTTATGTTCTTGTTTATTTGAGAAAATAAAAGTTTCTCACATAGGAAAAAGCTAAGGTTCTTTGAAATCATGGTATTTCATCTATTTATTTTTAAAATCTTTTATTGCCACTTTAGATAAATAGGTTGCTAAATATTGTTTTTTTAGTTATTCATGATTCTCTCTCAAACAAGCATTCAAATCTAATGACAACTTTTATATTTTACCTTCTGAAAATTTAATCCTAATTTTACCTTTTGAACCTAAAATCATCTCTAGTATTTCCCAGAGGGCTCTGGAAAATTACAAACAATTTGCTCCTTCGCTTTGTAAATAGAAAGGTACTAGATACAATTAAGTTTATTTGCTTTGTTGCTGTTGATGAGTTACATGAGAGGAGTTCTCAAATAAGTAAAGATAATAGGTACATGTGTACGGTGATGGATGGTAATTCATCTTTGGGTGGTGAACATGATGTAGTCTGCACAGCAATCGAAATCTAACAATGTACACCTGAAACGTATATAATGTTATAAACCAATGTTACCTCAACAAAAAATTTCAAAATAAATAAATATAATTCTCAAGGAAAAAAAGAGATATTCGGCCTCCCCCAGATTAAATTCATATGGGAAAATATTATTAATATAAATATTTAAGAAATCATATGATATATGGGAAACTCCTAGAAAACTGTCAATGCCCTCATAGTTTATGGTATGTTTCTATTTATAAAAGTCCTAAAACTGCTCTGACTGAAATCAGACAACAGTATAGTCATAATTTCATTTATCTTTTTGAAATGTTAACTTGATCTCAACTTCCTTACCTTGAATTTAACACCTTCTCAGTGAGTGGTTTTCTTTTTTTTTTTTCATTGAGGTAACATTGGTTTATAACATTATATAAATTTCAGGTGTACCTCATTATATTTCAGTTTCTGTGTAGACTATAACATGTTCACCACCCAAAGACTACCATCCATCGCCATACACATGCGCCCTTTTACTCCCTTCACACTCTCCCCTTTCCCCTTCCCCTCTGGTAACCACCAATTTAATTTCTATATCTATGTGTTTGTTTGTTGTTGTTGTTGTTGTTTTATCTTCCACATATGAGTGAAATCATACAGTATTTGCCTTTCTTCATCTGACTGATTTCACTTATCATAATACCCTCAAGGTTGTCCATATTGTCACGCAAGGCAAGATTTCATCTTTTTATGGGTGAGCAGTATTCAATTGCATATATATATATATACCACATCTTTATCCATTCTTCCACTGATGGGCACTTAGGTTGTTTCCAAGTCTTGGTTATTGTAAATAATAGTGATAGCAATGAACATAGGGATGCAAATATCTTTTTGAATTAGTGTTTTCATGTTCTCTGGATAAATACCCAGAAGTGAAATAGCTGGATCATATGGTAGTTCCATTCTTAATTTTTTAAGGAATCTCTATACTGTTTTCCATAGTGTCAACACCAGTTCACATTCCCACCAGCAGTGTATAAGGTTCCTTTTCTCCACATCCTCTCCAACAGTTGTTATTTCTTGTCTTATTAATTACAGCCATTCTGACAGGCATGAGGTGATTCATTGTAGTTTTGATTTGCATTTCCCTAATAATTAGTGATGTTGAACATCTTTTCATGTGCTTGTTGGCCACCTGTATATTTTCTTTGGAAAAATGTCTGTTCATATCCTTTGTCCATGTTTTTACTGGGTTCTTTGTTTTTTTGTTGTTGAGTTGTATGATTTGTTTTTACATATTTTGCATATTAATCCCATTTGTTATATGATTTGCAAATATCTTCCCTCAATTGTTAGATTGTCTTTTCATTTTGTTGATAGTTTCCTTTGCCATGCAGAAGCTTTTTAGTTTGATGTAGTCCAATTTGTTTATTTTTTTTGTTTTCCTTCCTGAGGAGACATAGTATTCAAAAAGATACTGCTAAAACCGACGTCAAAGAAAGAGTGTATTGCCTATGTTTTCTTTTAGGAGTTTTATGGTTTTAGGTCTTACATTCAAGTCTTTAATTCATTTTGAGTTAATTTTTGTGTATGGTATAAGATAACAGTCTACTTTCATTCTTTTGCATGTGACTGTCCAGTTTTCCCAATAAGTAGTTTTCATTTGGGGATTCACATAACTTATCTATGGAGTTTCATTAATATATTGCTGTTTAGTACCTACTTCAGACTCACTTAATATCTTTAATTGATATTCTTGATATATTTTGGTATTTTCTAAACATGTGTGTGGTATATTCATGGTAAATTAAGTCTTAGGATTATTATTTTGTCTGAAGATTTTTTTCTCTGTAAAGATTAAGTTCAACCATTTTTAGAAAATAGATGCAGTATCCACTCTTCTTGGAAAATGTGTTAATCATTATGTTTACAGATAGTTTTGGAGGAATAACTTTTATTTTGTTTTACATGTCATGGAAAGAACAAAATTTCCTTGTCAGTTGTACTACTCTTATGAACAGTCATCAATTTTCCATTTTTGAAAATTATCAATAAGTTAATCACATTTTACCACTTTATGTCTTTTATCATGTACTGCCGATTTTTTGCTTTACTTTGATGCATCCCCGAAAGCACTTGCGATCAGCTGCAGGCCAAAGAGCTTCCTCTGTAACAAAGGACTGTCTCAGATTCCTGTGGAAAGGACTATGCTATGTAACTTAAGGGTACAGGCATTGGATGGCATCATTTAAACAGCTACAGGATCATAGAAGTAGACTAAGTCAGAATTTCCAAACTTTAGTCAAGAAACAGATGGGGTTATGATACTGCTAACCCAAGATGGAGAAAAACAAAAATTAATTATATGGGATTGAGTAAAGTAATGAGGATGATTGCGGTTTTTATTCATGATATTGTAAATGTTTTAATGTACTATTTTCTGAATATGAGGAAATTCTTTCTTTTTCTCTTAAACTATTAAAATTCATAGCAATTTAGTAGACTGAACCTTTGCAAATATGAGCAAAACATTTGTAAATGATGTATTTTTTGCTTTGACTGACAGCTCCACAATTCAGAAACTCTTATGGAAATTAACATTTTTTGCATAGATTCAAAAAGATCTGTCTTCCTTGTTAACAGGACATAATCAGACACATTGGTTTTGCAAGCAAGGCCTTGTCAGAAATGTCATATTTGAGAATGATGCTCATTTAATCAGATTTGACCAGACACTTTTAAGGAACTATGGTTGACTTTATGGAACTAAAGCTTACACTGTTCTCTTGGTAAAACTGGCCAGGTACCTAGATTATAGGGTTCTCAGCCTTAAAGATGAGTAAGAAAGCTATTTCTTGACAGGCTCATATTGCTGAGGACATTTTGGGGACTTCAAGAAGAGAGGAATTTGCAGGTAAAATCCAATAATGAGTTTTCGCCTTGGCTTTCAAGCGTGAAGAGGATTTTAAAAGTCTAATCTGAGATTCCTTATGAAAATTTCCAGCAAACTTACAAAGGCCTATATGTTGAATTGCTATTCATGCTGGTAAAATAATCTGGCCAATTCTAATGAGACCAACTTTATTTTGTGATCAAGAATAATCTTTCCCTGAGATTATCTTTCATCAATAGGGAGAGAAGGAGAATGACTGTAGAAAGAAATTTTGATTTTTCACTGGAAAATTATTACACATCCTTCTGGATCTTGAACCTGTTCATTGTTTGAGCTATCACAGATCTTCGTAAAGTGCAGGTAACTTATGAAAATATAAACTTTGTCTTAACTGGTAGATATTTAATAGACTTCTTCCTACACTGTGAAAAAACAAATAGCTTTAGTATTTACCTATAAATTTGGTTTGATCTTGTAATCTTGCAAAAATTTTTAATCCTCATCAAATTTTCAGTTTGTCTACTTCCTTTCAATATCTGTCTACAATGGTCCAAACTAATGTTTCCAATTTTTCTCCCTTTTGCTTGATATGCCCTCACAGAGAACTAAATTCTGACTGCCCAAATCCCTATCAGTACTTTATGTTGCCTTGCACTTGGTTGTTTCTCCAAGGTTCTGAGGAGGCCCTGCAAGCTAAAGCCTGGCAACTTGACATAAACCCCAAAAGACTCATCACCACAACAGACCTTGCATTGACTGGAATTCTCCCTAGACAGACCACTGTCTTGTCTCTGGTAAAACGTTCAGATTATGTATACTCTTATACTGAAACTGTAGACAGCATCACCAACAGCATCCACATGCTAGCTGTAATAAACTCAGTGAGAAGTGTTGCATAACTTAAAGATTGTCCTCCAATGACTTCTTGAAATCCACACTGGACTGATTGCCGTAGGGTTCCATCTCTGGCTCTTTACTTTTATACAACCTTTTATATTAATGTTTCTCTTTTTATTTCATCATAGTGATGACATTGAACTTTAGTTGAGTCTTGTGGTCTTGGAAAAAAACAATGGTTAAGAAATCCCCCCAGCCTTTTATATTCAGGAAAATGACTAACTATAAAAAACTACCCTGTACTTGCATATTCTCAGATAAAATCCATTTCCATCCTTCCTCATGACTCTCATAAGACTCAAGGATGAATATAGGGGTGAATATATCTTTTCTAATTAGAGTTTCCATATTCTTCAGATAAATACCCAGAAGTGGAATAGTTGGATCATAATGTAGTTCTATTCTTAATATTTTGAGAAATCATCATACTGTTTCCCATGGTGGCTGCACCAATTTACATTCCCACCAACAGTGTACGAGGGTTTCCTTTTCTCCACATCCTCTCTAGCATGTGTTATTTCTTGTCTTTTTGATAATAGGAATTCTAACAGATGTGAGATAATATCTCATTGTGGTTTTGATTTGCATTTCTCTAATAATTAATGATGTTGAACATCTTAGCATGTGCTTTTGGCCATCTGTATGTCTTCTTTGGAAAAATGTCTATTCAGATCCCCTGCCCATTTTTCAATCGTTTGTTTTTTGTTGTTGTTGAGTTGTATGACTTTTTCATATATTTTGGATATTAACCCTCTATTAGATATATGGTATGGAAATATCTCCTCCCATTTGCTAGGCTGTCTTTTCGTGTTTTCTTTTCTTGAAGATTGGCCCTGAGCTAATGTTGCCAATCTTCCTGTCTTTTTTCTCCCCAAAGTCCCAACACTTTGTACACGTAGTTGTACATCCTAGTTATAGGTCCTTCTAGTTCTTCTATGTGGGATGCTGCCACAGCATGGCCTGATAAGCGGTGTGTAGGTCCATGAAGAGGATCCAAACTGGTGAACCCAGGGCCACCAAAGTGGACAGCTTGAACTCAACCACTATGCCACTGGCCGGCCCCTTCCCTTTTCATTTTGTTGATGGTTTTCTTTGCTGTGCAGACACTTTTTAGTTTTGTATAGCCCCATTTGTTTATTTTTAGTTTTGTTTCCCTTGAAGTTGGAGTTAAATCCACAAAAACATCACTAAAACTGGTGTCAAGGAGCTTATTGCCTACATATATGCACCCCTATGTTCTTTGCAGCATTATTTATAATATCCAAGATATAGAAGCAACCTAAGTGTTCACCAATGAATGATTAGACAAAGAGGTGTGGTATATATATGCCCTAGAATACTACTCCTCTGTGAAAAAGATGAAATCATGCCATTTGTGACAACATGGATGGACCTTGAGGGTATTATGCTAAGTGAAATAAGTCAGATGAAGAAAGACAAATGCCTTATGATTTCACTCATATGTGGAATATAAACAAAACAAAAACAAACTCATAGGTACAGACAACAGATTTGTGGTTACCAGAGGGGAAGGGGTTGGGAGATGGGTGAAGTGGGTAAAGGGGGTCAATTGTATGGTGACAGATTGAAACTAGACTTTTGGTAGTGAACATGCTGGAGTGTATACAGATGTTGAGTTATAATGTTGTACAACCTGAATCTTATATTATGTTATAAACCAATGTTACCTCAATTAAAAAAAGACTCAAGGGCTTTTTTTTTTTTAAGATTTTATTTTTCCTTTTTCTCCCCAAAGCCCCCTGGTACATAGTTGTGTGTGTGTATATATATATATGTGTGTATATATATATATATATATATATATTTTTTTTTAGTTGTGGGTCCTTCTAGTTGTAGCATGTGGGATGCTGCCTCAGCATGGCCTGATGAGCGGTGTAATGTCCGCACCCAGGATCCGAACCAGCGAAACCCCAGCCGCTGAAGCAGAGCACATGAACTTAACCACTCGGCCACAGGGTGGCCCCTCAAGGACTTTTGTTTACTTGCCTCTCTAAAACCTCAGGCTCCCTTCTTCTCTTTGACACATTGCTCATTAATGAAGATTGTCTCTATAGCAATAACCTGAGTAAAATCATACTCTTAATTGTTCCATGTATTTTGTCTCTGACATTAATTATACCATTTTACATCACCACTAGCAATAAATAAATAGTTAGTGACAGCTTTGGAGAAGCTGAGCAGCACCTCCAGATGTCGCATCTCTCCATCCTCCCAGATGCAAAACATAACCTCTCATATGAGTAAATGTGGAATCAACAACTAAGCCATATATCTTTTAAATGATATCAAAGCATTAGCCAACCAAATTATTTTCATTTTATTCACGTCTCTTTTTGACCATGGTCTGAAGTTGCCAAGATAATAACAAGAACAACATTTTACCTTCTTTATTTTAATCAAACATTTTCTCTATTCTACTTCAGCAGAGGTACTCCCTGCTTGTGACATGGCATTGCTTTCAGTCTTAATTACTATCTCTTAAAAGTTACTAAAGGAAAATAAATCCTATTCAGGAAACAACAATGAGAATATTGAGAGACTTTTGAGAGGGTTATGTAAGGAATTCTTAAAGATACAAGAGGGACATTTAATCTTACAAACGGAAAATTCACATCAGTTTTTGAATGTTTCAAGATCTATGATCAAATAGGAGGATTAGCTTTATAGAAATTATCTCCAATGAATGGATCATACAGAAAAACCATTTTGAACTTTATATCAGCTAAAGATTTCTAACAGTCTGCATTCCTCAAAAATGAAATGGCATCTTTCAGGCCATTGAGTCACTTTCTTCTTTCAGGTAATGAGTCACTTTCCAATGCAGATATTCAAGCACAGTCTGGGTAACCATCAGTCAGTTTTTATTATTATTGCTATGATGATGATGATGATGATGATGAAAACATTATGTAGTGGTTGGACAAACAGTCCTTTAATATTTCTTACATTCAGAAAATAGTTATTTTCACAGAAGGATAAATATTACAGTTAAAGAATATGTTTGTAATTAAGTAGATGAACAATGTTTTGTCATTTAAAACTGGTATAAAAGCTATATCAGATATAATTAAAAAAGATTTATAAAGTAACTCTTTGTAATGTAATCCGATGTATTCCATTTTGCCTGGACTGTTAAGCTGAAAGTGATGCACAATTATAAATAAAATATTCACCTTTTCTAAATATTGTTTTTAAAATTAGTTAATTCACCTTTCTTTTACTTTAGAAAGCATCTGACTTAACAACTTGGATTTGACAATATGTGTCAGTTTCACTTACAGAATTTTTACTGCATATGATTTCCTAGCAATTAAAATGATATCTAATTAACCACGTGAACAAAAATCACATTTTCACTTAGCTGTGAAGAACAAGGTTTAGTCTTTCTCTCTTTTTTAATTTTTTTAACTTTATGACGGTTGAAACTGGAAATGTAAGCTCTCCCTACTTGCCCACTTTGCAGACCCATGAAAAAACACACAAACTGTATAAATACATAAGTTTCCTTCTCTTGGTTATATGCTTGTGCGTGACTATGGATATGCATTCTCCTGGATATTCACAAAACACACTTTCTTCAAGTAAGTATTTATTTGTACATTAAGTTTTCAAGTATTTTATTTTTCTCCCTCTGTATAAGTAGCAAACTGTAAGTAAGCCTCTTCATTCTGGGGGAAAATAAAGTAGACACTACAAATGACTGATTAGCAATAGTCTTCACCCAAGAACCCCAGATAGACTAAGGGACCAAAAGCATGTGCAAGAAAATGGATTATTCAAGTGTTTCAAAGAGAAAGCTGAGAGAGGAAACCTCTGGATTACTTTGCTTATTAAATACCTCAAAGTCATGATTATATAAATATTAAACCAAAGTGAGAGGACCATCCTGTGATTAAGACTTGGAGGATATGGTAGCAAAGAGCGTAGACAGCTGGGGAGAAGTTGGGAGTGAAGAAGGTAACAGAGCAGGAGGAAATGATGTCTCCCTGCTATTCCCTTGTCTCCCTTAGGCTGTAGCTCAGTTTAAGCCACACACAGCTAAGTTAATATGATTACTAAAATAAATCCTAACCTGGGACCCAATGACACCTGAAGTTATTTAAATTCCTGTATGAAATAACAATTCTGGTTTCTTACCTTGAAACCTCATTAATATCATATTAACCATACACATTCAAAGAAATTTCTAACACTATTGCAAATGATAATAGATTAGGTTTTCAAATTTTTGTATGTTGCGTCAAAATAGTTCATTATCTTCAACATTAATTTCACTATTTCTTGTGGAAACTGAAATTAAAGTAAGCTAGTACATGTGGGTTTCTTATAATTACTTTTCGTACTTTGACAGCTATTATAAATTGGGTATAATATTCTCATTAAACAGAGTTACTGAAACTATTTAAAAAGGATCAACAACCTATCAACTGGTTGTAGTCAGAGAGTCTACACTTAAAGTACATATTATGTCTTATCTGAAATAAAGGCACATATATTTATAACCAATGTTTGACTTGCGATCTGTAAGATAGCCATGAGTCTCCACTATTCTCCAAAAGACCTTTTTCCCTTTCTTCATGATCTTCATTCACTCACAATTTGTTTTCATTATTCATTTATTGATTTTAAAAACAGTTTTTTGTTTTTAAAACAATTGATTTTAAAACAGTTTTTAAAAAATACGTACAATGGGAGATGTCTAATAAATTTTGAACATCACCTAATAGGGAAGTTAGTCCAAAGAAACCCAACATTGGGCTAGGTGACATCTAGGTACAGAGTATCCTGGGAATGGAAGAGAAGGAACTTGAAGGCGTGCACAGCAAATATGAATTCTGAAGTAGTGTTCAACTGTCAGGGAGGAACAAAGTGTGTTGTCTAAATCTCCAAGTTTGACTTCCAAATTGTCCAGATTGGATTTACTCTGAAGTTAATACAGCTTAAGATTCAGGTCTTCTCACTTGTAAGGGTACTTTTTAAGGTCACAGAAAGGGGCCCTAGAAATGTCTTCACATAGTCATATATTTTTATAATACTTAAAATTCTAGATTACTTTTGTATTCTCAAACAAACAGGACATTTAAGTTTCAGACCACATTAAAGCCAGATGTACCCAGAAGTTGGATACCTCTTTTTTATTTTTATCTTTGTGAACAGCATCATATCATTCCAATTTTAGCATCTGTGCTGCTGAGCACAACACTGTATCAGAAGCAACAGAAAGTGGTTGTCCAAAGGTCACTAGGAAATTCGCAGACTTGCGGGCAAATGTTCAGATAGGACATGGGTAGAGACAAGAGTTTGGAGTAGGATGAAGCTGCTCTCTTAGCCGAAATCATGGCATTCTTCTGAGAACTTCTGCCGGGAATACTGACAAGGGACTACATAGATGCTGTATAGCTTGGTCAGCCCCATCTCCCACATACATGTTGCTACCACTGCCATTCTCTTCTACCACAGGACTGGATTTTCCACAGAGCTCCTCCTTGCTACATGAATCTCTGTTCTTGAATCAAAGTCAGGGGTGGATGGATCAAATTGTCAGAGAGCAGAGAAAGAATGAAAACTACCTATGAATAAAAATGTGAAAATCAGCTTAAATGAAAAAGGAAAAAAAAAAAAAACCAGCCCTGTCATTAATCAGAATAGGACTAGACATGTAGACATAGGTCAAAACAGCTGCAAAATGAACAGAAAACATTGTTTCTCCTAAGGTCATGCAGCTGCTGTAAAATGCCATAATGATCCCCATTTGGCTGATTACTGCTTTCTTCCCTATAATGTCCCAGATCTACTTCGCTCTTCCCATGCATTCCTGGGGACACCTAATTGCTAAGCCACTAAACCTTTAGTCACTCCCAATCTGTCTGAGAAAAGCAACCAATCCAGAACTGATTCCTGCTTCTCTGCGGCCGTCTGTGGAACCCTGCAACATGAACCCAAACCTTGTAAAAGCAGCTGCCTTCTTCTCATTTTTGAGTGCATTCCTCAGTCTTCTGGATCATCCTCTCTTGTGGTGAATCAATAGACTTGATTTAGTTGGACTACAGTTTTGTTTTGGTGGTCTTTGGCTGGTCAGGTTTTAATACTGAATTAACCAATGCTTTAGCAGAGAGGGGCTAAGAAAGTGATTTTCTGGCATTGCTGTTTAAATTTAGGATGTGATTTCCCCTTCCCAGAAGTGTCCATAAGGTGCCGAATAACTCAAAGAGAGGACTTCTTGAGTGTCGAAATTTTGAAGAATAAAAAATAAATGATAATTGTTCATTACCATTCATCTCTGATTTTCCAACATCAACAGTATACTTCCTTTTTATACTCTACAAAAAAAAAAGATGAACACAATCTCCAAATCCAACCATTTCTAATTGTGAAATTACTCTTAAATTTGTTTAATTTGCTTTATATCCACTGTATCTCCTTCATTTCAGACTAATTCACATAGCAGACTTTCAGAAAATACTTTGGAAAGGAATGGACGGATAACAGATTGAATCTTCCCTGATTACACAACTTATTTGGATTTTCTGTTTCCTGTCTTGACTACTTCCAAAGAATCCACTACACTAAAAAAGGTGAATTTTTGTAAATTCAAACAATAATATCACTCATCTGCTTAAAATATTTCAGCTTAAAGTCTGAAGTCAATTTTAAGAATGTCCCATGTTCTCACTGTCCTATGATATTTGCACATAGCCCCTCTGGCTATTAAGATCTAGTAATTTTATTTCTCCTTGAGTCTTACCTGTTAATTCTATGATAATTATTTCCATAAATATATCTGATAGTGTATAACTTTGCCTCCCACAAGATAAGGTTCAGGACATCATATTATAATTGCCTACTTACTTGTTTGTAACCCCCAATATGGCAAACTCTGTGGGGCAGGAACTCTGCCTTGGTTGTTACGGTGGATCCTTCTGTTTTGACCTCATCCTCAGTGTAGATTAGTAACAGATCTCTTGTGACTATTGCTCTTGAAACACAGCTTTCTTTTATACTGCTGAAAAAAAGCACCTTCATATTTACTGACCATTCATACTTTCTAGAACTAAGAGTACCCAGGATCCAAACTGGTGAACCCTAGGCTGCCAAAAAGCAGAATGTGCGAACTTAACTGCTGAGCCACTGGGCGGGCCCCTAAGATGGTGGTCTTAATGTTCTTCTCAGCTTGACTTAACAGGATTCTTCCTAAATCTAAGTTCCTGATCTTCCTTTCCATAGAGCATTTACTTAAAACAAACTTATAATTGTAAATTCTTTCTCTGCTCCTTTGAGATGTACGTAAATCCTTTAAAATCCTCTTGCCAGTACTATAATTCAGTAATGTCTTTCTTAAAGACCTAGCAACAACCTCTTTGAAATGTCATGCATCAAAGATGACACACCTATCCCTCTGGTCTCTGTGGGAGGGTAGAAGCCTAACTTGATGAGTGACAATTAGCAAACACAGGTGGCCTAATCACAGAGACAGACGTTTGCAAACTTGAGAATAACTCAAGATGCTCAACACATCTCCCTGAACAACCTCCCCACTAACATTCTTCTCCAGTTTCCACTAGCTTACTCCAGCACTTAAAAATTCTTCCACCCTTTGTTTCAACAGCATTGAGTTCAGTCTGAGTTCTGGTCTCTGTCTCCTATTGCAATAGTCTTGAATAAAGTCTTCCTTGCCTGTGTAAGATTGCCCAATGCAATTTTTGCTCTGACAAATGAAGCTGAGAGAAGATTACAACCCTTTGTGAAAAATAGTCACAATGGCTGGTGCAGAGGGAAATATGTCCATTTACAGGCTAAATATCAGTGCCCAGCACACAATATTATTCATGCTAGTGAAGGCCTGTCATCATGACCTCAGGGAACAAGGCTTGAATGAAAACACAGGGAGCACTACAGAGTGGGAGAATTCTCGGCCACATGAGCCAGAGGGAAAATGGCAGTTCTTTAAACATCTCAGGCATCACATTGTCCTCTTATTCTTGAGTAAAGAAGTGATTTGGTTCAAAACTACATTTTTAGCAAAGTAATCCCTGGAGCTGAGCTACAAAGGAAAAGACTTAAAATCGTTTTGTGCCTTGATTTCCCCTCTAGGCTGGTATGGCCTAGAGAATTATCTTTAACGTGACAGAGACTGATGACAAATTAACTGGTGCCTATAAACAGTGCAGATACTAATAACCATTTGTGTTTTTAATTGACTTCCAGAACAAATCTCTGTGCTGTTTGCAAGTTAAAAAAAAGAATATGGCTTTGAATTAACTATTTGAGTTCCAAATATCTCTGATATGGAATCCAGTGGTTTAATTAAAAAAAGATATAGAATAGCATATGCTTATCCATATGGGTTTGTTATTTTGTAAAAATTAAATTCACTTTATGGCAGTGTTTTCAACTTGATGATTGGCAAAATTTTAATATTATGTGTTTAGAGAAAAGTCCCCATTTACAGAAAATTTACTGTTATAATCCTCACAACTGAGCTATTCCGGGAAGCTGTTGATCAATTTTTCTTAATTTACAGAATAACTTCTTGAGCAATTCTCAAAGTTTAAACCACATCTTTCCCATTTCCAAAAATAGGCTCTTTAAACACATGCACACATGCACACACGCACACACACGCACACCTCACAAGGAAGATCCAGGTTATTGTGTTGTGGAATATCAAGAAGCCTAGCGTCTACTTAGAACACTTGAGAAATTATTGTACAATTAAAATGGCTATAAGTGATTGTTTACCCAGGATGGTTCTAGTTTATGCCAGATGGCCTAACATAATTATTGCCTAATATAATTATTGCCTAATGTAATTATTAGCAGAGCCCAATTTTGTTTTCCAAAATATCCCAATTTTGACAACAAATGGTAGGATCACTCCAAACATATTAAGTAGTTTGTATTTTATATTTGCATGTACTCTCAACATGAAAGTATGAGTAACATTTTCATTACCAGAAATTGATAACAGCAAACATTAAATGTTTCAATTTGGGGAGGTGGGGGCAGCCTGGTGGCATAGTGGGTAAGTTCATGTGCTCTGCTCTGGTGGCCCAGGGTTCATGGGTTTGGATCTTGGGTGTGGACCTAGACACTGCTCATCAAGCCATCCTGTGGTGGCATCCCACATACAAAATACAGGAAGATTGGCACAGATGTTAGCTCGGGGATAATCTTCTTCAGCAAAAAAGAGGAGGATTGGCAACAGATATTAGTTCAAGGCCAATCTTCCTCACACACACACACACAAAATGCTGCATATAGAACAAATCTTTATAAAACCATGTTTTACATAATCATCTAAAATATCATTGAAGGCACAGTGAGCATTCTCTCTTTTGTCATTTTATCCAGAGATTCTGACACAAGCCTGCTTCTTAAGCAGTTTAACCAATTTTACCAACACTGTGGCTAATCTTCCTTTGAGGGGTCTGCTTTCATTCCTTCCTAGATTCGTGTTTATCTTTTCTACACACACAGATGTCCTTCACTCATCTCCAAATCAGACTGCAAAATGGAAGGAGATGCTTCAAAAAACTTTTCCCAAAATATTATCATAGTTGTTTTCCCTTGTGTATTGTACTCCTGAAAACCTGCAATCAATGCCTTTCTGGAAGAGTCAATTACAAAACTTGTCTCACATTCCACTTAGAAGCATGTCTAGTGAATTGTCCACAACTGCAGTGGGCCCTAGAAATAGCCAGCGTGTGCCTCTGTCTAGATGTCAACCTCCTCAGGAATATTAACGCCTTTAACCCTTCCTACATGAAAGACCAGGCAAAATGTAAATATCAGTGTTCCAGGTTTTAAAAACAAAATTTTGAAAAATTTTCAAAGCAATTATTAAAGCAAATAAAGGATCTAATTTTTTGAAGGAATTTTACTAAAATGGTAAAATTATAGGTAGAAGAAAAGTGGTAATACTACCATTTATGCAGTTCTATCCATGTTTTGAAAGACAATATTCCTTCATTCAGGGAAAAAACATTTAAGACTGGGAATATCTGAATATACTGACAATTAGACAATATATCGATTCAACAAATATGTGTTAATATCTTCCCTGCCCAAGTCTTGGGAGTTACATTCAGCAGTAGAGAAATGCTTAAAATGTATGAGTCAAAAATATTTACTTACCCACAACTAGATGGACCTGCAACTAAGATATACAGCTGTGTACAGGGGGGTATTTGGGGAGATAAAGCAGAAAAAAAAAAAAAAAGATTGGCAATAGTTGTTAGCCCAGGTGCCAATCCTTAAAAAAAAAAAATAAAAAAAATTTACTTGGACTCAGACAAAATCAGAATGGTCTTAAATAATCCCTCAGAAAATTCTGAGAAATATCTGAAAAATATACCAAAATATAGGTAAAGGAAAATATGAGATAAATCATAAAAAAATCACAAAAGTGAGACTAAACACGTCAATTACTATGTGTAAATTGCTAAAACTTCCCTATACAATGTTATTTGAAATATATTCAAAACCATTGAAATTCTTTCCTATCTTTCTGAAGAAGATTAGCATCCATCCTCTTGTTCAAATGATAAAATTAGGAGAGACGTGATCCTCCCCCTCACTAACCAGCTTCCAATCCATTACAACATCGTATCAATTCTTCCTGCTAAATAAATCAGATCCATTTCCCCTTTAGTCCTACCCATGGTCACCTTGATCCTGACGTTAAATGCCTAGTAAGTGTTTTCCCCACAACCCTTTCTTGGTGTTCTGTTTCACCTAGAATCAAAAGCTACCTTTCCCACATCCTAGAATGCATTGCATTATCTCTGCTCCTACTTCTCCTTGCCTCTTTCCTACTTGCTAACTACGCCCAACAGCACTGACAGTTACATTTACCTTCTCTAGTATGTCAGGATCTTTCATATAGCAGGATATTCGCAACCTGTAATGTTCTTCGTTCTGTTTTTTTGGCTATCTCCACTTCATCATGTATTTATGAACTAGAACATCACCTTCATAGAAAAGCCTTCCCTGATGGTCCTATTTAAATGTATGTTCTCTTCGCCATTCTCACTTAGCACTTAATTTTTCACATGTATTTTGTTAAAAATCACAATTATTTTGTCTATTTTTAAATCTATCTCCTCCACAATACTGTAAGTTCCATGAAGCTAGATAACATTATATGTGAATTATTTTAAAAACCATGCTGCACAGCAAAAAATCATCTCTGTGGAAAGACTATAAATGATTTTCTTATTTTTTTTTGTTTGTAGTATTCTAAATGTTCTACGTTAATATGTGTTATTTCAGAATAAAATAATGTTAACAGTTTAAAGATGACTTGAAAATATATGGTGATTATAAATGCTATTATTATTGAATTAATCACTCACATACATTTGAGTTGGTAACGTGCTAACCATAGGAGTTTTAATAGGTACATTAGGATTTTACAGCTATAAAAGTATAGTTCAGGGTCTCTTGGGCATTTCGTTTCCTGACCATTAAATTCTTTTGTACTAAAGAAAGAACAATATAGGGCTGAAAACAAATAGATGCTTTGTCTAGACTAGGCCCATATACTGCTGAATATGTGATCTTATAGTTGACTTAAAATTGAAACTAAACAAACTCTTCCTTTAATGTGATCATTTGAGCTGCAATGCACAATCAGAAATATAACCAGAAACCAATTTGAATATTTTTACAAACATAAAAAACACTGATCATTTTAAACATAAGTTTTTAATCTTACACTTCATATTGCAGAGACATGGTTTTCTTTGTACAAATCTACAAATAATTATAATTGATATTCTTACTTCTAACAACAGGAGCCACCTGTTCTAAGTGCACTGACATTCAGCCACACAACCGGTTTCACACTATAGTCTGAAACAGCGTATACCATTATAATTATCTGACTATACATATGGAAAAGAACGTAAAATTAAACAGCATAAATGAAACAAGAAGGAAAAAAATCACATCTGTGAAGTTAAGGGTTGAGTATCATTTTGGGGAAAAACATAAAAGAGAGCACTCTTACTATATCAAGCTGTTGTTACCAATTTTGTCTGCAAATCATACTTGAAAATGTTACATATGTTCTGCTATTATGCAGCACAATATACATAGATTGGATATTCATTATCAAGGAGATTACTATGTCTTTTCTGAATTTACTGAAATGAATAATTAAACCAAAGTGTCCTTATGCTTTTCTCAGAATATAAATTGGCAACTGCAGTAAATATATGTTAACATAACAAAGTAACAATTTTCTAATATTTTAGCTATGGTCTTATAATAATATTTAATGCCATTAATTATTCTAAATATTCTTTGTTTGGTATAAGTTTTTCAATAAAATTACTGAAATACAAAAATGACTTTAAATGTTTTCTACCAATGCCTTATGAAACTGTTGCAGTTTCTAACTTTCACTCTTTAAATACCAGAGGAGTATGTGTTATTCTGCCCCCAATTCTCTAGTACTTGAAAGTTATACTGGCAAGTTCAATCAGCCAGATTGGCAAACAGGGGTGGTGGTTAAGATGCGCTTATCTAATATTTTAGGGGGTTGGGGCTATAAGAAAGTGCGTAATAAACATATTGTAAAAAACGAATATAGAAAAGAAACATGACAATTAAGTTGTTATCCAAATAGGGCCTATGAGCCTTTAAGACTGCATCATGGTAACAATTCAAATTTTGTATTCAGAATCATTTTTCATTATCTTTCCAGACATCTGGATTTTGAGTTTTGGCTGAGACTATTTTATTGATGCCAAAAGAGCATTTTTAAAATTCATAATTCATTTAATATTTAACCAAATGGCCACTAATTACAATATACTCTGTGGAATTCCTGAAATAAAGATGCCTGAGACAAGGTCACTGTCGTCAAGGAACACACAAATGAATTTGGAACCCTGATGGCATCTGAATAACTATCAGATTGCCACAAATAAAAATAGCCAAGGTGGTGGACTGACTCCTCCACACATCATCCATCACTTCGGTCTCAAGCCATGCAGAAATTGATGGATTTGATAATTTTATAACAGAATTTAGAGAACTAAAAGGTCATCTTTATTCCAAAGATATAGCCAGCAACAATACTCATGTTTAAGTCAATACTCTTAAGGCATGTGCAGTAAATACATGCATGTCAAGGGAGTGGCTTATGACTTTGGTTTGACAGTGGGAAAAATAAGTTACGAGAACCTGGGTTTTTGGTTTTAGACTGTTCTTCCAATTTTTAAACCTACTGATTTTCAGAAATGCATATCATCTTACTCAGTTTTTTTTTTTTTTCTTGAAGGAGGTCCTAAGAAGAAGAAATTAAGTACTTGTATTCAATAGAGAATCTAAGCTTTGAAATGTGTATATACTTCTATTTTAAATTAGTGTTTAATCCACTGGAATTTCCTTTTCAAATTTTACTATTTTAAATTAAATTATTTATATCATATTTGTTTAGTCATTTAAATAATTTCTTCATTTTATTTTGTTTCTATTTTAACGGTCTTTGTACTTAACTCTTTAAAGTTCAACTTATTTAAACATTTTAACACTTTTGTTAAGCTGTTTTAACTATTTCTTTACACATTTCCTTTTTACTTTACTTGTGAACCATGTTCCAAATGCGTTTTTGAGAAACTTATTTCAAAATGTGCATTTGAGGAAAGGATGTTTCAGTTATCAAATTGTTTCTCTGAAGTAGGACATCTTAGAGCCTTGCATAAACACACCGAATGTCAAAGTGCTGAATGTGGTATATAGTATTGCTGATATTTATTTGACCATCACACTTATCTTCACTAAAATATTTTATAGGGCTGTAACACACTCTGGGAAATGCATGCGATGAGGTCTGAAACGTCACAATTTATTTTATTGTTTAAATTAAGAAAGTATGGTATGGTGATATAAAGGGGAAAGTGGAAAAAATTTGTTCCTTAACTTCATTTTACAGTTGACCTTTCAAATACACTAATAAAATGCATTATTTCTTTTGTTCTTTTTTCCAAGTACAAATTCCTTATAAAACATAGCATCATTACATCAAAATTTTGTATAAGAACAATAATTTTACTTATAATAATGAAAAATTTTAATCCATAAAAGCCTGTTTTCCTTAGATTGCATGCCATCTAGTCTGAATAAGTAGAATAATAACAGAGAAATAATATCTAACTTTTGTGAAGGCTTCTTAGATCAGGCACCGAAAACTGCATTAATATTATATCTTTTAATCCTTGCATCAGTCTGAGATGTTGAGGCTTAAAGAGGAGAAATGGAGCTTGTAACATCCAAGGACAGAGTGTGAGTGACAAAGCTGAAATTTATCCCTGGTATGTTCATTGCTAACAGTAAGCCTTTAAGTGAAACATTCTCATGATCTTAATTGATGTGATTAGAAATATATTAACCACATGTAATCAACAGATAGTGATGAGTTTCTACAAATTTATTGTTTCAGGTGACTAGAGTAAAGCAAGTATGAAATTTCCTTGAGAGAATAATCACCAACATAATGTGTTTAATTTTTTTATTGTGGTTAAAAACACACAGTATAAACGTTAGCATCTTAACTATTTTTAAATATACAGTTCAGTGGTGTTAACTATATGCACATTGATGTGCAAGAGATCTCTAGAAGTTTTTCATCTTGTGAGAACATTCCATTGAATAAATCCCCTTTTCCCTCTTCCCCCAGCCCCTGGCAACTACCATTGTACTTTCTGTTTTTAAGAGTCTATTTTTAGATACCTCATATATGTATATTAATGCAGTATTTGTCCTCTTATGACAGGCTTATTTCACTTAAGGGAATAGCCTCAAGGTTCACCAATGTTGTAGCATATGACAGGATTTCCTACCTTTTTAAGGATGAATAATATTCCGTTGTACACATACACCACATTTTCTTTATCTATTCATTTGTTGATGAACACTTAGTTTGCTTCAACATGTTGGGTATTGTGAATAATGCTTTATTGAACATGGGTGCCCCAATATCTCTTTAACATTCTGTTTTCAATTCTTTTGGATATACACCTAGAAGTGGGATTGCTGATCATATGGTAGTTCTGTTTTTAATTTTTTGTGGAACCTCCATATTATTTTTCATAGTGGCTGCATCATTTTACATTTCTACCAACAAAGAGCCCACAAGAGTTCCAATTTCTCCACATTCTCACAACACTTGTTACATTCTTTTCTTTTTTCTTTTCTCTTTTTTTGATTAATGGCCATTGTAATCAGCATGAGGTGCCATCTCATTGTGGTTTTGAGTTGCTTTTCCCTGATGATAAGTAACGTTGAGCATCTTTTCATATGTTGGTAGGCCATTTGGTATCTTCTTTGAAGAAGTGTCTATTCATGCTCTCCTATTTTTTAAGTTGATTTTTTTGCTGTTAAATTGTAGGAGTTCTTTATATATTCTGGAAATTAACCTCTTATGAAATACATAGTTTGCAAATACTTTCTACTATTCCATAAGTTGCCTTTTCACTTTGCTGATTGTTTCCTTTCTGCACAGAAGTTTTTGAGTTTGATGGGGCTCCATTTGTTTATTTTTGCTTTGGTTCCCTGTGCTTTTGGTGTCATATCCAAGACATCACTACCAAATCCAATGTCATGAAGCTTTTCTCTATGTTTAATTCTAGAAGTGTTATAGATCCAAGTGTTATGTTTAGATCCTTATTCCATTTTGCTTAATTTTTGCATTTGGTGTAAGGATCCAACTTCATTCTTCTTCATGTGACTATCCAGTTTTTCCAACACTATTTGTTGAAGAGACTACGTGTTCCCATTGTGAAGCTTTGACACATTTGTTGAAGATAATTTGGCCATAGATGTGAGAGTTTATTTCTGGACTCCTTATTCTGTTCCATTGGTTTATATGTCTGTCTTTATGCCAGTACCACATGGTTTTTATTACTGTAGATTTGCAATACGTTTAGAAATAAGCAAGTATCAGGAGTCCAGCTGTTTTTTCCTCGATTGTTTTGGCTAGTCAGGGTTCTTTGAAATTACATGTGAATTTTAGGATGGATGTTTTCAATTTCTGCAAGAAATGCCATTGGAATTTTGATAGGTATTGTATTAAATCTGTAGATGGCTTTGGATAGTATGGACATTTAACAATATTAAGTCATTCAATCCTTGAACATAGAATGTCTTTCTATTTATTTGTGTCTTTAATTTCTTTCAGCAATGTTTTGTGTTTTTCAGTGCACAAGTCTTTCATGTTCTTGGTTATGTTTATTTCTAAATATATTTTTAATGCTACAGTGAATGAGATTGTTTCTTAATTTCCTTTTTTGGATTGTTCATTGCTAGTATATAGAAAAATAACTGATTTTTGTATGTTGGTTTTGTATCTTGCAACTTTGCTGAATTTGTTTATTTGTTCAAATACTTTTTGTGGAATCATTAAGGTTTTATACACACAAGATCATCTTATCTACAGAGACAATTTTACTTCTTTCTTTTATTTGGATGCCTTTTATTTCTCTTTCTTGCCTGACTGCTCTAGCTAAGATTTCCATTACTATCTTGAACAGAAGTGGCATCCTTGCCTTATTCCTGATCTTAGAGGGAAAGCTTTTAGTTTTCCATCACTGAATATGATGTTGGACATGGGCTTTTAACATGTCTATTTTGAGCTAGTTTCTTTCTATTTCTAGTTTGTTCAGTGTTTTTATCTTGGAAAAGGGTTGACTTTTGTCAAATTCTTTTCTAAATCAAATGAGATAATTATCTGGTTTCTGTCCTTCATTCTGTTAACATGGCCTAATGTGGTTAATGTGACATTTGCCAATTTTACTGATCTTTTCGAAGAACCAACTCAGTTTTGTTGATTGTTTTCTATTGTTTCTCTATTTCATTGATTTCTCCTCTAAGCTTTATTATTTCCTTCCTTCTGCTAAGTTTGGTTTTATTTTGTTCTTCTTTTGCTGGTTCCTTGAGGTTTAAAATTAGGTTATTTATTTGAGATTTTTATTCCTTTTTAGTGTAGAAATTTCCACTATAAACTTAACTGTTAGTACTACTTTTGCTGTGTCCTCTAAGTTTTGGTATATTCCATTTCCATTTTTATCTGTCTCAGTGGGAGTGGGAGTTAGATGTCATCTACGAGTCTTCTTTCAATTATTTTAATACTTATTGGTCAATAGAAGCTTATCATGTCTTGAGTTTCAACATTGTATTTAATTTTTATACAAATTAATCCATTTCATTCAGGTTCTCAAATGTATTAACATGGGTACTCATAATTCTCTTCTATTATATTTTAAACATCTCATATGTTGTGGTTTCGAAAATGTCCAAAGATTCTTTGGCCTCCATTCCTTTAATGTTGGCTGGACTTAGTGACTCACTTCAAACAAATAGAATCTAGTGGAACTGAAGGTGTGTGACTTTGGAGATTGGGTCATGAAAGGCACTTGGATTCCTCCTCACTTGCTTTCTATTGGAGTGCTCATGTTAGGGGTATTAACTGCCATTTTGTGAGGATTAAAGCCACCTATGGAAAGCCTCACATGGTGAGGAATGGAGGCCTTCTAGGGAAAAGCATGTGGGTAGCCATCCTGGAAGTGAATCCTCTTGCCTCTGTAAAGCCATAGATGAATTTAGCCCCTGACAACAACTTAACTGTAACCACTGATTAGACCCTAATCCAGAACTGCCCAGCTAAGCTATGCCCACATTCCTGACCTACAGAAACTGTGAGATCATCTATGATTGTGGTTTAAAGCCACTGATATTGGAGTGACTTATTGCGCAGGAATAGATAACCAATGCTACTACATATGTCTATATCATTTTTCTTTTGTTTGAAATTTGTTTCTCTCTCACTTTCTCATTTTAGGAAATTTATCTCCACTATTAATTCAACTTTTTGTGATGTTGTGAACCTTTTATCTAGATATTGACACTCGTAGTCCCATTATCTATATCACTTACTTTCCCCCAGTACTGTAAAATGATGTGCCATTGTTTTCTGGCTCCATTGTTTTTTTCTTGAAAAAGTGGCCGACAAATTTATTGATGTTTTTTGAAGTTAATCTTTTTTAAAAATTCTAATTCTGAATGTTCTTAATATGTCTTCTTTCTTTGATTTTAGTAATTATATTCTGAAAGTCCAGATGTTTTATATTTATATTCATTTTGCTTGGTTTCAAAGTACTCTTTTTATCTGTGGTTTGATATCTGTCATAGGTTTGATAAGATTCTAAGTTATCATTCTTCATTTGGGCTCATTCCTATTATTTCTCTCTTGTAGAGACATCAAATTTTTTTATATGATTGATCTTTTCCTCTGTCTCCCAAATTATTTCTTGTATAGTATAACTTTGTTTCTCTCTACACTTGTTTTGGAAATTTTCTTCTGTAATTAAAGTCAATTATTGCTACTCAAGGTAGCTATGTTCTATATAAAGTTGCTGTGAACAATGAATTAGTGAATACTGAGTCATTGCTGCTAGGAAAATACAGGGCTAGATTTCTGAAAATATTTTCAATGAATAGTCAATAAATAACCTTGTTTTATGCTTGTTTCTGCTTAAAGACACCTTATTTAATATACATTGTTGATTCTTTAACATTAAACTCATGGCTAAGAGACTACAACTCATGCTTTCATGAAGTTTATCTAACACATGTATTTCCTCTATATGGCGCATCAGAGCTTCCGTGCACTTAGGAACACCAGACAGCACTTAAGAACTATGCTTTAGGGCTATTTTAAACAGTGAAATAATCAATAGAAATCACAAGAAATGTGGCGCCAAACAGACCACAAAAGTACACTTCTTTACAGTATGAGAGCTGATACAAAAGAACAGAGTGCTGTCTTGTTTGATTTCAGCTTGGAATGTGTGCATGGTAATTCAAATTATTCACCATTCTACACATGTGTGTGTCCATGAAGGACCGTGAAATCATTGCAAGTATTGATTTTGAAGTTACAAATATATTTTACCTATTGGGTGAATTCCCAAATATGGAAGCTGCAAATAGTGAGGATTGAGTGGATATCCTAGTGCGAAAATATCTATTCAGTGCTATCTACTACCTAATCCATTGGAAACCCATATATTAGCTACTTTATTTTAGTTCTTTTGTTTTCATAGTTACTAATTTCCTGCCAAAATTATCAATATTATCTTTTAATTCCTTAATCATATCAAGCATAATTAATTTTTAAATTTTGTAAATTTTGCCATCAACTGACTTGCTTCTGTATCTTTTTCTACTCTCTATTGTTTCTCTTGTTTTTCATCATACAGTCTTATCCTAGCATATGTCCAATAATTTTTTATACCAACATTAGCTATTGTGAAAACGTTAGAGATAATTTGAGGCTCTGTGTGATGTTATCTTTCTCCGGAAAGTATTTCACTAGATTCTGGGAGACCACTAGGCTGTGGGCAATATAGAAATATCAGATCACTTTAATCCTCTGAAGTCTTGAGATGAGTCAAAATTAATCTTCACTCCCTACGAAGGTTGTTTTATTTAAGTTCATAGTACACCTTTGTCCCCAAACCCGAGCTATTTAAAGTTATGCTCAGCTTTTCACCTTTTCAGCCTAGCTTTCATGAATAGACACGTCTTAAATGCCTCACTCACCTATGTAGCTCACGTCTTTTCACTGATTTTGGTCTGCATTTTCTTCCTAAATTCTACCTGCTTGATTTCTTCAAACATACTAATACATTTTGTGTAGCTTTTATAGTTATTTACAGCTGGACTTTGGGGATGAAACATATTGACTGCCATTGCTGGAAGTGCTGCTTGGCTGTTTCCCTCTTTCTGTGCTAGGTAGTTTGTGAAGCCAAATTTTTGTTCTTCCATTTTCACTTGTGACAAGTACCAAGCAATATACCTAAGAGAATATTTCTCTCTCTGTTATTTTAGAGTGAAGATAGCAGATAAATCCAGCTCAGGAATAAGTAGTATTTGCACATTACCCTTCAGAATAACATGAAAATAGACCTGTGATTTTACTTGAGTGGAAATTTTATATGACCTCTCAATATAGAAGCTCTATGATTTTTGTGATAATATCAAGATATATGATCTCTGTGAATGTGAACAAGTTAAAAGTGTTAGTATTTAAGAATATTGCTTATTCCATAATCAATTCCAGAACAAAGGATTATGGCCCAAAAACAAATGTTAGTTAGAAATTGGAATATCTCATACAAATTTATCTTCAAGAATATTAAGTTCTCAGTACAATTATTTTCGTTTTCTATAAGTACATATAGATTTATACATTTATTCTACTTATATGTACACGTACGTATACATTTTATGTATTTGAAGTAAACTACTTTTTAATCTTTTGAGCTCTTATATGATGGTTTTATAAAGTGAAAAATCTATTAATCTAAATAATTCAGTGACCATAACTGTTCTAATTCAACTTCTCAAAATTATAACACTTCAGCAGAATATGTAATATTTCCAAATGGTAATAAAGTGTATCTTTTTGGAATCTGAATATAGTGTGACAACTGACTTAATCACTTAATCTTGGTAAGAACATAAAGAAAGATCCAGACCTTACTGTCTTTAGAATATATCCCTTAAAAAAAAAAAAATCAGGGGCTGGCCCAGTGGCACAGTGGTTAAGTGCTCACGTTCCACTTTGGCTGCCTGGGGTTCCCCAGTTCGGATCCCGGGTGTGGACACGGCACCGCTTGGCAAGCCATGCATGGATGTTGACTCAGGTCCAGTCTTCCTCAGCAAAAAGAGGAGGATTGGCAGCAGTTAGCTCAGGGCTAATCTTCCTCAAAAAAAAAAAAAAAAAAATCAAAAGGGAAAAGAAATAAATTGATGTCAATTGGTAATTGTGACCTGGAATAAAAGCTGAAGAATGGACTGTGTGAGTCACATCCACACCAAGTCTGAAAAGAGAGGCAGCCAGTGTGATCGCTGTGGGAGCAAAGTTCCTTAGCACTTTGGCATGAGCAGGGAAACAAACAAACAAAAACTGCTTCTCCCGTTGGTTGCAATACTTGAGAATTACTGGGCTTTTAACAAATGGACAAGGGGTTATTTTCAGAAAATATCTTTTTCCTCTTTATTACAGATAAATTACATAAAATATTAATTCCAAGAGGAGTTTATGATAAACTACTTAGAATTTGAGAATGGGAAGGAGCAAAGTTTTTGTCTATGACATTAACTTCTTTTGTAATACTCCCCAAATAGCTAGACTTTCACTAAAGTTTTCACTGTTATTGCTAAGGATTATGCATATGACAAAACTACAATTTCAATATTACGTAAATGACAAGGAACAGGAAGAACACAAATACTACAAATCATTAAGATTCAATTGAAACATATCACAAAGTAACTTTTTCTTGCTGTATGCTTGAAACAAACAAAAACAGTAAAAAGCTGAGCTAAGCTAAGGTAATATTTTACATTTTCTAGAATCCCAAACAAAATCAGAACAACGAAGTTGATTGCAGACTAAAGTTTGAATATACAATCTGCTGAATTTACAATCATCAAATATTTCACTTTTTTTTATGATTTACAGCTGTGTTTAAATAAATCTATCGAATTATACTGAAGCCTGCCATGTAATCATGGACTAATCCCATTTGCATGCTTAGAAAATGATAACAATGAGTTCCACTGAGCAATAAAGATTTAGATAAACAAATTGAGAAGTTTAAACACTAATTCTAGATAATTTTTACAATTTTTATTTGGCTCCCTGCTTCCAAGAGATCATGTTTTTGACCTTAAACCAAAAGTAAGAAAGACAGATAAGTCAATGCTTGACACTTCCCCGCAAAGACTGGACCATCTGGACATTTTATATTTGTAACAGGTGCTTCTGGGATTCAGAGCCTAATTCTGGCCCAGTTTCTGTTCTGTATGGGTGACTCTGTTGCTATGTGCAATTGTGCATTGCATTAATTGAAGAGAATAGAAAAGGCCAAGTACAGCAATTAGTCAGTTGGTCATGCAGAAAAGAGTCTGGTGGCTTTGAGCCATGAAATGTGAATGCACAGATGCACAGTACCATCAGTTTTGCTCTCTGTGGTCTGCTCCTAGTCTGTGACAGGTAAAATGCCTGTGTAACTTGATCTCAGTTTTCTGTCCCCTTTAAAAACAATTTTGTAACCACAGGAGAGAGAAAAATGCTGTATTGACACAATATGTCGTAAATAACTAATGGGAGAATACATAATAGGCAGAAAGTGAAAACAAAATTATATGTTCAATGTGTACTTTACTCATGAAATACTTAGATGTGTTATTTATTAGATGAAGATACTGTTTTTAATGGTAAATTAAAGATGTTTTCAGACTCATATCATGGGTACAAATTTAATTTTGGTTAAACCTTTTAAAGCATACATAACAAATTAGTTGCTTAAAACCTCAGTTTTCTCTTTTGTAAATTAGGAGTATTGTCAATAATCGAAAGATATAATGAGTGAGAAGAATGATAATCATTTGATTATTCTATTTGAGATCCTATAAATAAAGAAACAAACAATAAAACAACTCATAAGCCTAAAGGATTGAGATTATTTTAACATCTATGGTTTCTCTACTCATTTTTAGACAATGCATTATGACATTTCCCACACTTTATGATACTACTATTGTGATCGTTAATTTCATGTGTCATCATGAATGGGATAAAGAAGGATGCCCAGATAGCTGGTAAAACATTATTTCTGGGCGTGTCTGTGAGAGAGTTTCCAGAAGAGATTAGCATTTGAATCAGCAGACTGAGTAAAGATCACCCTCACCCATGCAGGTGGCCATCATTCTTTGAGGGCCTGAACAGAACAAAAAGGCAGAGGAAGGAAGAAGTTGCTTTCTCTGTTTAAGCTGGGATGGGCATCTTCTCCTGTCATCAGAGGTCAGCTTCTCAAGCCTTTTAACTCAGACTGAATTACATCCCCAGCTTCCCTGGGTCTCCAGCTTGCAGATGGCAGATCATGGGACCTCTTGGCCTCCAAAATAATCTGAGCAAATTCCTATAATAAATTTCCTCTTCTATCTATCTATCTATCCATCCATCTATCCATCCATCTATCTATCCATCCATCTATCTATCCATCCATCTATCTATCCATCCATCTATCTGTCTGTCTATCTATCCTATTGGTTCTCTTCTCCAGAGAACTTTGACTAACACAAACATTATACTTTATAGTATTCCATTATTTTATTCTATGTTTTATATATCACTTTTAATTCAACTTATAATAAGTTAAATAATAAAAGTAGTGATAAAATTAAATACAAAATGGATACCAGACTTGGATATTCTCTGAGTAAAAAAAAAAAAAAATTTAAACCACATAAACAAAACTGAAACTAGCTTATTTCATGAACATAAGTAAAACTTAGGTTATTTCTTGTAAATGTTCCTGACAATCATAAAAGAAACGTAAGTCATTTTCCTAAAAATAATACAAGAAAATCCCTTTTAACCAATCCCCTGCCATATGGAAACATTCACTGAAATAACCAATCATGGTAAAGATTAAACAATTTCCTCATTCTCACCTCATGAGCCGTCCTGTAACATCGTGCCCCTGGGCTTCAGATCAGTTTTGAATTTGAAAGCTCCCAGTTCGTGAACTGTTCTTACATGCACAATAAACTCTCACTAAATACTCTTTTACTAATCTGGTGGTTTTAGTTTTGCTACTTCTGGATTTTTGACAGTAGCTACTATTAGTGTAACCATGGACCATCTAGGACCAGTTCAAGTGACCTCACTTTATCAACCGGGTAATTAAGAGCGGTTTTTCAGGAACTGAGACCCCTTGTCCAGTTCAGGCTAGTTGAGACCACCAACCCATCAATGGGGCCCGTGCAAAGGCCTTATTAGTGACCTTTTTGATGTCAAAGGGCTGAAAATTCCACCTGCAGATCATACTAACACCACCATTTTGTGATAAAGGGTCCAATGAAGAGCCACGAAGCTTGAATACGCCTGCATAGATCATTACCCTACTTCTCCTTACTTCCAGTCATCTATCTCCATACTTTTCTCCACACTTCAGACCACTGTGCCCTTCATCTCATAAATTTTGCCCCAAGCCCTGGATAGGGGAGATAGATCTGAGAGCATATGCCTCCTGTCTCCCTGCAGATCAATCTCGCAAATAAAGCTATTTTTCTTTTCCCAAAGGCTGATGCCATAATAATTGGCTCTTTTTGCATATTGAGTGGTAAGCCCTGGCTGGGTAACATTAATTTAATGAAATAAATATTTTGAATACATTCTGTAAATCAAGAACTGTGCTAGGTACTGGGTATGTAACATTGAACAAAACAGAAAACGCCCCTCCTTATAGACACATCATATATTTAATGTTTATTTGCATATTTTCATATAATAATAGAATTATGTAAAAGTTGGTGTAATGTAAGCAAAGAAAGCAAGGAAAAGAGGCAGACACAATAAAGATGCTATTTTAGCCCATGAGGCCAGGAAAGAACTATTTGAGGAGGTGATATTTATGTGGAAACTTAAATGAAATGAAACGAGAAAACAAATCTTGAAAACCAATGAATAAAGAGCATTAGAAGCCAAGAGATGAGCAGCGGGAACAGAAGGAGCAAGGGATGTGAGGTGGAGCAGGCTTGCTGTGGATAAGGGGCACCTCTGTGACCCCGGCACTTCATTAGATGCGTGAAGTGTTTTAGTTCTGCTGTGTAGATAGGACGCTGTCAAACTGATTAAACACTAAATCCCTGAAGCCAAAGAAAATTATATTCAGGTTCTGACACTTATTAGATGCTTTCTATTCGTGAAATAGAGATTATAATAAGAGTGATAACATGGCACTGTTGAACAAAAGCAAGCGATGCACTTCTTCCAATGCTTGACATACGGTACGTTGTACAGGTATCAGAAAGTCCCCATCATTATCACCACCTTCTATAAACTATTAGTCCCATTCTCTAAATGGGGAAATTGAAACTCACATTTGTTTAATCATACCTGTTCTGTTTATTTTATGATACTTTCAAAACAGCTTTTTGTTTCAAATTAGTTTTATCCAACCTCTACAGTTGTTTGTAGTGGGAGGCTAGTCTGCCACAAGTTATTCCTTTATAACCAGAAACAGAAGTCTCCCCGAGAAAAGATTTTAATGCTTAAAAAAGAACATATTTTCCATACAAATTTTGAAACACATTTGAACTAACATAATCTCTGATACTTGTACTTTTACTGCATATCAAGCATGAAAACATGAAATTGTTCTCTCTCGATGTATCAGTTTGTAAAATCTTGTTTTCTTGGACGGTGAGGTCCATGAAGAACTCAATCCTCAAAGTCTCTGCCTTACTTGTTTTAACACTCAGAGTATGTAAGACTCCAAATCATCAAGTTTCTTATGAAAAAGTTTTTTGTTTTCTTCTGAATACTTTTTATTATCTGTGAGTAGAATAAAACTTTATAATAATAAAATAACAATAATAATAATAAAGAACTTGAGTGCCATAGGAATTAAAAGAAAGCAATATGAGCCATCTCTTTCACAAGTTATTCCCTCCTTACTGCCAGAGGTGCAGAGATTTCTGAGCAGTAACATCTCCTTCTTTAAACCATGAGGTTTCTGATCCTAGAGGGAGCCCTCATGGTCAGCACTTTTTCCCCAGTTGTGGTTCTCAGTAATGACTCCCGATGGCAGCTTCATGCAGCCTCACTAAGCTTTTTATTCTCTTCATGACAGCGGTCCTGGACTCAGCTTGTAGTCGTTGCTTTTTGTAGCTCTCAGATGTTCTTCATGGAAGCATATTCCCAAAGCTACTCTTACTTGCTCAATGAGTGTCAAAGGGTAATGGCTCTTAGTGGCCATAGTTTTTAGGGTCCTGGTCCCTGCCAAGCCTTCTGTTAGCAGTTAGTGTGCCCTAAGAAGTTTATAAGGTCAGGCTGAAAGACCTCTGGAGGTTCGCCGGGAAATAAAACATATGGTTTTACATTCCTATGCAATTCCTTAAATTCTGTTTTGTATTCAACAAGGGAAGACACAGACAGTTTGATTCCTTTGGATCAGAGGAGGACACTTATTCTTACCCACTTTTTCTCACTTAGGATGCAGCTTGCCTTGTTCCATACTTGTACTGGCCAAATTCAAGGATGGCGAAAAGACTTAGAAGTGACAAATACATTTGCACATTCAACTAACAGAACAGAAGGAGGCTAGAAAAATCAGGTTGTAGAAAGGTAATCTCACAGTTGTTCAAAATAGATATTCAAATAAGGAAACTGAGTTACACGGAATTTTTTTCTACATATTTCTATATAATTGCGCGCATATTTTCACACACTATGCATTCTCTCCTCTCAATTGGGTTATTCTACATACATGATCGAGCATTCTTAATTCAAAACAAAAAGTTCCCTCACTCAATATCACCCTCCAGTAACTTTTTTCCTCCAATGCTAAGCTCTTCCAAATAATTCTGTACAATTCTTGTTTCAATTTAAACTTTCATTCACTTCTCAAACAAGTGTAATTATTATTTTCAATACCATTCATTGAAATTATACTAATAAAAGCACCAAAAAAAGCAGTTTCCAAATGCTCTTCACTTGACCATAATCGTTTTCTTGAATTTCTCTTCTTTCTTCTATTAATTTTCTTCCTACATCTCCGGCCTTACTTTCCAATCCCACTTTGGGAATGACCTTTCTGTGCTTACCCTTGATAGGCTCCTTTGCACCAAGTTATTCACCTGAACTTTGGTCTAAAGTCACTGTGCACTCTCTTATTTATTCCAATTCATCCATATGTCATTATGTTAAATATGTCTTTTTCTCCATAGCTCACCCTTTTCTTCAGTGTCAGTTCCATAGAGCCAAAACACTAAAAACACTTGTTCCTAGATAGCCTATAAGCACCTCAAAATCAACATTCAGAAATGAATTTATGGCCAAGATTTTCATTGAAATCTTTGATCTTCCAGTAATTCCTCTGATCAAGATTGATTTTAATTACTTGTTTAAAAATCTGTATTCTCCATAGACTTTAAAGTGCTGTAAGTGAAAGACTTTTGGGTTTATTTTCCAGTATATCTCCAAAGACCAGAATATAGTAAGCCTTCAAAAACATGGTTACTAGAATGTTACATAAATTAGAAAGCTGATTTTGTCTTGCTCCATGTATGATTTGCCATTAGAAAAAAAAGTGTGTGGGCCCAGCAGGGTGGCACAGTGGTTAAGTTCTCACATTCCATTTCGGTGGCCCGGGATTCACCAGTTCGGATCCCAGGTGTGGATATATGCACCACTTGTCAAGCCATGCTGTGGCAGGCATCCCACAAATAAAGTAGAGGAAGATGGGCAGGCATGTTAGCTCAGGGCCAATCTTCCTCAGCAAAAAAAAGAGGAAGATTGGTGGCAGATGTTAGCTCAGAGCTAATCTTCCTCAAAAAAAAAAAGTGTTCAAATATTTCAATAAGACATGATTTTGTCTCTTTTCCCTTTCCAGCTTCATTTCCCCCTTATTTCAGACTGTCCTTTATACCCCGGCCACATACTGCAATTCTTCAAATGTATGAAGTCTACTCATGCTGACTCTTAAAATGAGCTTACGACTCCTTTAACTTTCCTAGAATCCAGTTCCATATTTTTCTAGGCTCACTTAAAACATGGCCTTTTCCACAAAACTTAACCAACCCACATCCAAGTAGAACTCCTGACTCTTGCCATGTGATCCCACTGTACTCTGAACACCACATGACAGCACAGCATCGACTCTCGTCAATATACATATGTATGTATATCTGTATATATCTAAATATATGTGTATGCATAGGGATGTTTTCTAATATATTTATGTATGTGTCAATGGATATCAATCTATATCTATATCTATGCTTATACCTATATCTATAGAGAATTGGTAACTAATACAAATTTATAAGGGAAAGACAGGTTTAAGTAGGGCCTGTGAAGATTTTTTTCATGAAAGAGACACTTCTATGTCAAGAAATTCTTAAGTCTGCTCAAGAAACGCAATGTAGTTACTATAAAATATTACAATCAATTTAATTAAAGAATGAAAAGTCTTTTTGTTAACAATTTCATTGTCAAATGACAGGGTCACATATAATGTTTGAATTCAAGACATTGTTTAAACCATATTAATGATCTGGATCAGTTTCCAAGAATTTAAATTGCACTGAAAGGGATTATCAATATGAACTTTGTAAATAATTACATTCTGGTGATTAACTTACACACTTTTTCAGAAATGGGGCTTAGAGACAGAGCAATATTTGGCAGAAACTGCAACATCTGTTGTTAGGTTGGGGCTTTTACTTTTTTTTTCAGTTTTTCATAATTGTTGTTCTACTTAAGGCAATCTGTCTTTTAGAAGGTGTTGATTTTCTTTGCTTATAATAAGTCTACTATCATTCAGCAGGCTGTCACAAAGCAAGCGTGGAAATTTACAAGTCATGCTTAGTCTCTAAAGATATAATTAATGCAAATGATGGTAACACATGATAAGAACAGGAAATATGAGAAAGAAAAGAAAAACCACGTATGTATAAAAGACCATTATTATGTAGTTAGGTACACATTATCAAAAAAGCACAATTCTGAAATGAAAACAATTTACAGAGGAAATGAAAACAAACAGAATAAAGAACCTGGGCCGATTTATCGTTCACTTCCGGTAAGGGATGACATACCTACATTCTTTTCATGAGTGTTTATCATCAATGGAAAGGAATACATATTTTCTGAATTATGTTTAATCTTGCTCCCTGAGGTGCCTACTACTTTTTTTGCCTTCTTAATTCCCTCACACTTTTCCTTCATATATTCATTCTGTCAAGTTATGTTAGTTAAAATTCTACGTATTTATTCAAGCCTTGCCATAAATGCCTCTCTTTCCCTGTGTTAGCCTACAAGCGTTATTATAGCACTTATTATATTCCAATTTAGTGTCTGAGAATATCTGTTGAGCACCAATTATGTGCCACGTACTCTTTAAGTGTCTTTTCAGAGTGCCCCCAGTTAATGTCCTGCTTCATGTTTTTCCTGATACCCTCAATTAATTGTTCTTAACTTAAAGGCAAGGATCACATCTGATTCATTTAAGAATATCCTATGTGGTTTTGATCTAAGGCACATATATGTTTGTTAAAAGAATCTGAGTTCCTGAAAAGAAATAGGTTTTCTCATGTCATAAAGGAAAAATAAACTGTGTCCATTCTGCTTCTCCCTCATGTCCTGTCGCTGTCATTCTCAAGTGTAGGTCTGCTCAAATTACTACCTCTGTTTTTTGTCTACTTCCCTCAGAGAAATACAAAGCTGTGTAGGTTATAACTAAGGATTTTACCAGAGTCTTACAAACACAAGCAAGTACTTTGTGACCCAAGGGCCACTATATTAAATAGAAAAATGGATTCATGGATTGCCTAGGCAAATCATGGAAAGATTTTCTTTTTCAGGCTCATGTAAAATTAGAGATAAGAAAATGTCTCCTTAAATCACACAAAAGAGTTCCTAGCAGAATTTTCACTGTTTAAGAGGAAATAAAACAAAACTCAATATAAAGTAGCTATGACATACCGAAAAGTGATCTGGTTTCAGTGTCAAATACCTTGGATCTAGTGAAGGTTCTGTTGCTAACCAGTTCTATGGCCTTAGGCATGAAGCTTAACCTTTGCCCCACATCAGTGTCTCCACCTGAAGTGAAGATGTCGGAGTCAATTATGTCTAAATTCCCTTCTAGCTGTGGTAGATGCTATAAAAAGGCACTTTCTGTTATTACTATGTTATAAACTATTCTTTCATTGCTAAAATTATACCTCCATTCCTTCAACCCTTAATATCTTTGCTGTTTTTATAAATATCTTAGACTCGTATACTCTTTCTAAACAATATCTATTCCAGCACGTTTTCAGAAATGTATCAATTTCATTGAGCAGTTTAGCTCTAATGGATGTTATTCTCATAGGGTGTTGAAGGAAAAAGGAAAAGATGCACAACTTTTCCTATTCTTTGCTGAAGCTCATCAAGGCTGAATGGTGAGAATAGCTGGACATTTACACAATTAATTTCCTTATTATTTAAATTGCCCTAACAATTGCTTTAGATATTTTGTGCATCTCACTTTTAGGCTACAGCTTCATTGAAACGTAAATAGGGAAACTTGATTCTTTAAAAGCACACTGCAGAACCCACTGGTGCAGTTGCCCATAATGAAACATTAGTGGAGATCTGGGACCTGGACAAGACACCATCATAATGAAGCTGTCCTTCTCCCTTTTTTATCATCTGAATTTGTGGGATGGTAATAATTTAGAAAGAATATGGGGAAATGTTTGCAATATTTTATCTCAAAATGCTTTATGTCTCTTCTCTCTTTAGACTGAGACTTTGGGAGACCCGTTCCATAGCCTCAGATCCTCTAAGCCTCTAGGCCATAAGATCCGTGGTCTATGACTAATAAAATGATGAGATAAATTAATATTGATAATTTGACTTCCTGGAAATAGTTTAGGATCTCTTGTTAATTACGTATTTTTTTTTTTTAGAAAAAGCTGAATAAGTGATGAAAGTTTCCCATAGTGATGATCCCCCCAAATATTCACAAAATTACCTTAAAAAGTAGGTAAATGAGATATGAATACAGTGCTTGTCAGTGTATGTTGTAGGGCATCAGAATTTGCCACTCCAAAATGTGTTTCTCTGGCTTTTATTTTTTTATTATTATTTTTTTTTTTTTGGTGAGGGAAGATTGGCCCTGAGCTATCATCTGTGCCAATCCTCTTCCATGTGGGTCACAGCCACAGCATGGCTTAACTAGCAGTGTAGGTCCACACCTCAGATCTGAACCCGTGAATCCTGGGCCATGAAGCAGAGCAAGCCAAATCTAATCACTGCACCACCAGGCCAGCCCCTCTGGCTTGATTATTTTTAAAAACAAAAGACTCAGGAAGAAACTTTGACCTTCCTCCTAACTGCCTAAAAGAATTTAAGATAGGGGCCGGCCCATGGCCGAGTGGTTAAGTTAGCACACTTGGCTTCGGCAGCCCAGGGTTTTGCTGGTTCGGATCCTGGGTACAGACATGGCATTGCTCATCGGGCCATGTTGAGGTGGCATCCCACATCCCACAACTAGAAGGACCCACAACTAAAATATACAACTATATACTGGAGGGATTCAGGGAGAAAAAAGCAGAAAAAAATAAAAAAAGATTGGCAACAGTTGTTAGCTCAGGTGCCAATCTTTTTTAAAAAAAAAATTTAAGATTGAAGGCCTGCTTCAGGAAGGAGCTCTCAGCATAGATAACTACAGTATAAAATAAAGTAGCTGTGGTAGACAAGGAGGACTAAGCAAGGCCCATTCAATCAAAGTTCTCCCCACGTCCCATTGTCTTTGTAAAGTCTGGCAAACATTTGTTTACCAAACATTTGCTTTTCTAACTCCATGTGAATTGTCTTCCTCTCCTTTGAAGTTCCAAACTACTACCTCCAACATCCTCCTTTGTCTTCACCTAAAGATAGTATTAAGGTGGTGACTTCAGCCATTTTGGCGAGTTTCTCAGCTTTCCTGGGTTTCTCCCATGTATACACATTTTTAAATTTGTTTGATTTTCTCCTGTTATTCTGTCTTATGCCAATTTAATTCTTAGATCAGCCAGAAGAAACCAGAGAATAGAGGAATATTTCTCCCTCCCTTACAATGTAAAGAAAAAGGAAAACATACACACACACAGTCACGCTCATCCACTCATCCTTTCATTAATATCCCTCTGATGTTCATTTATTGCTTACACTCACACATAAAATAAAGCTTTTTATCATCATTATTGTTGTTGTTGTTTTTATTCAGTGACTAAGCCACTTGATTTATAGCATGTCTGCATATCTATCCTCGGATTTCATTCCATCTCAAGCTCTGTGTCATTCTTCTTTCCTGGGACATTCTATAGAATCATTTGTATACTCAAATATACAATGATGAGGTATTTTTGGAGATGTAAGCTAATTATACCTAGTAGCCAAGCAGAAAAATATGCTCCGGTCAGTGTAGTCTGCCAAAATCCCCCCAAGAATTCTAGGACTGTGGTATCCCTTTGATGTGTGAGAACTCACAGTATAGAACAGTCATAGATTTGTAGCCAAAATCTTGAAGTTCTGTCTTTTCATAGTAACCAAGTGACAAAGGGGAGCGAATATGCCACCCCAAAGTATGCCATTTTGGCATATTGATTATTTTGAATTAGTTACTTACAAAACAGCCGCTGCCAGAAGGACACTCTGACCCTCCTTTGTCCCCTTAAGAGGAGGAAATAAATCTTCCATGTGAAAGGTATTCTTCCTGTACCAGGAGGGTAAAAGGCAGCTTTAGCACCAGAAATAGGAAATTCAGGGCTGGAAAGTCTATATAAACAAAACTTGTTACTTCCTCCCTAAATTACTATCCCCAAACCAAACTTCTTTGTTTTGTCAATTCTTCACAAATTTATTGTTTCTTTGTCTAAAAGGTATAAAAGCTGCCTGCTTTTGTCCCTTTTTTGAGTCTCATATTTTTATGAGGTTCCCATACATACTAAATTAAATTTGTTTTTCTCCTATTAGTCTATGTCAATTTAATTATTAGACCTGCCAAAGAACCTAGAAAGGAGGAAGGCAAAGTTTTCCACCCTTACATGACTTTGAATAAGTCGTAAAAATATTTTGTTCTTAAATTTATAAAGTGATAAATAGATATTTAGATTTAAATTTAGAATTTTTACTTCATTATTATCTTTATGAAGTTGCCATAAGAGTCAAATGAATGGATGTATGTAAGAAGAGGTTTTCAAACCACAAGATGTTATAAACATTTAAAATATTTCTGCTGTTATTGTTAATACTACCTAATTTTTATTTGGAATTTAGAATACATTAATACAATCATTGTACCTAATTTCATTCACCACTAACTATACATTTTTAAAATTTTATGCATATTAGTCAGTCAAACCTCAAAGTAAACCTATGAGGATATACTATTATTAACATTTTCTGATGGGAAAAATTAATACTAAAAATATTAATCAAATGCCCCATCAATATCCTCATTCAATCAATATCTTGAGGTTCTTATTGCTTTTATTCTCAAATTTTAAATGTCTGTGCCATAAATCAGTCCAAAATAATTTATCAAGAAGAAAATAGCCAGAGTGAAAACACATACATATCAGTACTTTTGCTGCACAGGATAATGTATTATTGAAGATGAGCTATAGAACCACAAAACCCTGAAAAAATGTAATGTGCAAAGATATTTGCATTCTACTCTCCAGGTTGGAGTGTGACAACTGCAGAAAAACAGTAAAAGAAAATCAGTAACGTGATACCCGGACACAGTAAGAATAGCAGTTGACAAGGTTAGGTCACCGTAAAATGTCCTAATCACATCATAACCTCGCATTTTCACTTCCAAACGATCTTTTCCCAGCAGGGTAGAAATCGAGATTCAAACTACGTAACCCTTCATCCAATATCTTTGCTGTGCTAGAGAGAAGGCTTAAGCAACTTAATTTTTCTCACAAAGCCTGATGTTGATATTTGGCAGCTTCTGATCTGGCTGGGTGCCCTGACATGAAGTGCAGATTCTCTGTGCTCCTTTCGAGAGGAGTTTGAGGAGGAGGCAAGCAGATGCAGACAAACGCAGATGGCGCCCAGAAGCCAAATAGCATGAGGCTCCTCACTACAGCAGGAGTAGATTTGGCAGTCTCAATGCTGTTTTAAGAAAGAAAGGTAATTTCTATAAAGTAATTAGATAGACACTTAAGCAAACCGTTGCGTGATTGTATTCAGTTTCCATATCTTTAGGAGATGTTCTTTGAACGTAAGTTAAAAGGAAGCAGTTGTTTTTGGTTGTTATTGGTTTTGATTGCTGTTTTTTTTTTAAGGCAATAATGGAATCTTAGAGTTGAAAGTGATATTTAAATTGGAACCTATTCTAGTTAATCTCCACAAGTGAAGTCAATCTTGACCTTTTCAAACAGATATAACGAAATGAGAGGTTGTTGTTGCGTGGGCTGGCAACTTGAAATCTTATTTCCAAGCTCCTGGATTTTCTGGCTATAGCCCTTACCTTCTTAGGGCTGCGTTACTTCTCCTTAATCCCCTACTCTTACAGAATGGAGGCTTTCATACCTGTTCGTGCAAAACTTCCATCAACAATTTCCCCCAATGGTAGGTCTCTGTTCACCTCTTGGGGGTGGGGAGGGGCATTGCTTTCTAACATCCACTGGAAAGTTCTCACTTAGTGTACACCACTTCACTCATTCTCCCTTGGGGAAGTGGGGTCATTTATCTCAAATATGTGTGAATAATCTCCACTCTTCTTACCCACAGAAAGTACCTACTATTAATTGATTTCCTGTCCCTCTCTGGGACATTTGCAGCTTTGAGTAGTTAAATTCAGAGATCTTAAACTTTGATATACTCTTTTGATATTCTAAAACATAAAACAAAGAAGTAATTTAAGGGGGCCAGCCATGTGGACAAGTGGTTAAGTTTGCACTCTCTGCTTCAGTGGCCCAGGGTTTGCCACTTCAGATACGGGACATGGACCTACACACTGCTCATCAAGCCATGCTGTGGTGGCACCCTGCATAGAAGAAGTAGAATGACTTACAAATAAGATATACAATTAAGTACTGGGGCTTTGGGGAGGAAAAAAAAGAGGAAGATTGGCAATAGATATTCACTCAGGGCCAACCTTCCACACCAAAAAAAAAAAAAAAAGTAATTTAAGGAAATGATTAAAGCTACATGTGTACAGGATGTATGGCATTGGGCCTTGGATTTTAGTTTGTGGGAAAGGTATTTTTAACCTGGGAGATGCTTATGTTTATCCAGGTGATATTTCTACAGTTGAGCATTTGGCTTTTTATTCCTGAGGCCTGGGCAAGATGTTCAAGCCAGTTCTGTGGTGACTGCAGAGACTTGAGCAAAGGCATTACCTTAAGGAAAGATGCCTCGGCTTCAGAAGAGGTGCTGGACATCCCTAGGCTTGGCAAGGTTTTTGGACCTCAGAAAAAGCTCACTTGGGGTGCTGCATTGCTCAGCAAGACAGACCTCACAGGGCTTAACAGCCAGCAGAACCTCATGACTGAGGTCTGACAAGCAAAGGCTGGCTTCTGGGGGTCTAGCAAGCGAAAGGCATGGAGCCCTCAAGGCTACCCTCGGCAAAGGCTGGATTACTTGTGATCCTGCAAGCGAAGAACTGTCCCTTTAGTTGATACACGTGGCTTCAGCATGCATGTTTTCATTGCTTGCTTCACAAGTTCAGCATTTCCTAAGCAGGCATAGACAAAGCATAGGTTCCCTTTCAGGCAGAAGAACACCTTGCGTCTGTAACGTCTTTTAGAAACTGATTTAGGGAAGGCTTGCTGCTTTGATATCATGTGGCAGCTGAATTTCGTGTGTCCCTCACAACACTCGAGAGGTTCCAGCTTTAAATTGTTAATGCCAAGCCTGCATGAGGAGAGCGAGATTAGCAGCCTCAAAGCTTTCTTATATTCCAGGTCAAGAAGGAAACCACAAATGGGAGTGTACCCTGAGTCTTCTCACTGGTGCAAAGAACCAGAGGAACTCAAGTTGCTTGTGAATTGGTTAAGTTCATAGAAGAAAGAAACCTTCCCAGGAGGCAGATTTCTTAAGCGTAAACAGTTCCATAAGAGGCAACAGAAGAAACAGCCACTGTGGTGCACGACTGAAAACACCCACTCACTAGGGGGTGTAAATGCCGGGTTCCTAGCTACAGCCCAAACGGAATATAGAACTGGGTGTCAGACTCCAGGAACTCACAGAGGAAATAGAAATTAAAAGTTTGTGCAAAATGGTAATGTAGGAGGGCCAAAATCAACCTGATGATGGTCAGTTTCTTCCAATTAAATTTAATTCCACGGGTCAATTTTTTCATTACTTAAGCAGAGAAGAGTGGTGCCTGTATGAGTTTGCTAAGGCTGCCATAACAAAGTACCACAAACGGGGCAGCTTAAACAACAGAATCCTACTTTCTCACAATTCTAGAGGCTAGAAGTTTGAGATCAAGGTGTCAGCAGGTTCATTTGTTCTGGGGCTTGGAGACAGGTCTTTTCCCTGTGTCTTCAGATGGTCTTCCTTTTTTGCCTCTCTGCCTCCTAATTTCCTCTTCTCATAAGGAAACCAGGCATATTGGATTAGGGCCCACCTTAATGACCTCATTTTCACTTAATTACCTATTAATAGACCTTATCTCCAAATACATTCATATTCTGAAGTACTGGGGGTTTGGACTTCCACATATGAATTTTGGTGGGGTGCAATTCAGACCATAATGACACTATTTGGGAATGGCTCCTCAAAACCTCAATAATACCACGTTAATCATGCTTGATGCCTGCTTATCCTTTGTTGTCCTTGTGCTATTTTCCCAGTCTTGGGAGCTCGAGTAACTTGTGGAACATAATATCTAAGATTTTAAACAATTTAAGCTTTTAAGACTTCACCTTCCACTCCCCAAGTGTCTCTGCACTTGTGGTACTGACATTCCTGAGGCTGTTCGTCTTTAGAAGGCCTGATTTTACTTCAGATAAGAGTCACTTAGGCTGACTTTTAGAGCAGCCACAGCTCACTCTCAGAAAGGATTTTTAAGGTTATAGAACGGGAAAGTGACAGACCACACTAGTTTAAGTGTTAAGACGTTTTAATTCTAGAATGCTGACTTAGTAAACACCACAATTTTTTTTATTCATTCATAAAATACTTTTACGCCATCAATATGTTCTAAGCTTTCAACTAAAGGGAACAGAAAACAAATCACGTTAACTATAAAATGATGCTGGATGTTTCCTGACCAGCTGCAGGAAACTTACTGAGGACGTGATTTCAAATCCTTACTATATTCGCTCTACTCAACAATCTGCGATTACACAAACACTGTTACAACATTAGGATTTAGAACATGGCACTAGTCAACAGTTTAGAATAAATTAAAAGTCTGAAACCAGATAATTCATCTACAAATTGATCAACAGATAATTAGAAATAGTTTAGAAAGTCTGGAATCTTGCCTTTCTAAAATGATGTTGTTGTTAAACATATTTGTTTTCCTTTAATTGAGTCTGCATCTTCTAATAGTACTAATTAATAAACAGCCAAGGAGTCATTTTCTTTGCCTCCCTTTCTTCTACTTCATTTGTTTAAATGATACCAACGGCAAGACCACCTTGAAATTTATGACGTATCTGAAGAGATCTGAAATAACGAATTTACCAGTAATGGAAACATGAATTTGACCAGGATTTTAGAAAATCTGGAAACATAGTACATTTTGTGAAGCAAGGTATTGGAGCAAAAATGCCAGTGACATTTGATACAGATGTAAAATGTTAGAAAGTTCTTTTACCTATAAGCAAATTAAAATAATAATAATGATGATGATGATGATTAGTGGTGATTCATACTTATCATAGGCCAAGCAAAGTTCTAAATTCTTTACACGTGTTTTAATTCACTGTATCTGCATAATAAAATGACCAGGTATTCCTCATTTCAGTTCATGAAATGGAGAGAATCAGAAAGTTTATAACTCGCTCAAGATAACACTGCTATTTAGTAGCAGACTTTTATAAAAATATACACAAAGATACAGCAATTTACACATGAACACTTTCTCCTGTTGCCTTTTTACATTAATATTTTTATTTTACTAAAACATACACGCATAAAAGTGTGCAAATCATGTGGGCAGCTCTATGAATTATCAAAAAATGAAAAAACTCATGGAATCCCCACCTAGAACTAAAAATTGAACACTACCAGCATCCCATCGTTAGTACATTCCTACCTCTCAGAAGTAACCTCTACTCTGACTTGTAATAGCATATATCATCATGACTTTGTACTTTATTTAAATGAAATCGTATGATATGGATTGTTGACTTCACTTGACTTTATCTTTTGTGAGCTTCATTAGTTTTGTTCCATGTAGAAAGTGTCCATGAATATGCGCATCTGTTTCCAAGCTTCCTCTTCTGAGCCATTGATTTGCTTATTTAGCCTTGAATTAACACTACACAATTAGATTTACTATAGCTTTTCAAAAAGTTGTTGATCTTTTCAAGATTGTCATGGCTTTTCCCAGCATTTCAATAGAACTATTAGAATCAACTTTTCAATTTACACACACATGTCTACACAAACTGCTGGGATTTTTTCCAGGGAATCCATTGAATGTATATACCAATTTTAGGAAACATATAACATCTTTCCAATATTGAATCTTCCAATCATAAACTTGGGTCTATTCTTTCTGTTATTTATATCCATAATTTTTCTCCATAATCTTGATACCTTTCTGTATAAAGGTCTTGCATAGATTTATTTCTAAGTGTTTTGTTTTTCCTGCCAATGTAAATGATATATAACTATAAAATTCATTTTCCAATTGTTTGTTGGTTGAACATATGTAAATATAGCTGATTTTTAGATTGAACTTATATACAAGCTTGCTAAATCATATTTAATTTTAACAGCTTAGCATAGTTCAACTATTTTATTATAAGAGTTCAACATTTTATTACAAATGTTTACAATATTATTGCAAATAGTGAGAGCCTTATTTTTTCCCCCAATCCTTACATACTTAGTTTCTTATCTTGCAGCAGTTAGAAACTCCAGGACAATGAATAATGAAAGTGATGACAATGGGTATCTTTATATATTTGTGACCTATTAATATTTCATCATCTGGAATGTTTCTGCAGGGTTTTTTAAATACTAATAATTGAATTAAAGAAGTTATTTTTTGTCGCAGTGTGCTAAGAGGACACTGTTGATGGTGATATTGTTCGTTTGGTTTTGGTTTTTAATCATGAATGTGTGTTGATTTTTGGTTTATCAAATGCTTTTTCTGAATCCACTGAAATTGCTTTTTTCATCTTGGCACGAGATGAAAGTTTTCTCCTTTGTTCTGTTAACGTAGTGAATTACATTAATTGATTTCCCAATGTTAACTCAATCTTGCATTCACAAATTAAACCCAGCTTGGTGATGATATATTGTTTGTTTTATGCATTGCTGGACTTGATGTGCTAATCTTTTGTTTAGGATTTTTGCATCTGTGTTTACGAGATATTTCAGGCTATAGTTTTCCTTTCTTGTAATATCCTTGTCAGATTTTTATGTAAGGTAAGACGGTCTCAAAAGAAGAAGTCATTAATTTTTTTCCTATCATTTGAAAGAGTTCACGGAAATATTAATATTCTTTCTTTTTTAAATATTTGGAATAATTCACTCATGAAACCATCTGGACCTGTAACTTATTTGAGGAAAAGCTTCAAATTATGAATTCAATTTATTCAACAGATCAGGGACAACAGAGATTTTCTTCTTGCTTCCTGGTTTGCCCTTAACTTTCAAGAATTATAACATTCCAATATAGAATGCCCAGAGTTCTTTGTCTTTGGGAACTCTTTCGGAATCTTTAGCTACCGTGGTAGCAGTAGCAAAACAGCAGAAAAACTAATTTAAAGAAGAAGCCAGTGCATAGAGTACTGTCTCAATTCAATCACAGATGAAGAGGATTGAATGGATATTTCACTCTCATCAAGTTAAAAACAAAGAAATGGAAAACTTTCACAGGCATCTTCTTAATTTTACATTAACTCTTATTCCATGTTGTTATGATTTTTTTTATTTTTAAGATAGAAAGTTATGAGTATGTGAGAAAAATACTTTTTTCAACCTTGTTAAACAGATGTAATGTAAACAGCTGCTAAAAAATCTGGTACAATGAATAAGTTGGCAAATCTTTATTCAGGTGTGAGCGGTTTTTGGGCTTACATGTGCTATTATATATTCAATTTTCAAGTTTATACCTTAAACCAATTATAAATTTGTAAGAATAAATAGTTAAAACATTGTGACATCTATGTAATATACAAATATTTAAATATTTTAATATCTCACCAAAAGTTTACATTTTAAAAAATTATAAAAATACTCTTTTGCTTTATATTCTAGCAGTGGACAATTGTTGCATAATAAAAAATTTATCTTAAATAGGATTCCTGGAATTGAAATGTTGTCAGTGCTATTTCCTTGGTATAACACACAAATTTACCTAATTCTGATTTTTCAGCAGAGATTTTAAAATCATTTAAAATATTTTCACTTTTGAATGTACAGTGCTTACTAGTATTTGTCAATTCCTAGGCTACAATAATCAAAATTATTTTGCTAATAACAAAAATTTATTTTTAAGTTAATTTTAATAATTTAGATGGAAGCAAGGACTAAATACATATTCATTTAATAATAGAGAAAATCCATCGGATATAACCTTGCTTTTTAAATTACATTTTTTTCATAAAATACATAGCAAAAAAACAGCCAAACACCACATATAGCACCCATTATATCATTAGTGTCAACACGGTATGACATCACTATAGATTACCTAAAATGTTGCCCAGTTGGTTTCTGGTACGAAGTGGAATCGGGCTTACAGGGAATGCAGAGACCACAGAAATGTAAGTGTGACTGTCTTTTTAAATATGTGAATACTGTACTAAATGTCTAAGTAAAAGTGGTAAAAATTATAGTGCTAACTTCTTTTAAAAATGGTTTCTAGTTCTTACAAAGCCAGTTTTTTAAATATATATTTATCCACTTCAATAACAGATGACTTAATTGTAAGTAACGAACATATTAATGGAAGATTACTGTTTTAGTAGAAGTAGGGGAACTTGGAGTCTAGCTTACTTTAACACAGACAACAATTCAACGCATTAACCTTGATCAATATTCAGTATGTAATCTAGAATTATTAATTTGTAATTTATGAGTGCTGAGATTTAATTTACCCAGTTTGTTATCTGAGCCTAATAGTGAATTTGCTGCCTTCTCTTCCTGTTTTCCCTGTTTTCTCCTGGAGCGGGCCTGAGCCTCGTTTAGCTCCCTGTGGTATTACTCTTTGGGCAAGTCAACAAAACAGACAATTGTGTATGAACAAATTCTCAATACATCTAGGACGTTTTCTGTTGCTAATACCATTAGTTCACCTTTGGGTGAAAACAGCACAATTGGAGTTTATATATTTTCCTCAGATAAAACACCAAGAAACAATGGTTGTCCGTGAATTAAAATGGATAAATAGAGGAAAGATATTGTGCTTGTTTTCCTCTTTTCTCTCTTGCAATCAAGATCAAAATAAGCTCAAATATGAATCTCATGAGATGGAAAAAATCCTTCAGAGAGACAACAAGATGTCCAGGGGTGAGAACACATCTCTAACCTCAAACGATGTGGAGGCGCCTGCAGGCAGGGGAATGGCCAACTTAAGTGTCCCAGGGATTTATGGATGTGCCGCTCTTTTGCCTACACATTAATTCTGATATGTTGTTGTTCACAGAAAAGGGTCCTTGTTCTGGAAATTCTCTGTTGTAGTGTTTAGAGAAATAACTACTTTACTCTTTGGTGTGAGGTCAGGAAGAGCAGTGCCCATGGAGTGGGTATCGCTATCAATGACTCCTCTCAGTGGGGAAGCTATCATTACTGCATCATAGTTAAATCGGCAGCAACTCAGGTTAAACTGAAGAAATAGGACACACTGATCAGAATTTCAATCTCTCCTTTAGGAATTCAAACGCTAAGCTGAAGATAGGCACTGCAACCAGGAAATTTTGATTTTTATAGCACACTCTACAATGAGAAATTATATAATTAAGGAATGGGTTAAAATGATTTATGTTGATATCACTCATCATAATGTCTATGATGTTTCACCTTCACAGACTAATCGAAAGTTTCTAAAATTCCCAGTTACCATCATATTTATGAAATACTACATTGAAAACTGTATTTTCCCATATAATAAGTTGGATATATTTGTGTGCATTAAAAAGTTTTCTTATGTATTTTTAGATATCAATTTTATTGAAATTGTGTGTTAAAAAGATGAAATCTTTTGAATGAAAAAAATGGAGGCATTTTGATGCTCACAATGCAAGTACTTGGGTGAATATGGACTTTGTTTCTTTGTTTTCATTTCTAGATGGTTTCCAGACAGGCCTTTGAGAACATCTGCATACTTAATGACCCCAGAGGGATTGGCCTTCCTCCAGGCCAGGAAACAATCACTAACTGCAGGAGAGAACACTTGCATGGATGCTCCAAATATCTTAGAGATGAGAGATTGTCTTTCTTTAAGAAACCATCAAGTCGAAACCCATTTGTTAAGCTCTGTTTATTTCATGCCAGCAGTCCTAGGCTCCCAGGTCCATCCTTCTTTGCTTTGATTTATAGTCCATTATGCTCTCTAGATCCTCTAATATGCAGCAATTCTACACCATTCCCCACCTTCCTGAAACATTTTATCAAACCTCCTTTATCTTTAACCTCTTTTCTGAAAGTTCCTTTTGTCTTCTTAACCAGGGTAGACCTCAATAATACTGCCTTCTTAATATGCCTCTTCGGGGAGGATTTCAGGCACCAGCAAAGATGGAGCTAGTGTAGGTTTCCTCATTTCTCACTGCATTTCCAAAACTTATATCCTGTTTCTTCCCACAAAAGACTTAGTTACGATGAAGCACAAGATATCAAAGTGCCACTTTCTTTCCTTTGAGGTACTTCATCCTGAGACTTCTTGTTCGTTCTTGTTCAGACATTAAAACCTTTGGATTCTGGCTCACAGTATTCCTCTCCACTTCTTTTGCTTTTATTCTTCTGTATGACTTCAAACTGCACATAGATGATTAGCGCATAAATGTGCCACTCAGTTACTTGGATCTTCTTATCTCCAAAAACCATTTTCTCCCTATCATCTAACTCTCTATCCCCATTGTCATATCTTAAAACCTTTATGATTGCCTAATACATTGATTCAGAAATCTGAACTGTCCCACTTTCTGAATATACTTCCTACATCTCTGTCTTATTTCCTTAATCACTCAACTCTTGAAGAAATCCAATTCATTATCTCCATTAGCATTATTTCAGTACTATCACTCCTCATATTCTCACTTCTCTTATTATTCAGCTTAGATTCTGGTTCATTACAATACCCTTGAAAATGCTCGTTACTTTTTTAACTCTCTCTCCAGTGCACTGACCTGAAAACTTTCCAACCCTGATTCCCTGTAACCATGTCCATTTTCCTTGTCTATATCTTGTCTATTTCCCTGTTAATTTCCTTGAATTCAGAGTAGTGGAACATAGCCAGAGGTACTGCTATTATTAACATAGAGATAATACTACATACTAAACATTTACATACATTAATTCAGTCCATCTTTACAAACAACCTAAGTAGTGTCAGTATCCCTGTTTTACAGATGAGGAAACAGAAGCACAAGAAAATTTTACTGTTTCCAAGATCATATATATGATTTATTTCAGAAATGGAACTTGAACTTGTGGGGACCTGGAATTGGCCACCCCAAGATATGTCTCTTTGGCATCAGGATTATTTGAGGCTGATTGCTTTTGATAAACTGGGACAGGGAAGGAGGCTCTGAGGAATGGAACTTGCCCTTTGTTAGGACATATTTATGTTTGTAAGGTAAATCTCTATCTGTAAAGGTGCCTCCCTCTCTGTACCAGGAAGAGGAAAGGAGATGACCTTCTCTCTAGAAACTCTTAATCAATACCAAAGACAAGGACTTAAAATCTGCATTTTATTGTGCTAGTCTGGTAACCTCCTGTAACTGACTTCCCTCCCCCTCCCAACGTTGGCATTTCTTAAGGATTAAGCATCTTTCCTTAGGCTAGGAACTGATTGCTGCTGTGCTCACCTGTGACCACCCAGCTCCAGACAATCGACTTGCCTCCTGCTACGCCCACCGAGATAGCAGACCATTACCTGCTGTGTCCATCAAGCAATGTGCCGACAGGGCAATCTTGTGACTATTGTGGGAGGACATTTCAATCACATGTGAAACACCCTGTTTGGGGGTATATAACCACTATGTGCACCCCACTTCTTCGGTGCCCTTTCTTCCTTCGGGAAGAAAGGCCCCGGGCCATGGTTCCTCATAAAGCTTTGTTTAATTTTCTCTTGCTATTCTGTCTCATGTGAATTTAATTTGTTCTCCGGCCAGACGAACCCACATTTGGGAAGAGGAAATGCCTTCCTCCCCTACAAACTCATGTGATCCGACTCCAGACTCTGTCCTCTCAGCCTCTACAGTATCTTGCCTCTACACAAAATACTGGGTAGTAACATTATAAAACCACCCAAAATGCAAATAGAGACTCAACATTGTCTAGCAACTCTACGTTTTTCCTGCTTTCCACTGTAAGTAGATTTTAACCTCTCCTTTCTTCACCACCTCCAAAAACTCTCACCTCTCACTACCAAATGATAGACCTGCTTCATTGATCCTTGAGAAAATATATATCAAGAACTCTGAAATTATCACTCTACCACAGATATAATTTTACCTACTCTGTGCACATAGTGCTTACCTTCCTTCCTATTGTTATTGAGCAAGGGCTCAATCTGCTCACCACAAGACAAAAGCCAATCTGTCCAGAGGCAAGGTGGTGGTACAGAAAGAACTTTATTAAGTGATGAGCTAGCTAATAAGAAGATGGTGGACTATCACCCTGAAAAAAACATCTTACAGGGAAACTTATTTGGAAATGACTTATATAAGGCAAATGGGGTTGGAGAGGGGGCACAGCAAGTCAGGCAATGGATCATTGCAGACCATTGAGCGCCTCTTCACAGATAAAAAGTTTTGGATCTGCTGAATGCAACATTCCTTAGAAGTCTGAGAAAACATCACTTACTTCCTTATCTGAAACAGAAGGAACAATTTTGGGCAGAGGACATAAATTTTCTACTAAGAGGTTATTCTTTCTACTGGTTACTGATTAGCTCACCTATGTGCAGTTCTAAGCATCTCTAAAAGTTTGCTGTGAGGGTAGGATGGAGGTCAGGTAAAGTTCAAAACATGGAGTCCTACATGTTAATATGGGAACTCAGTCTCACTATTAAAAAGCAAATAGATTTATCGAAGGTTATTCCTTCTACATCTGCTCAAGTTTTCATCCTGTCTTTTCTTTTCAAGGAATTTATTCTGATCTGAATTCTCTAACATTTAACATTCTCAAAAATGAAGCCAGTCTTCTGAATTTTAGTTATTCTAGTGGATGTGAAATGGTATCTCACCATGGTTGTAATTTATATTTCCCTGATGACTAATGATGTCCAGCATATTTTCATATGCATATTATCCATTAGCCTTTCTTTGTGAAATGTTTTTCAATTATTTTATTCAATTTTTCTTGATGGTTTGTCTTCTTTTTATTGAGTTTTAAAAGTTCTTTATATATTCAGGATACAGGCCCTTTTATAGTTGTGTGGCTTGTGAATATTTTCTCCAATTTGTGGCTTCTCTTTTCATTTTTCAACAGTGAGATATGAAGAGCAGAAGGTTTTCAATGTAAAAGCCAATTTATCCATTTTTTCATTCAATGGTGTATTATATTTACATCTACTGCCTTATTAGCAGTTTGTGTTCTCATTTTGAACCGTATGTTTTTGTCCAGGAATATGGATTCATACTAAGAGCATTCAACCAGACTCTAATATCAAATGTTTACTTGCATATGTCTAAACTGTGTGACCAAAAATAAGTGTTTATCTTCATTGAGCTGCAATTTTATCAAAATTAAGTTAGGAATATTAATAACTAACATCTATTGAGCTAGACTTATGATAAGAGTTTTGCAAACATTTTATTTAACCCTTAAATTACATCCTATAATTAAGTACAATTACTATTCACAATTTTTCAGATAATAGTTGAGACTTTGGAGTGGATAAATACCTTGCCTAAATGTAACAACAAATGGCTACAAAGTAGCAAAGGAGAGACTTGAATTCAGGGATTAATAGTACTGGCTAACTCTCTAAAATTTCTTAGAATTACTGTATACGATAATGTGTGAGATTGTTTTGAGCTTTATAAATTTTTGTATTTTTCTCACTTGTTTGGTAACTGTGGTTTAAAATTCATCATATTTCAAAGCCGTTTCCGTTAAATATTAAGTTTTTCAGGTAGATCCAGCACTTTCCTTTTCTTTTCACATGATATACCTTCTCAATGCTTAATAGTGAATCCTTATCTAGGAATGTTGACTTTTCTAGTTTGTCCTGGATATCATCAGCAATTCTTTAATATTTTAATGTTACTTTTTTAAAAGTTAAAATTATAAAACCACCATTCGTTAAGAAGTAACAATGATTTTGCTGAGTCCCCAGGTGTTGGGTCACTGACCTACTAACCACAATCCTCTGGCTAATGTAGAGTGGTGTTTACCTCTAGGGAATGCTAAAGTCTGTGTCTATATTATCTCATATAGGAACTATTAATAAAAAATGTCTTTTTCTTTAAGGGAGAGCCTCTCAATAAACATTGTTTTACAGAAAGTGAATCCTGGAAATATTCCCGAGATTGTCTACTAGAACCTAGTAAATGTTGTGCCATTTAGATGGGATGATAAGCTCTCCAGTTCACTGTAGTCCCTGTAATATAACCTACTTAGTCCCTGTCCACATCCACCAAAATAATTTTTGCTATCAATCCCTGTCGGTCTTTTCATTACCAGAAGAGCTATGAGAATAAGCTATATCTATAGCTATATCATTTGAAGAAAACGGGACAAGATATTTAAGGTCTCAGGGTACGAGGGCCCACTCACTAAGGCTGCTCATAATTAGCTCAAAGAGATGACTGTATACATTTCTTCCTAACTCTGAATTCATGACATCACATTCAAATCTTCAACTCTGTATACTCCAAACTGGGGCCTTTTTTTTTTGGTAGATCCAGTTGTCAAACATTTACCAACCCACTACAAATCGAAGTACCTGAAAATTGCTTAAAGAAAATTAAATCTGCATGTTTTATAATCCTTGAATATTTGTTTCATTTTGAATAAATTAGATAACATCATCCAATTAATTTCAGATATTCATAACATTAATTACTTATCTTTCAAAAAATCTCATGAGACATTAATGATCTACAATTTGTTAACCATGATTCATATTGTAAACAGGAAAAATAAAGAGATCACTGAAATACTGAAGCAACACATATTTCCTCCAAAACACTATTATCATTATTTTATCTTCATTAATATATATTTTTAAATATTTACATAACTACTTAGGAATTATGTATTATTTTACTGTCCTTACAAATAGAATTTGTATATGAGTTGGTACATGGGGAATGAAAAGTCTGAAAATAACTGGGAAATTACACAAATTCAAGAAGAAATTTTATGTTCAGGACACTATACCTTATGTTCAGGAACTATAATAGGCCAGGCAGCAATTGTGAGAAAATGGTTCATTAGGGATCTCCAAAGGGAAATCATTGTATGGTTAGGGATGCTGGGAAAATATTAGAGCTGTCTGAAATTATAGATTTTGTACTGAAAGAGTTGTGATAAACTAAATTAAATTCAGAGTGAAAGCCAAAAAGACATACAATTGGATCAACAAAGGAGAAAGTGTTTATGGTTGTTTATTTTGCTAAATCAAAACAAATAATAATAATCATGATTCATATAATTTTAATATTGATATTATTTCTGAAAAATTAATGAGATAAGTTTATTAACAATATTAAAGTAGAATATCTTGTATTATCCATGATTCTGCTCCAATCTGTAATTTTTACACTCTAAAATCCCTGGCTATATCTTTGAGGCAGAAAAATTACATCTATATTGATGTATTCTGCACCTCCTAAAAATATTTAGAACCATTCAGTTTTAGAAATTATCACTATTATCACCACATAATGGAATATGTGAATACCTTTGATAAAATTTTTTGAAACTTTCAATAAAATTTATTGATTTAGGCTGATTAGAATATAAAGATAAAAGTAAAATTTGATTCATTCCAACACATAATGCCATAACAAATGAGACCCAAAAGGACCTCTACAAATCTTTTCTATAAGCACTATGGATTCAATTTCCCAAGTGTGATAGTTGGCAAAAACAGCTTTGTTTTGAACTGCCCTTTATGTTCACTTCAATTGCTTTCCCACATTGAATCTGGGCTAAACCACTTGACTTGCTTTGGCCAAGGGGATGTGATCAGCTGGCTCAAGCAGAGCCTCAAAAGAACACTTGTGTATTTCTACTTGTGCTCTACCATTACCCTCAGAGCATTCCTGGGCTGCTTTAAGTTAGGAGGCGCATTGAGCAAATTCAATTCCACCTGTCCTCCCACTGAGGATCGATAGCCATCTGACCACAGGCACATGCATGAGCCCAGCCCAGCCCAGAACAACCCAGAAGAGCCAAGTCTAAATCACCAACCCACAGTCCTGTGAGCCAAATAAATGAATATCAATTTTAGTCATTGATGTTGGGCTTGCTATACAATATGATTGAGGAGATAAAGAGAACAAGCATCTGATAAATGTTTTGTCTTCTTTCCCTGTTAGTATTCTACAATTTTTATTTGTTTGAAACTTCTAGGATTTTTAAAAACAATTTTCAAGCCAATGACATTTTATGTTATGTTATGTACATTTATAACAATAAAATAAATTTGCTCACAGATATAAATTAATTACTCTAAATAAATATATTTTATTAAATCATTAGCAAAATATCATGGTTAACTGAGAAGTGCAGTGATAATTAATACTGTTGGAAACATTATTACTAGGCTGTTAAATTTACATGAAAGAATAAACACAATCATTCTATTAGTAAATGATGAAATTTCAGAATAACGTATATTAACTAAACTGAAGACAAGATGACATATATTACTAATTGCCTACATACGACAAGAAGGAAATGCAAGTAATTTATAGCAAAAATAAAGAAAAATACATCTAAATCATACTACTCACATGTACTCAACCTAGGAAAAATTCTGACGAATAGAATCTGAAGGATGGTCTTCAAGCTCATTTAACAGAAATCACATGATAAAAGGAGTCAGTACAATTTTAGAAAAGTGGGTTATTCTAGGCTACCTTCATTTATTTTTTCTACTAAAGGTAGTCAACTACTGGTAGATCAGAGATAATCTATCATTCCTTGAATGGCTTCGTTCCCTGCCTCTCTCTCCTACAGTAGCATGGAGTCAAATGGCCCGCAGTTCCTGACCCAATCTTGATCAAGGTAGGCAGGATGCCATTGGGTTAACTTCGGAATTAAGTTAAACCCACAGATGTCGGACATTATAATCAACCACATTCACTGTGTTTCCAAGCCCCCTTCACTGACAGTATGTTCAGAAGTTTGGTTTTCCAGGGACCAGCCTCCAGATAGCCTCCCATACAGCACAGAAAGTGACTCCAGAATTTGATCCAGGTACACATAGGAATTTAATAAGTGATGTGTTATTTACTACATTGAATAAAAGACAGATTAGTCACTTAATGATGTTCACAGTAGGTTATCATCTGAGATAAGGTGAAACTAGGTACATCCTCCACTTCTCACCATTGCTACCACCAAAACAAAACATATTTTTGTATGAATATGTATAATATCTATATTATCTAGATCTGTACCCATATACATTGGTTTGCTAGGGCTGCCTTAGCAAAGCATCACAGATTGGGTGGCTTAAATAACTGAATTTTTTTTCCTCACAGTTCTGGAGGGTAGAAGTCTAAGATCAAGATGTTGGCAAGATTGGTTTCTTCTGAGGCCTCTCTCCTCAGCTTCTAGATGGCCATTTTCTGCATCTTCACGTGTCTTCCCTCTGTGTGTGTCTGTGTTCTAATCTCTGCTTCTTATAGGGACACCAGGTGTATTGGATTAGGGCCCACCCGTATGACTCCATTTTACCTCACTTACCCCATTCAAGGACCTATCTCCAAATACAGTCACATTCCAAGGTCCTGCGGGTTAGGATCTCAACATGTGACTTTTAGGGGGATTCCCTTCAGCCCATAACACTGTACATAAGACACAGATATACTTCAAGATACATTACACCATAACATAACAACACATCATAAAAAGAAAGAAAATCTAGAATCTGTACAGAAAAAGATTTATATATTAGTTAAAATAAAAAACAAACAAAAAGAAACACTCCCCATGGCAAAATTTACCATTAGCAAAATAGAAAAATATACAAAGATTCAGAGAGAAAGTGCAATACACATACAATATAATAAATTATTAGTTATCCCCCAGAAAACCTTCAAATATTAATATGAAGAATAGAATTGAGATAGAATTGAGAAGGAAAACAAAAAGAAAACAAACATATTCGATTTCCCTTCCTGACAAGCCATCCTTTTCTGAGCTTGGTGTTTCCCCTGGGTACTGTATCTAACGCTACCAAGAGTCTCTAAGGCAAGATCAGCTTCTCTGGTCAGGTTACATTTTCTCCACCACCACATTCCATTCTGTGGAGAGAGAGGAGATGCTGACTTTTCCCTTTTCTGTCTGCTCCTGAGGGTTTAAATTTCTGTAGCTTCTCTCTTAACATCCTCAAGATGGTTCATATCGCTCAGAGGAGGAAAGCTCCAGTTAGCAGGCTGCCGATTTCTCTAGCTCACTTCTGGGAAATGGGAACTCGTTTCCTGTTGCCATTATTTCCTGCCATCTCAGACGACTGTAGGAATAGTGTCAGTGGTCTGTGTGAATATATTAAGGAGAGAGCAAAAGGGGAATTCAAGCTCCCAACCTTCTCCGGGATATCTGCATATCTGCACGATGTCTCTGGGATATCAGTAGTACTGCGAAGAGTGTTTCTGAGCCAGCTGTGAACTATCATGCTTTTAACTACTCAGAACAATTAAATTGCAATTTTCTTGAGGTGCACTTAAATATATGCCAAAGCCACAAGGTTGAATTATGGAAGTGAGTTACTTTGCTGGTTAGTGAGTCTTATAGATTCTTTATGTTCACATCTCTACACTACTTTTTACTTTCTAATAAATGTGTGTTCTTTTTAATTCTCACAAAATCTTCTGAGCTAGGAAGATATTATATTCTAGTTTTGACATATGTAAAATCTCAGGTTCTATCCCTTGACATGAGTAAGAATGAGCTGCTATTCTGCAACATGAAATTGTGCCCCTATAAGGATGTTTCCCAAATTGTTCCATCCACTACCTATATGCATGGATCATGTTAATCCAAGGACTGTTGATAAGCCCCTTGTGACTTGATTTTAAAGAATTTTTCACCCTACTCAGAGGGTGATTAACACCCAAAATCATTCCTAAAGTTCTATTTTTTTTCAAATCTCATAAAATTTGGGACACATTTTTCACAATTTAATGCATGAATTGTAGACAATTTTCTTCATAAAGACTATTTTTTACAACTTTTTTTTTTTTGCTGAAGAAGATTCACCCTGAGCTAACATCCATGCCAATCTTCCTCTATTTTTTGTATGTGGCCTGCCATTACAGCATGGCTGCTAACAGAATGGTGTAAACCCATGCTTACCGAACTCAGGTCACCAAAGTGGAGCATGCTGAATTTAATCACTAGGCCACCAGGGCGAGCCCTATTATTTTTTCATTCTTTCGGCTTTGTGACAATATTATTATTTAATATGATCCTTCTATACACAGTACAAATATCACAACACTAACACATGTAAAGCTTTACAGAGAAAGCACACATATTGTTTTACTTTCTGTGATGAATATTTCTTTCCAAGTAAAAGAAGCAGGATCAAATATGAAAGAATTAGATGAATTTTGCTTAAACGTTTTTAGATATTGGAGAAATAAATAAAGTAGAAAACACATTTTTTGAAAGTCATTGCAGGATTACAACAGAAGTCTATCGATAGAATTCCAGTAAGCATGGTTTAATTCCAAATCAGTCACACTTCTGACTCAGACCGAAAAATCTTTTTTTTTTTCAATCCACTTTGTGCAAGTTGTTAGTGAACATATTAGTTAATGACCTGAAGGCAAATCCCTGACAATGTGATTTTGTGCTAATTGTGTGGAAAAATATTTCTAGCTTTTAAAAACGCTACATTCTGAGATGCTATAGGGAATTCATCTTCCCTATTTGAGCTATTCCAGTCAACCTTCCTCAAGGGCACTGAATCACAGTGAATGAGTCATCCAGCATTCACATCATATCTCAAATCAAGGAAAACTCTCCAGAGGCAATGTTAAGGATGAAACATTCATTCTGTTTACATTCCATTGGCATTAAAATGAAAAATAAGTTATAAAATCAATTGTATTGACTATAGATATTTTAAAATCTCATTTTCATACTGACATATTAAAATGCCAAACCTTTAGATGCATTATAACAATAATATTTTTATATTTACTTTTAAAAACATTGTTTTAAATTTACCTTCTTTGAAACATTTTTCTTTGATTATTAATCAAGTTAAAATGCACTAGACATACATCAAAATAAATGTATGCTTCATGAGTATGCTTATTAAAGGAAGACCAGTGTTATAGCAGCTTTATGTTGAAAAATATTAAGTTGAAGTATGTTAAAGAATGAAACTGTAAAAAAAACATAGATACAAAATATATATACACACATATAAATATAAATTTAAATTGTTGCAAGATGTTATAGTGACTGTAATATGATTATAAAAGCTTATTTAAAATACTAATTTTTTTGATTCGTAACAGAAAAGATTTGATATTTATATATTAAATGTACATATGATTTTATTTTCAATTAACCAAATATAAATATGAATGCTCTAAACAACACAGAAAGAGTTCAAGTATTTAGTTAAGATTTCTTTCAACTGCTCTCTTATTTTAACTGAATTGTTCACATAACACTAATTGCCATTCTCTACCCTGCAGACACACCCACAGAGCCTTTTCTAGTGTATTTAACGCTTTTTTTTTTTTTTTTGCAGGGAAAGATTCATCCTGAGCTAACGTCTATGGCCAATCTTCCTCATTTTTTTCTTTCCTCCAAGAAGCCCCAGTGCATAGTTGTACAACCTAGTTGTAAGTCATTCTAGTTCTTCTATCTGAGCCACCACCACAGCATGACAACTGGCAGATGGGTGGTGTGGCTCCATGACCAGGAAGCGAACCCAGGCTGCCAAAGTGGTGAGCACCAATCTTTAACCACTAGGCCATCAGGACTAGCTCTAACATCAATATTTTCAATTCATCTAAATTATGCTGAATTGGGTATAAATATGTCTTTTAAAATTTATACAGATTTATTTGAAATGTGAGCTTTCATTTTCATCTTCATAAACATTATTGTCCTATAAACTGTATTGTGAACTTACTTTTTCCATTCACCATTAGGTTTTTGAGATACATCAATGTTCTTAAATATAACTCATTATATTCAACATATCCATTTATCATATACATATAGATGATATATCTATCTACACATAGATGGATAGATCACACAATTATAAATCCATCCCTCCGGTAACAGGCTTTTAATTTGCTTACACCTTTATGCTACCAAAAACTACAACACTGTGATGAATGTCTTTATTAATATCTCCTTGAAGACTGATGGGAAAGATTTTTCAGGGGATATATACTCTGCTGTGATACTAACTGCTGGATGTGGGATATTTGCATATATGCTTTTGCCAGATATTACTAAATACCTCCAGAATGCTTGTATCCATTAACATTTCCCATCAGCAATGTCTTAAAGTTTCCAATTTCCCCATATTCTTACATTTCATAGTGTACTGCCTTTTACATGTTTACCATTCTGCTATGTGCAAGAGGAAATGCTATTTTTGTTTTAATATATATTCCCACATTTACTGGTGAGGCTGATCATGCACATATTAGCTCTACGGATATTTCCTCAAAGGCAATATAACAAGCTAATAAAGAGCACAGACTTTGGGCCAAGATTGCTTGGGGGCAAATCCTGCTTCTGTTACTTACTTAGACAAAAATAAGCGTGGATACATCATTCAACACTTTGTGCCTAAGTCTATTGATCTATAATAAGGTTAACCATATTTACTTCATAACTCTGTGAATGTTAAATAAATTAATATGTATGCAGTACTTAACACAGTGTCTGGCACACAGTAATTGATATATAGATGCTAAATACTATTTTTATCATGTCCTCAGCCCATTTCTGTCAATGCTTTGCTTGCTGAGTTGAATGAAGTCTTTTGTAAATACAGATATTAATCAATTGCTTGTATTTAACATTGCATATATCATTTCCAGAGTGTCATATAGTGGTTAACTTTGCTGTGATGAAGTCTTTTGAAGATTTTTCACTTTTACCTAACAAAAGTAACAAGTTTTTTAACATGGTTTATATTGTAAGATTTTGTTTAAAAAAATCTTCTTAACTCTGGACACAAAATTTTATTTTTTATGTTATTAACTTTAATTTTACTTTTGGAATTTGGGTATTTAATCTACGTGAAGCAACTTTTTATACCCAATTTTGAAATCCAACTTTTAAAGTCCATATACTGAGCCAAATTTTCACAGATAATCTCTTTAAAAATGTATAGTATCCCCACCCTCCAATTACTACCTCTTATCAAATTGAGGACACCATTCATTCAAGAATCTGTTTCTGGTCTTTCTCTGGTCTATTTGTCAGTTTTTGTACAAAAAGCACACAACTACACTTTTTATTACTACATCTTTGTTAAGTATCTTAATGTCTAACAGTGATATATATATATATATATATATATATATATAGCTTTAAGTATATATATTATACTTAATATCTAATAGTGATATATAACAATGATATATATATATATATATTTGCTCTCTATTTTGGAATTATAATAGATATCCTTAACTTTATCCTGCCATGTTAATTAAGAATAGGCTTAATTTCCCAAAAGTTTCCCCTAGAAATATGTTGAAATTTCATTGAATATATAGACAAATTTTAGTAGAGTTGACATATTTATTGTTTGCCATCCACAAACATGTTCTACCTTTTATTGAGGGCCTCTTTATAAGATTTCTACATAACAGAAATGGTCAAATATTCAAAGTGGACTCAGAGTAATTATAAATTTCCTCAGGACAAAATCTTACCCATAATTTAAAGGGTCTGGGCAATCACAAAGCATAGATAAAAGAGGGATATGTCTGAGAATTCTCCAGTTCCCAAGGTCTTTTCTTCATATACCAGAATTCACAGTAATTTAGACTTCACACATGAGCTTCAAATGATTCCAGCAGGACATTACTTACAAAACATGAAATATTCAATTGTGAAATATCTTCCTTTTATCATCTTATAATTTTATGTGATGTATTCCGCGAGCCAAATCCCAGAATCCGTAGATTCCAGCTTTATTTACAACAAACATATTGAGAGACAAGACACATCCTGCTAAAATATCGTATAGTTTAGGAGTCTCCATTATCTTTCCACTAAGAAAGAGCATGAGGAGGTGAGCTAAGTATGTTTAATAAAAAAGAGTAGCTTATTTTTCTCCCTATTGCTAACTCTTTCCTTTACGCTTATTAATAAAGTATTAACATTTTGAACAATAAGGTCTTATGCATTCTTTGTTAGGGTAATTCCTAGACAACGTTTTTATTATTGTTCTAATGATTTTTAAAAATATTTATGGTTGGTCATTGTTAGTATAAATGAACCACACTGATTTCCACACATTACTTTTATCCACTTCATATTTGGCAACTTAACTGATCTTTTGGAGCAGTTCTAATGTTGTATATTGCTTCTATGTCAATTATCATACCATCTTTACATTAGAGATGGTTATTTATTTATTTATACCTCTAATTTTGTTATCTTATGTCATTGGCCAGGACATCCAGTAAAATATGAACAGTACTCATAGTAAAGAATATTTTTGTCTCATCCCTGACCATAATGAGAAAGCATCTAAAATTTATCCATTAAATATGATGTTAAAGTAGATTTTGTAAGTATCATTTATTAAATTATAAGAAAGTTACCTCCTCGTCTTAGTTTTCCTGATTTTAAAAACAATACAGCATTCAATACATTTTTAGGCTAATTAAGAAATAAAAAAGACACAAATTACTAATATTAGCAATGAAAGATGGGACATCACTACAGATTCCATAGAGATTAAAAGGAGATAGTAAAAGAATATTACAAACAGCTCTATGCCCATAAATTTTATACCCTAGATGAAACAGACCTATTCCTTTAAATATATAATCTACCAAGACCTATACAAGAAGAAATAGAAATTTGAATAGGCCTATATCTAACAAAGAAATTGAACCAAAAATTAATAATCTTTCAGAAAAGAAAGCACCAGGCCTACATGGGTTCACTGGTGAATTCTATCAAACATGTAAGGAAGAAACTATACCAATTCTCTACAATCTCTTTCAGAAGATAAGAGCAGAGGGAATATTTCCTAACTCATTAGATAAGGCCAGCATTACTCTAATACCAAAACCAGGCAAAGATATTACAAGAAAAGAAAAATGCAGATCAATATATCTTATGAACATAGATGTAAAAATGTTCAGCAATATATTAACAAATCAAATCCAACAATGTATAAAAAGTATTATACACCATGACCAAGTAAGATTTATCCCAGGGATACAAGACCAGTTCAATATTCAAAAATAAATTAATGTAATCCATCATATTTACGGGCTAAAGAAGAAAAACCATGTGATCATATCAATAGATATAGTAAAAGCATTTGACAAAATCCAACAACCATTCATGATAAAAATTCAGCAAAGTAGAAATGGAGAGGAATGTCTTCAACATAATAAAGATTATCCCCAAAAAGCCTACAGCTAGTATCATACTTAAAGTTGAGAAACTAGAAGCTGTCTTGCTAAGATCAGGAACAAGGCAGGGATGTCCCCTATCACCATTTCTTTTCAACACTGTACTGGCAGTACTAGCTAATGCAATAAGACAAGAAAAGGAAATAAAAGGTTTACAGATTGGGAAGGAAGAAATAAAACTGACTTTGTTCCCAAATGACATGATTGTCTACATAAAAATTTCAAAAGAATTGACAAAAAAAATCTCCTGGAACTTTTAAATTATTATAGCAAGGTTGCAAAATATAAAGTTAATATGCAAAATTCAATTATTTCCCTATATATCTGTAATGAAAAAATGGAATTTGAAATTAAAACACATTACCATTTACATGAACACTCTAAAAAAAGAAATACTTGGGTATAGATCTAACAAAATAAATACATGATCTATATGAGGAAAAACTACAAAGCTCTGATAAAAGAAGCCAAAAAAGAACTAAATAAATGGGGAGATATTCCGTGTTCATGGATAGGAAAATTTGATGTTGTCAAGATGTCAGTTCTTCCTAACTTGTTCAACAGATTCAATGCAACCTATCAAAATCTCAGTAAGTTATACAGAGAATGTCAACAACCTTATTCTAAAGTTTATATGGACAGGCGAAAAAACCAGAATAGCTAACTCAACATTGCAGGAAAAGACAAAAGTCAAAGGACTGACACCGCTTGACTTGAACACTTACTATAAAGCTACAGTAATCAAGACAGTGTGGTACTGACAAAAAGACTAATCAAACAGTCAATGGAACAAAATAGAAAGCTCATAGACTCCCCAAAATATATTCAACTGATCTTTGACAACGGGGCAAAGACAGTACAGTGGAACAAAGACAGACTTTTCAACAAATGGTATGGGGACAATTGGATATCCACATGTAAAAAGAAAAAAATGAATCTAGTTACAAACCTTACATATTCATAAAAATTAGCTCAAAATAGATCACAAATTTAAATGTAAAATGAAAAACTATAAAACTCCTGAAGATAACATAAGAGAAAACATAGATGACCTTGGGTTTTTAGATACAGCACTAAAGGTAGGATCTATGAAGAAAATAACCGATAAACTGGATGGCATTAAAATTAAAAATTTCTGCTCTTCAAGTCACTGTCAAGAGATTGAAATGAGAAGCCACAGACTACAAGAAAATATTTGCAAAAAACATATCTGCTACAGGGCTGTTATCCAAAATATACAAAGAACTCTTAAAATTCAATACTAAGAAAGCAACCAATTGAAAAAGGACCAAAGACCTTAACAGACACTTTGCCAAAAAAGATATACAGACAGCAAATAAACATATGAAAATATGTTCCACATCATATGTCATCAAGGAAATGCAAATTAAAACAACGAGATACTATTACACACTGATTAGAATGGTCAAAATCCAGAACCCTGATAACATCCAAACATTGGCAAGGATGTGAGGCAATAAGAACTTTCATTCATTGCTGGTGGGAATGCAAAATGGTACAGCCACTTTGAAGACAGTTTGGCAGTTTCTTCCAAAACCAAACATACTCTTACCATGTGATCCAACAATCATGCTCCTTAAGATTTACCCAAAGGAGTTTAAAAATTACACCTACACAAAATCCTTCACAAGGATCTTTATAGTAGCTTTATTCATCGTTGCAAAACATGAAAGCAACCAAGATATCCTTTGGTGGGTAAATAAATAAATAAATAAACCATGGTACATCCAGACAATGGAATATTATTTAGCACTAAAAAAGAAATGAGCCATTAAGCCATGGAAAGACATGGAAGAACCTTTAGCATATTCCTAAGTGAAAGAAGCCAATCTGAAAAGCCTGTATACTATATTATTCCAGTTATATGATATTCTACAAAAGGCAAAACTATGTAGACAGTTAAAAGATCAGTGATTGCCAGGGTTTATGGGTGAAGGAGGCAAGGATGAATAAGTGGAGCACAGAGAATTTTTAGGGCAGTGAAACTTTTCTGTAGGGCCCTATAACAGTGGATACACATCATTTTACACTTGTTAAAATCCATAGAAAGTACGACACCAAGAGTGAACCCAAATGCAAACTATGTGCTCTGGGTGATAATGATGTGTCAATATAGGTTCATTAACAAATATACCACTCTGGTCAGGGTGTTGATAATGGACGAGACGTGTGTGGGGGCAGGGAGTATGTGGGAAATCTCTATACCTTTTCTGCACAAATTTTGCTGAGAAATTAAACCTGCTCTAAAAGATAAAGTCTATTTTTAGAAAACAGTAATAAATTATTGACATTTACCAAAAAAAATGTACATTGAAGGTATTACACCATTCACAATGATTCATTGCAATGTGACCTCCAAATAAAGGCTTTGCCCTCCTGAAAGAATGGAGGAAAACAACCACAATCCAGTGCTTAACGCAATAAATTTTGGTTAACCCTAAGGCTTTGAGCCCTCCTGTTCAGTCATGCATCTTAAAAGCCTTATAACCCAAGGACTGAAGATTCTTTCCTGGAATATGATATCCAGCACCGTTAGAGACTCTATGTTCTACTGTAGAATGCATTGGACAAAGAGGAACCCAACTGCTCCTCCTCTTTTCATAAGCTTAGACTAGCTTATGAAATGAAATATAAAATAAACAAATCATTAAATGATGCTCATACAGGTCTACTTTGTGTGTTATTTGGCCATTTACTCTCATTTGCATGATACTGATTTGTATGGTATAGTCCATTTTTTGTTGAAATATGTTGATAAAATTTTTGATAATGAAATAATTTCACATTTTGAGGAAGAACTTCCCTTAATCATAATCAATTAGTTTTAATTTCCCATTAGATCAAGGGACTTGTTGCATTTAGATATTTTGCATCTGCATTAATACATGAAATTAGCCTATAATTCTCTTTTCTTAGTTTGCCTTTACCTTATTTTGGTAAAATGTGTTGCAAAGTTTTCTCCTCTTTTCCAATACTTTAAAAAATTTCTATAAAACAGTGATTATTTGCTTGTTCAAAGTATAGTAAAATTCATCTGTAAAGCCTATAGGACCGAGATTTTAAGGGGTGCAGAAGTATTTTTTCTAATATTTTCATTTGTATAACAGCTGTTTCCCCTTTCAAGGTTTCTATTTTTCCTACCGACAATTTTAGCATTTTACAAGTGAGGAAATGCTACTATATTAACTATGTTTCCAAATTTATAAACAGAGCTTAAATAGTATTATTCAATAGTTATTTAAAAAATCTCAGCAGTTATTTGTATTATAAAACACTTGGGTTCTACTATTGCTTAATATCACTCGTCTTTCTTTAAAGAGAAAACTTTTTAAAGGATCCCAGGAAAGTGACTGAGAATGAAGATATAAAAATTCACGTAATTTCTATGAATAATAAAAGTAAAATGCGGAGGATTTTGCAATCTAAGCAACACATGATCATAAATGTTTTAAAGTATAAGAATGATTTTAGATACAAATTGAGAGACTATAACATGTCAAAACAATGCGAAATTCTGTTGTAGTAACGTCACTGATCATTGGCTGTTGAATTTAGAGGCATATAAGCAACTGATACATTTACAAAGTTCATTAAAATAACGGCAACTGTACTATAAAGATAAGCAAAGGATATAATTTTGAAACTTAGAACAAACAAGGGTGGCGGTCTTATGTTTTCATATTTGGTGGGAATTGATAACACAATAGTTCATCATAAAATTCTGCAGCAGTTTCAGTCTAAGGAACATTGGAGTGTCAGGATTAGAGGAAGGTGGCAGGGAGGAATTAATGGAGCAAAATATTTCGCTCCATGAGCTGTTATGCAGGGATTTTACATAAGGATTTCTTGTATAAACTCAGTATATACACTCCATAAATTTCAGAACTACTAATTTTCGTATTTGATGTGGATTATCAGGTTGCATGTGATTGTGGGAAAATATTTCTTTGCAATCCTTGGAAGTATATCATATGAATGCATTTTATGTATAAATAACCAGAAAATTAGACTGAATACTTTAATAAAAACATCTGGCATGTTACGTGGAAAGAAGTCTATAGGTCCAGTAGATGCAGAGATACAGAGTATAATTTGGGGATATGTTATATCTAAAAGAACTAATGTAAAGATGGCAACTGATGGCAAAGACAGGGGAAACAATTGGTAATATATACAATGACAAGAACTGTAGAAAATTATGAAAAATTAAGGGAAATAGAATAATGGAATTGTAGAGATAAAAGTTATCTTATATATCGAATACCATAGCGCTCCCATTTAAAAAAAATGATATTGAGTGACTATCCCTGGAAAAAATAGTTAAGACTGTAATCTATATTCTTGATTCCTATTTTACAGTGCTTTAATTCCAGACCTCTGTTAGAAGAGACTTTTCATGTCTACTTCACAGATTAGTTGTGTTATTGATGTTGTATGTTCCACTAACTCTCTTGGATAGAAAATGGCAGAGAAAAAGAAAGTAGATCTCTAGGGAGGAACAGCAGACAGTGGGACAGATAAAAATAGGCTACCATAAGTTCAACTGTACTCTTTTATCTGGCATCATTGCCAACCCCACTTATCTTCTGTTTCCTTGAGTTTTAGCAGCCTGAGGCTTGAGAGTTACTTATCTGAGGCACCATGGCCCCCAATCTAGCAGGAAAAAAAACTGGAATCCTACTCTCCCTGGAAGCCGTTTGCCCTCAAAGTGTCATATGCTAAGTCACTTGTCACTGCTGCCAAATCACTCTTCTGTGCAGGATGCTACAACTCAACAAAAATAAGTGTTCTTTTCTACCCTGTGGCATGTTTTTGGAATTTGTACTCACCCTGTTAATTTAAAGTTTGTGAATCACCCTAAAATCCTTGAAGTTGACACATACATTGTAAAAAATAGAAACTACGTAATATAACAAGGAGATTGTTAAGGAATACCTGAGGTAGTTGGCGTTCTCAAGAGGATACATATCAATGACAAGGTTGGCCCAGAGAATATGCCGGGTTCATGCTGAAGACCTCCAACAAATTAGTCTGGGTTCTTAATTCAAATGAATATAGTTGCTTACGTAAAATAATATTCTTTAGATCTAATAGCAAATATTACTTTTGAGGTTGTGCTGCTGCATTGAATTTTTCTTGCTTCTTTGCTTCTAGCATTTCCCCAAGTTATATTATCAATTCAGCTTCCCTTTCTTATATTTTGATTATCAGCACAATTTATTCATTAAGTCATGAGAAAGATTAAGATGTAATGATAACCTTTCTATTTTGTTTTTAGTAAAAAATCAAGGACATTCAAATGATGGCTACATAACCATATAGAGTTTTTTTTTTAACCTCAGTTTCCTAATAATTATGAAGTCTCTTTATAGAGAAGGATACAGTCTTAACTTATATCAAGATGTAGTGTTTGATATGTAAGTCTGTCAAGAAAATTCTTCAATTCTAATTTTCATAAATTAACCTGGTAATTATTTATTGAGACATTTTGAATTTTATATCTGGTCATTAGCAACTATTAGTGAATGAAATTTAACTATGAAATTCCCAATAGACTGCAATTTGACTTATAATGTAGTACTGGCCTTTTCAATTCACTTCTAAAATAAAGCACTTCTAATAAAAATAATTAAAACATTTAAAATTAATTGGTGCATTAATAGAAAATTACAATATATTCTGAATAATCAGCATAAATAACATTCACATTTTCTCCCTTTAAAACTTCTCACTTTGGGTATTTGAAATTAGGAAGAATGTATTCACACTGAATATAGTTGCCATCATTTAATATGAATCAGTACTTTATTCTATCGTCATGGTCCTATAATGGAATGTATTTTTTCCTCTAAAGAAAGTAGGTAGAAAATGAATGTAATGGTATTTCTTAAAAACACAACAACAGGGGCTGGCCTGGTGGCATAGTGGTTAAATTTGCATGCTCTGCTTTGGCGGCATGGAGTTCGCTAGTTTGAATCCTGGGCACAGACCTATGCACTGCCCACCAGGCCATGCTGTGCTGGCATCTCACATACAAAATGGAGGAAGATTGGCACAGATGTTAGCTCAGGGACAACTTTCCTCACCAAAAAAAAAAAAAACAAAGAAAACAGAAACCACAAGAACAGCATCAACTATAACATATCTCTTTAGATGCTCTGGTTTTAGATCATGGTCTCCTATGTGGTCTTCATGCTGGGGGGAGAGAAGCTTCACTTGGAGAGGTAAGAGAATACTCTGCTCGGATGGGATGACCGTAATCCTCCTTATTTGTGTACCTAGTACTCTCAGTACTACCTGGGAGTAGTAGAAGACAAGGAGGCATGAGTGACATACACATAATCCATATGCACATCTATGTTGATCATTCTCTCGAAGGTACAACTGAGGACTATGGCACCAATATTCACATAACCTAGTCTTCTTATTCCACATTAGTATATAAGGCTCTCTTCCCAAGAGAAGTTAAGGAAAAGAGCAAAACAAAACATTGAATGCTATTTCTGAGTAAGTTGCAGAAATGAAGACATGCAAACATATTGATCTTTTCTCCCTTTTTTCCTCCTCCTGTTGTTTTATTCACCATCATCCTTTTCATCCTTCTCATCCTTCCTCTTTTCATCTCTCTAATTATAACTCCTCCTTATAGTTTCTCTATTTTCCAACCGTCCCTTCACTGTATATTCAGCTTTGCTTAGTACAACATGTCCTGTAGATGCTGAACAAGGAGATTCTATTTTCAATCTTCTCCCCATCCAGGATAGACACAATTCTTTTTCTTCCTACTATACATAACACTATTATAATACCTATTATAGTACAGCCAATGTTTCATAATGATGTGTAATACATAGTGTATACATTTTAACATATCCAAAGGCTTTGGTAAATCAAAATTAGCCAAATTAGGAAAAAAACTAGGTTCACTGTTTAGTTTATCTATATTCACCTTCAAATATGTAGATGTCTGTAATGTTCACAACAATTAAAGTTAGGGACATAACATCAGTATGCACTACTTTATTAAAACATATTTAAAGTAATGTAGAATTACGTATCCAAATGCTTGAAACAGGATGTGATGATTTACAACGCCATCCTTCTTCTCCCTCAGAGTGTTAGAACCACCTTCAATATATTTGTTAGAGGAGAAAGAAAGAAAATTGCTATCACACAGCCACTTCCCTGTGTCTATCTGAAACAATGCATGCACAAACCACCCCACTTTCCTTTGCTCTCTCCTGAAACACTGCATAAATATACATACATACACCCACTCCTAACAAAGCAGCCAAATGAACTAGGCAACAGATGGGAAACCGAGAGTCCATGTGTTCACATTCTTCCTATGCCAATAACTTGCTGGGTGATCTTAGGAAAGCCACATATCTTCAGCTAATTGCTTTCTCTGTAAAAGAACAGAGCCACAGGGCCTGGATATTAGCTCTCAGAAGCCAGTAATGAATTTGTCCCACCATCCTTCTTAATATGGAAAACATATTCAAATAATAAAGAGCTGGAATTGATCTTATTATTATTGCATAATCTCACTAGGTCTTCCCTGCTGTTCTGAAGGCTATAACCAAATGCTTTAGAAAATCCATTTTAAAAAAAGAACGCTCTCCACTGCTACCACAGTAAGAATTATAAAAAGATGAATTCTCTTATACTCACACAAGCAACAAAAGAAAAACAGATACATCTAATTTGTCGAAAGAAGGTAAACAAATGGGCAACATGTGCATGAAATAACCCCCAATATCATTAGTTATTAGGGAAGTGAAAATCAAAACTCTGATGAAATTTCATTTCACACACACTATGATGGCTAAAATAAAAAAATACAGAATATAACAAAAATTGGTAAAGGTGTGGAAAAACTAGAACCCTTATACATTGATGATAAGATTGTTAAATGGCTCAGCCACTTTGAAAAACAGTTTGGATGTTCTTCAAAATGTTAAAGAGCCACCAGACGTTTTACTACTAGCTATATATCCGACAGCATTGAAAACTCATGTCCACGTAAAAATACATACACAAATGTTCATATCAGCATTATTCATAATAATCACAAGATGGAAACAATCCAAATGTCCATCAACTGATAAACTGATGAACAAAGTGTGGCATATTCATACAATGGAACATTATTCAGCCATAAAAAGGAGTGACATACTGAAACATACTATAACATAGATGATCCTTGAAAACATCATGCTAGATGAAAGGTCAGTCACAAAATGCCCCATATTGTATGATAACATTTATATAAAATGTTCAGAATAGGCAAATCCATAGAGACAGAAATAAGATTAGCAGCAGCCAAGGACTAGTTCAATATCACCTCAGTGTACCCTCATGGATTTTAACACTGAATTTCTGGAAGGTATTGGGGTATCTTCACCTGTTTTCTGCAGAAAAGAGAGCCTAACAAAACGCTTTTGTGCAGGTTGCTAATTTGATAAGAGTGAAACAAGGAATATAGTGACAACTGATACCAGATCGCATTATGGAGCAAGTACATGCGCCCTCCCCCATACAGATCCATGTAAAATGCAACTTGAAATCATCTACTGGAGGGAGGAAAGATGATCATTTATCTGCCAGTACCCATTGCCCATTGGTTGAAGTTGACCCATTGCATGTTACCACCCTCACAGTCCCGTTGGTGCACACAAAAAACTAGCAGTTCTCACAAGCATTCCAGGTTGAGGCCTCAGAGAAGCTCCTGTCCAGAAAGCAAGAGACAGAGGCTACAGCTGAGGATAGGCACTGTCAAGCTGCACTTGGTTGCAACATTGTGCAGCAACAGCTACAGAAAAGATATATTGTGAGGCTATCATGCTGAGCACAAGGAGCATGCAATAGAGTGTTTATCCTTCTATTCCCAAATATGTGCGGTGGTGTGTGCTGAAGCTGTTTGCACCAACTCACGAGAGCTGATTTTGTACATCTCTCGCCAATTCTGCACTCAGTAATATCCTTTTAGTTGCTTGAAATTGGACATGTTGGGAGAATTTGCACAATGGAAATGGGTAAACACTATAAATGAGCTTTTTTTCTTTGTGCTGGTGGAACATTAACAATTTACCAGCACGTCTCCTATCCATCATTCTTCCTAGCTTTTGCTAACTAGACACTATACTAGGGAATCAATGTATTTACTTATGCCTAGAAATAGGAAACTACCTCTGCCCCCCATGTTTGGTCTTGCTGAGACAAAAAGTTAAGGAATGTAAGGGGAGGAAGACTATGGAAGTATACGTTAAATGTTAATAGCAACAAAGAACTTGACACATCCAAAGACTATGCTTTTATATATTACGGTTACAGTTTCCACCACTGCTGCTCTGAATTTATGACAGATATAACACTATCTAAAAGTAAATAATATTCATAGAACACCAAATCCGTGCAAATACTATAAAAGGTTTTTTACACTTTATTTTTTTGTTGTCCTCATGATGACCCTATGAGATAGGTAGTTTTATTATTCTCATTTTACCAATGAAAAAACTAAGAATCAGAGAGATTCAGCAATTTATACCAGGTAACAGAGATGGAAGTTATTTAACTTGAATACAACCACAATTATTTCAGACTCTGAACAGCAGTGGTTTTTCTACTATACTTCAGAAGCCACCTTCATAACACATTATTATTGAGAATAAAGGTAGAATTTTATTAAATGAATTGTTTTGGCATCTTCTGATGGATGATCATATAGGTGTTTGTCTCCTTTTTTCCTGCTATGTGATGAATTCCACTGGTAAGTTCAATACTATCAATTTCACTGAAATGTATCAAATATTTTTTGGTCTGCAAGAATAAATAGGAGAGTAAGCTGGTCACTTTATTCCCTCTCTTCACAAGGAAGAACAAACATTGCTACCCATACTTCTTGCTGCTCTTACTGTCTCATCACCTGGAAAATTCTATTTACATTCAGAGGCTAAGAGAGCAAGCAGAATTATGGTGCCTTACAGACATGCTCACATTCCTCACTGCTCTTCATCTTCCCTGTTTCCAAATTTGTTGATCCAAATAAGTGACCCTATACTTTCACAATTTTTTCTGCTATGTCCTAGCCATTTCCTCACTGCTATCATTTCCCCACGTTAATAGCAGGCTTAGCTGCTGTCAAGTTCTGAGCTAAGTACACCAGGCTCAGGGGTCAGTGGCTGGGCTATCTATGACAACTTAAGTCCCGAAGTGAGGGAAACATGCCTTTCTTGCTGTATATTTTATTACTGGGGATGTACATAAGATTGGCCTTTTCATCCAGCGCAGTGGTATAAATTTATCTTTAGTTTGGAGAGTTAAAAATGCAGGAATTCAATGAGTGAAAATAAGAGTCTTCTTACTGGCCAACAGCTAACTCAAACCAGAGAAATCTTGAAATTATGGGGTGGGGGGTGACATGCAGAGGAAAAACGATTCAAAGATTTGCAAAGCCCTTAAAAAATCATACTTTGTTTTCCTCTTGACAGGGAAGAGAAGAAATTACGAAGATCAGGACGTCATATTCCATCTGAACAATTTACATATCAGGGGTTGATTTGGGACCATATGAGGATATTTAAAAAGAAATGAACCTTGGAACAAAGTTTTTGAGAAGAGTCTGAAGATTCTGATGTGGCAGAGGTAGTAACATTAACAAGTCTGTTGCTGTGTTATTGGCAAAAATATTTTCCTTCCAGTAAGGCTCATCCCAGAAGAGACAAATATAGGCAGAGTCGGTGACAGGGGTTAGTAGAATAGTTTTTTTGCAAACTCTGTTTTTATTTTTCTCACCCAGGTTTACAAAATGAGACTTTAAAATAAAAACAAACAATCAAAGAAATAAAAAAAGCAAAGAGTACTAATATGTGATGTTGGGAACATGTAAAGCCTAAGACATTCATGGGCAGCATCATAGGGCCTGGCCTGCTGCAATGTTTTTCTCTGTATCTTTGACCAACATTCAAGGAAGGAATTGTCTAAGAGTAACCTCTGAAATCCTTGTGGCATTCCCCGAGGCTCCTGTAGTCACCTCCCACTCCATGTTTTCCAATGAGCTCTGACATTCACCCAGATTACAATGTGGATTTCAGAAACTCACAGTCTGTGGATAAATCAACATCACCGTGGGGTGGGTCTGCTCAGTGTGCAGACAATGGAGAACAGAGATTTGATACCACGAGATATCGTACCACTAAGCTAAGATAGAGAAAAAAAACACTGTAATTATTATAAACCCAAGGGCTAAGTGATAATTTAAAAATCCTGTTCTCGTAACACTTTGTCAGTTGGACTTAAGATTGCACAGAGATATAGTGAAGAATGAAATGAATTTAAAGAGCAGTTTATATTTTTACTCAGAATTGGAACTGTGTTCAAAATGAAAAAAAAAAGCAAAAGAAGGCATGTTGATTTAGCAAGAGAAGAAAAGAAATTTGCTTAGAAAAATGTAAAGATCTTAAATAGAAATCTACAAAATGGGGAAGAAGAAAGATAATGTGCCCACACAACTGCTTTTGAAATCAAAATTAGCAAAGCTCAAGCTACTTTCTTTCTGCATCAGGATTCAAAGAGATTTCATATAGTAAGAAAGAGTCAAGATGTTAGCAAAATTGAAAAAAAAAAGAATTGGAAGCCTTCCACAAGGAAGGTGGGAGCAGAAAAATATAGAATTATATCCTCTAACAGTGTCCTTTGTTTATTGGAACAATTGCACTAATTTATTAGGTAAGATATGGACACATTTCATAAAGAACGTTTGAGAACATCAGTATGAAATTCAAGCATTTATTGAGTTTCTTGATTAAAAAAATAAGATCCTGGGGCCAGCCCGGTGGCGCAGCAGGTAAGTTCACACATTCTGCTTCTCGGTGGCCCAGGGTTTCCCAGTTCGGATCCTAGGTGCGGATACGGCAATGCTTGGCAAGCCATGCTGTGGTAGGCATCCCACATATAAAGTAGAGGAAGATGGGCACGGATGTTAGCTCAGGGCCAGGATTCCTCAGCAAAAAGTGGAGGATTGGCAGTAGTTAGCTCAGGGCTAATCTCCCTCCGTATTCCCCCCCCCCAACAAAAACAAACTTGGGAAGGTTTGGAAAGGAAGAAAGGGATTGAGATCATACCCAGTTAAGAGATTTCAATATTTTCTCACCACAAATTGGAAGATATGGTTAGATACTTGGAACTTCCCCTCAGTATCCATTCTTCCATTTCTCCTCGGTAAAGAAACACAGATGTTAAACTTAGCACTCCAAAACCTGTCTAAATCCTTGCACCACACAGCCCTCTACAGCTGTGGCCATGTGCCCAGTTATCACCAATGAGATGCTACTGAGTGACATTTGTACCTCTGGAACACCTTAAAAAGATGGGACTGCCTTCTCTCCTCTTTCTTTGTCATACTGCCTGGAATGTAGATGCAATGTCTCAAACACCAGGAGCTGTTCCGAACATAATGTGACCTTGGGAAAAGAAGCCATGCACAGCAGATCAAGAAGAAAGAGCGAGCCTGGGTCCCAGACATGTTGGAGCAGCTTTGACATCCACGACTGCCTAACTACAAAGTTCTTTAAGAATTTTTAGTTTATTTAAGCCTCTCTTTTGAGGTCAGTGTTATTTGCAGTAATCCTAATCCTAAGAGTGACTGTATATTTTTAGACCAAAATAAAGCAAGAGAGAGAGCAAGATTAGAAATGCAAATAATACACCAAAAACAGGGGCAATAAAAATCAATAGCATCAGGAATACAGATGTCATATCTTAGATGGTGAATAGAACACTATTTCTTCAAAGACAGATTTTAAAAAGTGAAGCAAGAAGAAACAGAAATAAAGTCCTTTTGTTTAGAATCATCACTGTATTGAAAATTCATTTGGGAAATTAACTGGAAGAATGGAAACCGTTTGGAATAGTCAATGAGAGGGATGGAATAAAGAGAGTTAACAGGGATGAATAAATGGACGGTGAGGAAGCAGTGTGGTCTAAATTCTTCCTCCTGTGGCTCTGTTAACATTGTCATACTTGCACCACCTTAACTTTCTTTCATTTTTTTAAGGGCTTAAATAACTCTTCCTATGTAAAACTTTTCTCTGTAAAACAAAAGAAGTTGCACATGTACATCTAGCTCCAAAAACCTGCCATTCTCTCCTTCATTACATATTACACTCCTTGTTATCACCACATTACCCTTGAAACTTCAAGTCTATCAATTGATTTTTACTTGAATAGAACACTTCAATCTGTCCCTATTCAGAAAATATATATATATATACACTTTGTATAGTTTAAATAACTATCTAATTTAAAGTCAAGTTGACTTTATTTGGAGTCATGGATCAGCCATTTCCAGGTCTGTGATTGCATAAAATTCTCAAAATAACGTATTCTCAGTCTGCTTATCTGTAAAAAGTAGGATACTAATAATAAACTTAAAGATGTATTGTTATGAGTATTAAATGAGTCAATTTATGTGAATGTACACAGACTCTACGTGATATAATAGTTCACTGTTTTTTAAGTATGGTCTGCAGAACACCTACAGCGGAACAATCGACAGCATTCATTAACAAAAGAAGGCCTATGAAATCTTAGTTGGGTATAAGAAATCTGGATTGCTTTTATAGGCACTATAGTCAGCTGTTTTTCACTGATTATACTGCATGGCACATTATAGGTCTTCAGTGGTGGTTACTATTGTAGCTTTTTTTTCTTTTTCTTGCTTTAAAACTGATTTACTTTGCTACAACTGATATTAGATTAAAAGTGTTTAGATTCATATGGATATAGATAGCTGTAGCTACAGATTTAGACATGGGTATTGATGTTTGGTCTATCACTATTAAGGAAAATAGCATAATACTTTAATTTTACATTAAACTTTCATATCAGCCATACAATTTTTGTGTTGATTTAAATTTATTCCTTTCCCATTAAATGATATTAATAATGCAAGCATTAAACAGACAACGTTGTAATTAAATAACCCCAGCTTATACAATATTATTCAAAACCAGAATATTGTCTGACAGAGAAGAAAAATGAAAAAAAAAGATAAACCACATTGACAATTCTGTTATATACTGTTTCTCCTTTAAATACCTTTCTTGGTATATTGGGTTAAAAATAAAACTATACAGATAATTTTCATAGATACACAAATACCACACCTTTCAAATTTAGTACACATACTAAAATTAAAGAATGTTGAAAATTAAACTGTATCATTAACAATAAACTTTTATAAATACACAAAAAAAGGCAGATAGTAGAATTTAAGTAACTTTAGGCCAAATGGTTGGCTTCAGTAAAGCTACAACTATTAGTTATAAATGTAAGATAAATTATAATCCCCAAAACAAGAAGTATTTTAAAATATAATTGAGCAAGTTAAAAAATGATACATTATCTTTACTTTCTCCCCTCAGGGAAATGAGAGAATTGAGGCTGTTTTGACAAATTTGTGAGTAAGAAAATAAGTCACTCAAATAACACAAAAAAAAGAGAGAAAACAGAAGGTAAGAAGTGTACAAAATAGTAATCAGAATGAAGAGTTGTTACAAACATCCTCCTGAGTCAAATTCACTGTGTTTCTTTAACTTCACAAAGGCATAGAACCTTATTAAGTTCATTAAGGAATTCATAGGCTTTCATTTTTCTTTCATTCTCTCTTTTTTTTTGGTGCTATACATGATCAGTAAATGTGCATGTCCCTATCAATTTAGTTAGAATCTCCTAGATTAGAGACCCAAATGTCATGTTTCAAAGAAATTCATGCATGGCTTTGTACCATCTGACACATATTTGTATAGTTTTGTTGTTGTTGTAACGTACCTGATGCATACTTCCACATTTAATAAATAAAAATGGGAACTGTGGGCAAATTAGTTCTAATGATGGACGAGAAATGCAAAGATATAAATGGATTCCTTCAAAGTCTGATGGCTGGTAGGTGGTAAATCAGGAAAGGCCAATGCATAAATCTTTCCAATCAAACAAGTGTTCTTTTCACTAAAACATAGCATCTTTTATTAATGGAAAGCCTAGAGCTGGTAGGGCCATACAGTCTTGAGAAAAATAACTTTTTAGAAATGCTAGTGAATCTATGCTGAAAAAAATGCATTTCAGAAATAAAACCACCACTTAGAAAGCTGAATTTAATGTTGCTGTTTGAACCAACTTGCTATAAACTAAGAGAATGAACAATTAACTGTTAAGATAGTCCCAGCCCTAGAAATTATTGAAGGGAACTTACAAATAAAATATACTTCTCTTTCACTTGATATACATTTGATCTCTTGTTAAATCATCTTGGAAAGCTACCCAGTTATCAGATAGGTCAATCCTAGGGCTGACACACACACTCAAAAACACAGTCTGCCAATGAATGCTTTTCTTCGCAGAACAATTGTCACATAAAATACTTTTCCCTCTAGGAAGTATGTTCTATACTAGAAAAATACTGGCTTTGAATTTTAGCTGATATCTGAGATAAGGGAAGAAGTGTGTTACATTTTATTTTACTGCTCTGTACTTGTGTAGCTAATTCGATCACTCCTCCTCCCAACCTGATTGAAATACTAGGTTATAAAAAGAAATAATGATTTATTTCCATGACTTTGAATCTCACTGAACTTCAGTCACCTCCCATATTTGTAGTTACTGGAGGAAAAATATTACAACGCCTGCCTAAACTAGCCAAGAGGGAAGGAGGAGGGCTATTTAGAAACCAGAATTTACTTCAACAAATTACAAAACTGTTATACACACAGACACATGCACACACACAGTCAAGAACATACAGAAGTTTACAAGTCACCAGACTCTGGAACTGACATACATATGCTTCTTAACCAGGAGAAACTGTGCTAGCCTTTGGAATAATAATTAATATGACTGGCAGATATAGCAGCTAAGGAATATTTCTTAAGTAGAAAAAAAAAAACAATGGTCATCAGGGTTTCCAATAAATCCTGTGGAATCTCCATGAGAATATATATTTTCTAAACAAAGAGATCAGGGGCCCATCTGGTGGCGCAGCAGTTAAGTTCGCTCATTCCACTTTGGCAGCCCAGGGTTTGCCCGTTTGGATCCTGGACGCAGACTTAACACCACTTATCAAGCCATGCTGTGGCAGACGTCCCATATATAAAGGAGAAGAAGATGGGCATGGATGTTAGCTCGGGGCTAATCTTCCTAAAAAAAAAATTATAAAACAATGCGATAACTAGTTACGCTTTTAGGGACAATGGGGTGGTTCATTTTATTCTATTATTAGATTATTCTATTAGATAAACAAAGGTATTGACACAGATGGCTCAGTGAGATTGAGTAAATTTTTGGAAAAAAACATCTTTAAAATCCCTACAGACAAACAAAGTCCATTTTTTAAAAAGTAGCATTGCATCTTTTCTTCCACAATGGAATGACAGACTCCCCTGCTCTTCATCTTTGTATTGTCCTTTTCTTAATTTGTCAAAACAAACTGGACAAAGGAGATGTAATTCCCAATTTACAGATTAGATTGGTGTCCATTACGTTTTATTGGGGACTCGTTTAAGTGGATCTTGAAAATGTAAAAGTAAATTTTGCATGCAAATTTAAGGCAACTGCAAGACATAGAGGAGATAACATCTCAAAATTATAGACAAAAATCCCAATTATATTTATTATGTAACTTTTCAGATACAAACTAGGTATAAAGCACTCTGAGTACCTCTGTCTCCACCTCCTAGCTTAAAAAATTAAATGCTACAAGTGGTGGAATTCTCTACTTCTCACAAAATGACTAGTATGCTGATTATGTGGTTCATCAAGCTCATTTATGCATTCATGCTTTTATTAAATACAAATATATCCCTTGTCGATGGACAGTCTTGTGTTGCACCAGGTAACATCATACCAGTGGCATCCTACTGAGTGTTCCTGTTACTTCCCTCTCCTTCCACGAGAGAGAGGAATGGATTTTAGTTAGGTCACCCACACTTGATATCAAAGTATTCATTCTTTTTTTTTTTTTTTTTTTTTTTTTTTTTAAAGATTTTATTTTTTTTTTCTCCCCAAAGACCCCCGGTACATAGTTGTGTATTCTTCGTTGTGGGTTCCTCTAGTTGTGGCATGTGGGACGCTGCCTCAGCGTGGTCTGACGAGCAGTGCCATGTCCGCGCCCAGGACTCGAACCGACGAAACACTGGGCCGCCTGCAGCAGAGCGCGCGAACTTAACCACTCGGCCACGGGGCCAGCCCCACAAAGTATTCATTCTTATATTTTATATTTCTGTTCTGTATTCTGGTGAATGTTTTTACAGAAATAAATACTTATTGCTTTAACTTGAAAACTAGATGTGTGACATTGAAAATAAGGAGAGATCTTTGATATTCATTGATATCATTCAATGATATTCAATGATAAAAAAATATACGGATCATTTTTTGGAGGAAGTTTGCAAAATGTTTTAGTGATGTACAGATGTGTATTTTAGCATGATTCAGTGAAGACTAAATTAAACTGTGTGGGAAAAAAAAGTCTATTGTCACATCCTAAGAGCCCTGTGAGGAAGATTTCAATGCGCTGCTTCTCTGTGGAGAAGGCTGGGATTTGGTAGGGAGGGGGCAAGGCCACATAGGTTCCAGAACTACAAATACTCTAACCAGTATTTCATGTACAGATTTTGAACAAGGGCTCCTGCACCAGGAAGTCAAGGGAGTCCAGGATCACAAGCAAGCCAGTCTCTGCAACTGTCTCCAGTAGAAAGAAGAATGAAGAGGATGGAGAAGTTCGGCCATGACAACACGTACTGCTGATCTTCAATCGGAGATCTGGGTGCTGACTTGAGATTAAGAGGAACGCACATGCTGGTTCTGAAAAAGAACGGCCGGTAAAGGCTGGATCTAATAATTCAGGTGATGAAATGTATCATTCAGCTTTGTTAAACGGACTCATATACAGTCATGTGTTGCTTAACGATGGGGAAACGTTCTGAAAGATGTGTTGTTAGGTGATTTCATCGTTGTGTGAACATCATAGAATGCACTTACACAAACCTAGATGGCACAGCTACTCCACCCCTAGGCTATGTGGTACTAATCTTCTGGGACCACTGTCGTATACGCGGTCCATCACTGACCAGAACGTCATTATGCAGCGCATGACTGTACATAGGGCAACGACTGAACATATATTCGGTGATAATATCAATATTCTTTTGCATCGGACCCTGTCCAAAACAGACAGGCATATATTTTGATAATACCTATGGAAATTTACAAGCGTTACTGGTGGTACTAAAAACAAAAGAAATGCCAATTCCTAGATTTTATGAATTGATTGTGGGAAAAGATTAATAACCAGTGACGAACTTCTTCTAATCTTTTCACAAATTCATTAGGTAAAGCCCTCCAATCAATACCCCATCTGTGATTGTTTTCAAATATTTTAAACCTGTCAAGAGAGGCAAAGATAAATGGTTTCACATTGTAATAAAAAATATATGCATATGTATACACACAAGTGAGTGTGTATGTGTGCGTGTGTGTGTAGGTCTGTGACAGAAAGAGAATGGGTATAGTAACCCAAATAGGTGCCCAGAGAGGTGTATTTTTTTGGGCTATCTATCATAGATTTGGTTTTTATTGACTAATAACCAATGTTAAAATTGCTCTTCTTTATAAGCCACTGTGTCAGTTTTAGATATGTTCTCTATATGGAATTAATGATACAAAGGATTTAAATTCAAACAAATGAATTTAAAGAAAATAAAGACAAATCTCCACAAACAAGACCAATAGCATTTATTAAGAATACTGTTTCATTTTTAATATTTCAAGTTTTTATCATTAATAAAAAGTTACTAATATACCATAATACTTTATATATGAAAGTTAGGATAAAGTACATTGCTATGCCCCATTTTCCCAAGAAGTATCTTGAAAAATGAAATGATCTAATTATAGAAAGCATTAACTTTCTGAAAGTGAAACTTCTGAAAGTTTAATCATTTTTTTTTACTGATCTAAGTGCAAATCTCAAAATTCTTATAAACTTGTCCTACAGATATTTTTACAAGATCTCCCTCTTCTGGCCACAAGAGTTATTTCATTCCTTTTTATCAATAGAGGTCAAAATCTGCTGCAAAGTTTGGGTAAAGCTAATTTATACTAATCTGGCATCAAAGAGATAAATAGACGGACACTCCTAAAAATGAAATACAGGAAGCTCTTTTCAATATCTCTAATACACATACTGTTGTATTAAAGTCTGTTTATCTAATTTCATTTAAGCTTTCTGCCTCACTGATAGTCTGAGGATGCATATGCCAAGCTTGGTAATAAGTTAATAAATGAATTGAATGCTTGAGGTGTTCCAGATGGACTTAAATTGCAAATGCTGTCATTCACAAAAGAGACTGAGCTCATACCGCAGGAAGGCAAGCGTCCAAATGCAGACTTCCCTCTGCACCTTAGAATAGAGGTGAGGTGTAAGCTCCATTAAATGCCCTCTCAGAATTTAACTTTTCCTCTCATATTTGCAAACCTGATTGAAAACAATAAAGCAGATCTGAGAAACAGTTATAAACAATAAACAATAAATGCTTACCATGTAACTTACACAATAGTGCACGAAAAATATTTTTATAGTATGTGCTTGTGTCACTATTTATTAGTCTATTTTAGCCATTAGATTTAATTTTATAAAATTTTGGAAAAATATGCAGGAAAAGATTGGTTGGACTTTTTGTTCCTAGGAAGCGTATTGTATGAGTGCACTAAAATTCCCAGTAGCCATTACTTGACAAGTTTCTCCACATCTTCAAAAAATAGTCACCATACAATGGCAATTCAAAATCAACAAAACATATTCAATGTTCTCAAGAAATGCATGGTATGGTGCTAACATTGGCTTACATTAACAAGTTTTGACAAATTTGGAATCTTTTGAAATTATACTCAACTTGATTTTACACATATGTTCAGTTTTCAGGAGAGAGGGTTCATAGATTTCATCAGATATCAAAGATGTCAATGACTTTCAAAATTTAAGAACAATCAAGTAAGATAAGCAAATAATTAGAAATTATATAATAGTTGACATTTTAAAATACCAGTATAAACAAAAGACAAATAACTACCTTTACATGGGAGAGTCAAGACAGGTTTCCTGAGGAATGGTAAACATATGCTCTGAATTTTGAAGCTCAAGGAGAAGTTTGTCAGGAAGAGAAGAAAGAGAAGAGGACTTGAGAATATTTCTAGAATACTGGGAGAACAACAAAAAGAAAATGAATTTTTCAGGTATCTAGAGAAATAATTAAGAACTTTAGATAATTAAGGGAATGAATGAATGGGAATAGGAATGATTGAGAACAAAACCCAGTTTTTTAGCTTAGATGACTATATATGGTAGATACTATTACTCAAGACTTTTTTTTAAATGAAAGCAGAATTTTAGAAATGAAGCGTTTAGGGTAGTGACAGGAAAAATATGATCAGTTTTGTGGTGTAACTGTTATGTGAAGGAATAAAAACAAAGAAATTGCCAAAATCTGGAAAATTTTTGAAAATTTCTAAGTAGAGAGTTTAAGTTTAGAAATGTCTATGCTATAGCTACAATCTTGAAAGGCCAGATTATTCACATGGCTCAACAATGACACTAAATGTTGGTTGATGAATACAACCAAGATTTTCTAGCATCAGATGAGTTGAATTTAGACTTTTAACCTCATATTATGTACATGAGAAAGATGACAGATGAGATCACATAGAGTTCACTCTATATTCTGTTTTCTGATGTTTTAGGAAGTTTTCACTTCTTAGAATAACTGTAGCTGGTTATGAAATGTCACCATTAAAATAATGTAAATTAAATAAAATAAAGTAAAACTACTTATCACAAATTCTTTGTAAAATTGAAGATCATATTGGGTAATTTCTTTTTTTTCTTTTCTCTTTTTTTTTTTTGCTGAGGAAGATTAGCCCTGAGCTAACATCTGTGCCAATCTTCCCCTTTTTTTGCTTGATGAGGATTAGCCCTGATCAAACGTCTGTGCCAATCTTCCTTTATTTTATATGTGGGTTGCCACCACAGCATGGCTGATGAGTGGTGTAGGTCCTCACCTGGGATCTGAACCTGCAAACCCAGGCCACTGAAGCAGAGTGCACCAAACTTAACCACAGGGCCATGGAACTGGCCCCCATATTGGTTCATTTCTAATAGGAAGGCATGACATCATTTTTAGATGCTTTTTCTAATAAAAGGAATGCATTACTTTGGTGATTCTAAGCCACAGATTCCTTATCTAAACTTTTGCCTCCAAATAGAGGGAATAATGAGAAGATTTAAGGAGACAAAACAGGGTACACTGTCTGGTATATAATTCTAGGTATCATGTAGACAACTCCCCATACCATTAATTATATATCAACATATTTCAATTTCATATATAAGCACATTTAATCAGTTATAAAATAGTTTCTCTCTTTAAAAAAAGCATTTGCAAATGCTTTTTTCCCCCCGTGAACCATCTGAATTATTAATTTACTGAAAATCATTTTAGAACTTATGCTACACTGATCTCACCTGAAAAATAACATAAATAATAGATTATAATTGAGCCTATCTTTGTTTCATTGTAAATACAATATTAAAATGTTCATTTAACTTACTGTACAGAAACTAATATTTATACCTCATGCTGACATACCCAAATCAGCAAGAACTTGGATTATTAGGATTTTGAAGTCATGTTAACATATTTTTGCACAATCAATCAATTAACTACACTGCATTTCAAAGAGCCAAAAATAACTGAAATTTGGTTCTTTTGATTATGTAGCTTCCACACAAAATTGATCATTCTGTTGAAGCAGCTGGACATGCAAAGGGTGACTGACCAGAAAAGAGCTGCATTAATCCCAATAATAACTATTTAGAATTCTTGAACAGGGATTAATTATGGGAGAAGACAAATAAAAGAAAGTTCCTGAGAAATGTAGAATTTCAATCTATGTGAAAAGGCAGACACACGCAGAGTCTGATATACTACAACATGCTAAGTGCTATTCTTTGGTGATTCCCCAAACCAGTTGGCCGTGATCACCAAAGATACCACATTTTCCCAACCCATTTTCCAAGAGTAAGTATCTTACCCACCTTGCCAGCCTCCCTGGATTTATACTCCTGTTCCATAGCACGAAAAACCAGCTTGTTCAAAGCAACCTCCCTCTTTGGCATAGCAATAGAAGTTTTAGGCATTCATTTTGGCCTCTCCATTGCATTCATCCTCTATGACCATTGTTTGTCTACGCATCACTTAATATTCCATTTACAATTTCACATCCCTGTACTTGCAGTAGCAGGAATAACTACTGCTTGATTATGATCCTAAACTTAAGGGAGTGAGAGAATTCAAATAGTCATGTGTCACTTAATGACAGGGAAACATTCTGAGAAATTCATTGTTAGACAATTTTGTCATTATGCGAACATCACAGAGCAGACTAACACAAACCTAAACAGTATAACCTACTACACACTTAGGCTATATGGTACCAATCTTATGGGACCACTGCCATATATGCACTCAGTCCTTGACTGAAATGTTATTATGTGGCACATGATTGTAGTCCTACTCAATGAGGCATTATTAGTATTGAAGCAATCCCTACCTATTGTTAAAAAGAAGACAACAGATTCAAAGCGGAGTCACTTATGTAAGCCCCACAACACCAAATGGAGACTTAATTATAGTTTCAGCTCTGCCAGAAACAGAATCTCAAAGCAGTCAATCAGGAATCGCCTGCTCAGTACTAGTTAGGTAATCTGCCTGATAGATCTCCGCAATCCCCTAGAGGAAAGTAACCTTGCAATAACCAGCCCCCTTTTTGCCTAGTAGAATTTCCTTGTTCCCACTTCCCTCTGCCTCCAAAACTCTTTATTTTGTACAGCTCCTCAGAGCTCCTCTCTATCTGCTAGACTGGACGCCACCCAATTCATGAATCACTAAATAGAGCCAATGAAATCCTTAAAATTTACTCAGTTGGATTTTGTTTTTTAACACTATCAACTTTGAATTAGGTAGTAAAATTTTCAAGAAAGGAGATTTCAGGAAGCTGTGCTTTCAGGACAATAAAAACTTTTTATTTTTCAATGTTTCTTAGGCTGCTGAAAAAGAACTATTCTTGAGGGTCTAAAACAAGTTTTCTTCATATGACTACTTTACTGCAGGATATTGATAGACAATTTAATTGAAGTAAGCCCCAAGCACCCTGGATAAAGACAGATTACTGGGGCCAGCCTGGTGGCACAGTGGTTAAGTTCTGCTTCTTGCTGGCCCAGGGTTTGCCGGTTCGGATCCCGGGTGCGGACATGGCACTGCTTGGCACGCCATGCCGTGGTAGGCATCCCACATATAAAGTAGAGGAAGATGGGCACGGATGTTAGCTCAGGGCCAGGATTCCTCAGCAACAAAACAGGAGGACTGGCAGTAGTTAGCTCAGGGCTAATCTTCCTCAAAAAAAAAAAAAAAATAGATTACTTACAGGGAAAATACTGTCTTTGTTAAACTGTGTCTTGGAATGATTACACTGATGCTTTTTTTTTTTTAATCTTTAAATAATAGTCAAATGTTCTAAATAGCTATCCATATATGTAGCTAATTAATACAGCTATAAACATGGAAACTCGAAATTGTTTGGTTTATTTCAGAGTATGCCCTTCCTCAAATAAGAAAACGGTAGTATGCCTTTACTTAACTGGCATTATACTATTTTTGCTATGGCAAATGACCTGTGTTTAATGACCAAGGAGGTTTTATGTATAATTATATCTTATTTTTCCAAATATATATCATGTTTAAAAACAGTTTCAATCAAGATTATTTCCACATGTCTTTGGACATAAAGTCAATATCTCCATAATTAAAAAGTAGCTAGGAAAAGAATTAGAATAAATTTTGGCATGCTTTTTTCCATTAGTAAATTCTATGGACATTTATATTAATCTAGGTATAATCTACTTCTGACTATCTGCAGATAAATAACACAAATAACAGATAAATACTGATAACAGACTAATTTTAATCTATTATTTTATAATTGTTTATTTCTTCTCTAAATCTTATTGCTTAGGGATTCAGCCTTTCCTTAAATCTCTGTTGATACTCATTTTTTTTTAGTTATTTTATACATGCCATCTAGAGGAATACTGAAAATAATTTCTAGAAAAAAGAATTAGAGATGTTACATAAAATTCCAGTTTTTATGAGGGTAACTGGGTAGCTCTAACATATATAACAACAATAATTAATAATAATATTAATAATAATGGGTATGGTAGGGCTTCAAGTTAGTGTTTTGAATCTAAACTCCCCAACGATAAGTGGATAATCCCAAATGTCCTATATGCCAAGCAACGTGTTCAGTGATTTTGTATTACATGTTCCGTTTTTCGACCTTGCTCTACTATTTATGAGCCATGGGGCCTTCGTTTAAGTTCCAGATCTCTTTGAACCTTGGTTTTGATACTCAAAATTAGAATGAGTATAATAACAACCAACATAGGAGGTAGTAGCAAGAATTAAGAAAGTAATATTAATGAAGTATGTAAATCTCAATTATGTACTGAGTATTTAGTAAATATTAAATCTCTTCTCATGTCTATTTGTATATACATCCTACGTCTCCAGTCATATGGTAGGTCTAATAAGAGCATGGACTATTTCTTATTCCATGTGGTAACTCTTGGTTTTATTAATAGCCTCAGTCTTATTCAAAGCTCCACATAATCTTGTTATTCTTTAAGTAGGAAAAATCCTATGTATAAGTTTAGGACATAGACAAATTAATACGGATATTTTTAGAGACTACCATAGCGGCCCCAAATAGCTCTTCCCTAAGTGTACATACCAGAATCTTAAATCCCAACATCAAAGTGTTAGGATGTTTTCTGTAAAAAGTTTTCAGAAATCATACTTTTTTTAACCTGGGAGAGAAATTAAAAGACGAATCTATTTTTTCATACATTTATCACAGTAAATCCATAATACTCTGGGTGCTGTGAATACAGCAGTGGACAAAATATATAAAACCCCAATTCTTATGGCACTATAGCCTGATAAACTAAAGGGGATGCATAAAAAAATATTTAATATATATCAGGCTGAATTAAGCCATCAACAAAATAAAGCATGGGAAAAAAAGTAGAATATGACCAAAGTTGGTAAAAATTTTTCTGATAAGGTAAAATCTGAACAAAGGTCAGAAGGAAGTGAAGGAGTAAGCCATGCAGATCTGGGAGAAGAACATTCTATGCATAGAGAGGCCAACCCGGTGGCACAGCAGTTAAGTGTGCATGTTCCGCTTGCGGCCCAGAGTTGCCGGTTCGGACCCCAGGTGCAGACATGGCACCACTTGGCAAGCCATGCTGTGGTAGGTGTCCCACATATAAAGTAGAGGAAGATGGGCACAGATGTTAGCTCGGGGCCAGTCTTGCTCAGAAAAAAGAGGAGGATTGGCAGATGTTAGCTCAGGGCTAATCTTCCTCGGGGAAAAAAAAAGTAGTAGTCTCTGCATAGAAAGAGTAAGGCTCTTAAAAACTGGAGCAAGGAGATTCTTAAGGCACACAAATTAAGTATAGGCAGGAGCTGGTGGAGAGTTTTAAGTGGGTAAGTGGCATGATCAGATTGATATTTCAAATATATACATAATAAATCATTACCAACTATAATGTAATGTTATTATTTCAAATTTTTGTTCATGGAATAGTTGATAGCCTGTCTTGCATGTTCGTGTAGTGGACATTCTCATCCTTACAGATTTTACAGTCTATTAGAAATGGATATAGGGGAAGGAGGGCACAAGGACATAGATAAAAGCTGATTATGATGCACGATGGAAGGTCAAAGATAACAAGACACAGATAGCACTAGGAAATTACAGAAGGCTAACCCCAGCCAAACATGGAACGCCAGTTTAGCCTTACTGGTAGATATCTTAACGTATAAACAGGAGCGAGGCAAGTGAATTGGAGACACTTAGAGGCATTTAGACGTGAACACGTGATGCAGACAAGAAGTATATGATACCAAAAACAATTTAACGTTATTGGAGTGTAAAGTATAAGGCACTGGTTTATGAAATATTCTGTATTATGTATATATGATTAAAGAGATTGAGATTTACCCAATAAAAACATTGAGCCATTAAAGTATTTAGGTAATTACCTAAAATTGCACTTGTTATGCCATTCTAACATGTGTGAGAAGGGCAGATGTGAGGGGAACAAAGAAAGGAAGAAGCAGTTACTATGGTTTATTTAGTTATGAAAGAATCAGGATCTGAAGGAGGGCAAATGTAATAAGGATAGAGGAGTTAGACTGATTGTAAAAATACATGGAGAGTACAATCAGGGAAACTGATAATTCATCACAGGACGAGATTAGGGAAAAAGAGAATTCAAGAATGACTTCTAGGTCCTAGGTTGTGTTAACAGATCAAATAGTGCTGCCAGCAGAGAGAGAAAATACAGAAGAAACAGGCCCTGGGAGGAAGAACATTTGTTCAGTTTTGACATTTCTGAAGCTCCTGTGTGTTGTCCATGTTTGTACAGCAAGCAAACGGTTTGATTAATTAATCCTAGACTGCAAAGAGAGGTCTAGAAGGACAAATAAATTTGGAAAAAAGAGGTATATAATTAGTAGTTGAAACAATGAGAGTCAATGAGATCACCCAAAGGTAGTATATGGAGGAAGAAAAGCAGTATGCAAGGAATTAAATTTTAGGATGAATAAAGAGAGATTTTTGAGGAAGAAGGAGAGAGATGGAGACAGAGACACTAGAAATTTTTAAAAATGGAAAGAATTATGAAAAGTTTTATCCACAAAGAAAGCAGAGGAAGTGGAAAATTTCAAAGACAGAGCTCTTCCAAATTTGACTGTGAGCTTTATAAAGGCAAGGGCTGGAGCCTTGACATTTGTTCTGTCCGGACCTATCACACAACCTGACAAATAGTAAGCTCTTAGGACAAAGTTGGCAAAATGAATGAGAAGAAGAGAATGGATAAAAGTAAAGACAAAAATTTAGATAAAAATTTCTAAATAGAAGGACCACTGGATTCATTGACTGAAGAAGATCAGAGTCTAACAGTGCCTCCTAACAGAGAAGCTAAGAAAATTATGAGAGTTTATGGGGCTGGCCTGGTGGTATAGTGGTTAAGTTTGCATGCTCTGCTTCAGCAGCATGGGGTTCACAGGTTCAGATCCCAGGCACAGGCCTAGCACCATTCATCAAGCCATGCTGTCGTGGCATCCCACATAAAATAGAGAAAGAGTGGCACAGATGTTAGCTGAAGGCTAATCTTCCTCACCAAAAAACAAAAAAAGAAAGAAAAGAAAATTATGAGGGTTATCTATCTTGTCTCCACTCCATCTACTTTCCAACTACCTTAACTCCCTGAATCGATTTTCAGATTTGCACACCAGAGAAAGGAAATATTTGGGGGGGGGGGGCAATACTAAAAAATAAAAGCTAAAAAGATAAGATCTCATTCAAGTACTTATCATTCCTAGAGTTAGAAATAAGTTGGTTCAAAGAGAGCAAATTTAAAATCAAGGAAACTACTAAACAGAGGAGTTCAAATTCACCAGCCTTAAAATAGAAGTTCATCATGACAAGCCTCACTTTGAATTGTGAGTGAAAATAATTTTCTGAGGCATAAAAAATGGTTATATTATGGTTTTACTAGGCTAGACTACCTAAGAAATAAGGGTCAAAAATTTGCTGGACAAATTAGATGATAAATCTAGTGGACAAATGTCCAAGTGGCCTTGGCCCAATTACTAGATCTTCCTGGATGTAAATCTTCATACATGTATAAAAAAGAAAGTAGAACTAGATAAATTTTTGGTGATTTTCAGTCCTGAAGGAAATGATTTTAAAATTGCAACTATGGCCGATACGTCAGATATGTTTCTTTTAAGGATTGGCATCTGGGCTAACAACTGTTGCGAATCTTTTTTTTTTTCTGCTTCATCTCCCCCAATCCCCCCCACCCCGTACACAGTTGTATATCTTAGTTGCAGGCCCTTCTAGTTGTGGGATATGGGACGCTGCCTCAACGTGGCCTGACGAGCGGTGCCATGTCCGCGCCCAGGATCTGAACCCCGGGCCGCTGCAGAGGAGCGCGCGAACTTAACCACTCGGCCACAGAGCCAGCCCCTCAGATATGTTTCTTAAACTCACTCCTTACCATATAGAGCAACACTGGAAAGTGGAAGGAGAAGAGAGGGTGTAAAACCAGAGATGGATAGAGATAAGTATGAAAAGGGAGTGGGAAAGAAAAGGAAGAAAACAACAACAATAAAAAGAGATAAAACCTATTGAAAATACTCAAAAGCAAACTGAAAGAAAGATAAAAAAATCCTTAAAAATACTTTTAAAGAGTAAGGAATTCATTTGAACTGACAATTTGGAAATACACATTAAGAACAGATGAATCACTAAATTAGCCCTACACCTTTTCCTAGATAGGATGAAACTGAAGCGCAATGTACAGCTGGGTTTACATAAATGGTTCTTGAATTTGCCTATATTTTCAAATTAATAAGTCTGGGACCTTGTAAACTTAATAAATTTAATACTCAGAATCAGATGTGAGAGGTGGGCCGCGGCACAAAATCAGTTCATACCTAAAGACAGGTAAGAATTATGACTCGAATTCGAGAATTTTTTTTTTTAGTTCACAAACACACACTGTGGCAAACACATGAAATCAAGAAATAAGATGGTGTGGATGAACTGGAAGGCCCACGGTCTTAGCATTCCCAGGGAAGGTGAAACTTTCAAGGTTGGAGTTGCTTAGAACCTTAGGATCATTCCTTTGTAGGATGGGGAGGGGTTATTCAGCATTTAAGTGTCTGGATTATTATTATAAAAAAGATATAATAAAACCCTAAACTTAAGATCTAGCCTTGACTAATAAATCCTTGCTATGCCACAGTGCCAAAACTGAGTTGCACAACAGTTTCAAGCATATCAAGTTAAGCAACTATTTGATGGGCTTTTGGGCTCACCTGAGATTATGCAGCAGGACCAGCCATCCAAAAATAAAGCGCTTTGCTTCATATACTCTACTTCTTCAGAGTTAAACACAAAAAAAGATACGCTTGCTTCTGGAATATTATACTTTAGTGAAACTCCATTGTCCATTTTCTCCCAACCTCTCAAGATTTTCCTAATATAAGAAAGCACTGCTAGACGTGTAGTATTTCCATTTTTTCAGTCAATTCTTCTATCTAAAGATGTTTTTACCTAGAAACAATTTTAGCTGTCCTGAGACACAGAATATCATTTAGGTAAATACCATAATCACAAAGCATCTACGATGTGCAAAACATAATGTTAGACACTAGGATATGATGAGTTATAAATAATTTTCTACATATTCTACAAACTGAAAACATAGTTCAGAATAAATTTCCTAAGTCTAACAAAATCAGTTACATTTTCCTTATATTTAGATTCGCAAGAATATAAAAACAAAGTAAGTTTTTTTACTATATTTATAAATTTAGAATACTGTTCTTCTTATTGTACATTTTATTTACTTTCCTTCAATTTACATTAGAAATACTATACTGAAGATCTACCAGATTATAAACTGAAATAACCACCAGATGTCAGTATCTGCGTGCAAATGTTCTACTTTGAAAAGAAACTGCTAGCAAAAAGTTGAGTCAAATCTTTTATTAAAAGGTACTCTTATAAGAAATATAAAGTGAATGCCTTTTCTTTGAAAAATTACATTCTTTAGTCATCTATACTCTATCCATAGATCATTGAAAATCGTCTCTGAAGTTTTTATTCTTGCCAAATATAATTCTTTATTTTGTCAACTGAAAATTTTTTCTAGTATTTTATGAAAGTTTTTACTTAAAGAAACAGCTAGACAACACTCAGTTGAAACTTTTTATAGAAATGAATCTAAAACTTGTACTTAATGAAATAGCACATGAGGAAAATGACAGAGAACAATTTGAAAATCCAGTCAAAACAATAAGATTATTCAATAAGATGATCAACCACAAAATTATAAGATAAAAATGTGTTAATTTTCCTAGAGATATATTGGGTAAAAATAGAAAATGAAAGAAAATATTTCATTATTAAAAGAAAAAAAAAGCATATGTAAGAGAAAAAAAGAGAAGTGTACTGTACCTGAGGAATAATTCAAAATTTTACTAGAAAACATTAAACAGTACTAAAAAATATAATTTGAAGCAAAGATGAGTCACTGTGGGAAAAAAATGCTATTCTCTCTACATTAGTCTGTGTCTTTAATGGCAGACCAATTAAGATACCAATTACATATTATGAGGATTGGTCACAACTTCACTAAAATTATATAAAATTACATTTTTAAGAAACGTTTAACTCTATAGTTACTAGAATTTCTTATAAAGCTATAATTATTTTTAAAAGGGTAAGTATTGAGGAAGAAACCCTTGAATGGAAGAAGTAGAATCCAAAAATACACCCAAAATGAAAAGTCTAGTTTAATATATGACAAATGTGGTGTATCAAATCAATGAAGAAAATATTTATTATTGAATAAATATTTTTAAGATAATTGGCCTGCCATAAAAATAAATAAACAAACATGATTAAGTTTCACAAGAGTAAATATGACATTACCTGAAGTTATGTTCTGGAAGTATATTCAGGAAAATTACTGCAATGTTGATTTTCTAGAGGCATACTACTTTTGTCATTTTCCATCTTTATGTATACTGCTGTTTTATAAGCTTAAATTTGAAAGAATTAAAAATTCTAAGTATATCAAACAAAATAGAATTTAAAACAAAAACTGTAACAAGAGACAAAGAAGGGCACTACATAATGATAAAGGGAATAATCCAACAAGAGGATAGAACACTTGTAAACATCTATGCACCAAACATAGGAGCATCTAAATATATAGGGCAATTATTAACAGACATAAAAAGAGAAACAGACAGCAACAAAATAATAGTAGGGGACTTTAACACTCCACTTATACAAATGGATAGAATATGCAAACAGAAGATCAATAAGGAAACATTGGTCTTAAATGACACTTTAGACCTGCTGGACTTAGTAGATACATGCAGAACATTCCACTCAAAAATCATGGAATACACATTCTTTTCAAATGCACATGGAACATTCTCCAGGATAGACCACAGATTAAGCCACAAAACAAGTCTCAATAAATTTAAGAAGATTGAAATAATATCAAGCATTTTTCTGACCACAAAAGTATGAGACTAGAAATCAACTACAGAAAGAAAATCAGAAAAGCCACAAAGATATGAAGATTAAACAAAATGCTACTGAATAACAATTGGGTCAATGAAGAAATCAAAGGACAAATCAAAAAATACCTGGAGACAAATGAAAATGAAAATACAACATGCCAAAATTTATAGGATACTATAAAAGTCATTCTAAGAGGGAAGTTTATAGCAATAGAGGCCTACTTCAACAAAGAAGAGAAATCTCAAATAAAAAATCTAACAGTGCACCTAAAAGAAGTGGAAAAAGAAGAACAAACGAAGCCCAAAATCAGTAGAAGGAAGGAAATAATAAAAATCAGAGCTGAAACAAACAACATGGAGACTAAAGCAACAGAAAAAAATCTAGGAAACTAAGAGCTGGTCCTTTGAAAAGATAAACCAAACTGAAAAACTTAGCCAGACTCACCAAGAAAAAAAGAGAGAAGGCTCAAGTAAATAAAATTCGGAATTGAAAGAGGAGAAATTGCAATGGACACCTCAGAAATACAAAAGATTATAAGAGAACACTATGAAAAGCTATATGCCAACAAATCGGACAATCTAGAAGAAATGGGTAAAGTGTTAGAATCACAGAACTTTCCAAAACTGAAAAAAAAAAGAAATAGACAATTCAAATAGACCAATCACCGGTAAGGAGACTGAAACAGTAACTAAAAATCTCCCAAAAAATAAAAGTCCGGGACAAGACGGCTTCCCTGGTGAATTCCACCAATCATTCAAAGAAGACTTAATACCTACCCTTCTCAAACTCTTTGAAAAAATTGAAGAGGAGGGGAGGCTTCCTAACTCATTCTACAAAGCCAACATTACCCTGATACCAAAACCAGACAAGAACAACACAAAAAAAGGAAAATCACAGGCCAATATCATTGATGAAGATCAGTGCAAAAATCCTCAACAAAATTCTAGCAAATTGAATACAACAATACAATAAAAAGATCATACACCATGTTCAAGTGGGATTTGCTCCTGGGATGCAGGGAAGTTTCAACATCTGAAAATCAATCAATGCAATACACCAAATTAACAAAATGAAGAATAAAAATCACATGATCATCTCAATAGATGCAGAGAAAGCATATGACAAGATACAGCATCCATTTGTGATAAAAACTCTGAATAAAATGGGTATAGAAGGAAAGTATGTCAACATAATTAAGGCAATATATGACAAACCCACAGCTAATGTCATTCTCAATGGAGAAAATATGAAAGCTATTCTCTAAGAACAGGAACTAGACAAGGATGCCCACTCTCCCCACTCTAATCTAACATAGTATTGGAAGTCCTAACCAGAGCAATCAGGCAAGAAAAAGAAATAAAAGGGATCCAAATTGGAAAGTAAGAAGTAAAACGGTCACTATTTGCAGATAACATGATTTTACATATAGAAAACTCTAAAGAATCCACTAAAAAACTTTTAGAAATAATAAATTACTAAGGTAAAGTTGCAGTATACAAAATCAACATACAAAAATCAGTTGTGTTTCTATACACTAACAATGAAGTAGAAGAAAGAGAAACCAAGAATACAATCCCGTTTACAATTACAACAAAAAGAATAAAATACCTAGGAATAAACTTAACCAAAGTTGAAAGACCTATGCACTAAAAACTATAAAACATTCCTAAAAGAAATAGAAGAGGACGCAAAGAAATGGAAAGATATCCTGTACTCTTGGATTGGAAGAATTAACATAGTTAAAATGTCCATATTTCCTAAAGCAATCTATGGATGCAATGCAACTCCTATCAAAGATCTGATAACATTTTTCACAGAAATAGAACAAAGAATCCTAAAATGTATACGGAACAAAAGATCCAAAATAGCCAAAGGAATCTTGAGTAAAAAGAACAAAGCTGGAGGTATCACACTCCCTGATTTCAAAATATACTACAAAGCCACAGTAACAAAAACAGCATGGTACTGGCACAAATGCAGACACACAGATCAATGGAACAGAAACAAGAGCCCAGTAATAAACCCACACATCTATGGACAGCTAATTTTTGGCAAGGGAGCCAAGAACATACAATGGAAAAAGGAAAATCTCTTCAATAAATGGTATTGGAAAAACTGGACAGCCACATACATTCAAAAGAATGAAGTAGACCATTATCTTGCACCATACACAAAAATTAACTCAAAATGGATTAAAGACTTGAATGTAAGACCTGAAACCATGAAACTTCTAGAAGAAAACATAGGCAGCACGCTCTTCAACATCAGTCTTAGCAGCGTATTTTAAAGTACCATGTCTCCTCAGTCAAGGGAAAAAATAGAAAAAATAAACAAATGACACTACTTCCAACCAAAAACCTTCTGCATAGCAAAGGAAACCATCAAGAAAACAAAAAGACAACCTAACAATTGAGAGAAGATATTTCCAAACCATATATCTGATAAGGGGTTGATATCCAAAATATATGAAGAGCTCGTATATCTAGACAACAAAAAAACTAACAACCCAGTTAAAAAATAGGCAAAAGATCTGGACATTTCTCCACAGAAGATACACAGCTGGCCAATAGTCACATCAAAAGATGTTCAACATCATAATCAGGGAAATGCAAACCAAAACCTCAATGAGATACCACCTTACACTGGTCAGAATGGCTATAATTACCAAGACAAAAAACAACAAATGTTAGAGAGGATGTGGAGAAAAGCGAACCCTCATGAACTGCTGGTGGGAATGCGAACTGGTGCAGCCACTGTGGAAAACAGTATGGAGATTTCTCAAAAAATTTAAAATAGAAATACCATATGACCCAGCTATTCCACTCCTGGGTATTTATCCAAAGAGCTCAAAATCAACGATCCAACGGGATTTATGCACCCCCATGTTCACTGCAGAATTATTCACAATAGCCAAGACATGGGAACAACCCAAGTGCCCTTCCATGGATGAATGGATAAAGAAGATACGGTGTATATATATATATATATATATATACACACAATGGAACTCAGTCACAAAAAAAAGACAAAATCATCCTATTTGCAGCAACATAGATGGACCTTGAGAGTATGATATTAAGCTAAATAAGTCAGACAGGGAAAGACAAATACTGCTTGATTCCACCCATATGTGGAAGATAACAAATACATGGATAAAGAGAACAGATTAGTGGTTACCAGAGGGGAGGAGACTTGGGGGGTAGACAAAAGGGGTAAAGGGCACATACGTACGGTGATGGATAAAAATTAGATTACTGGGGGTGAACACGATGAAGTATATTCAAAAATTGATAAATATAATGTATACTCCAAATTACACAATGTCATAAACCATTATGATCTCAATAAAATTACTGGGAAAAAAATCTAAGTAGTCCTGTTTTAGTGAAAACAGGAGTTAGCAAAACATGAAGAAGAGATAAATACAATTTTTAAAATAATAAATTGCAATATTATATAATAATTATACATATGTTCACAACATACATAGTGAACAAAGAAATTAGTAAGTTGAAAGAATGTGAAGAGATCAAGGAAATAAAGGCCATAATCATGGTAAAAATAAGAATAGATAATTAAATGAAGTGATAGCTCACCATCACTATAGAAAAGAGAAATCAAGTTATCCATTCTGGATTTTAGTAGTCACAGTGTTTATCATCTTCAGGCACCATTCCAAAAGCAGTAGAATTTTAGGACATTGGAATTTTTCTAAGCAAAACTTTTGCTACTCAATCTGCAGTAAGGAAGATTAATTCACCTTAATTCATCTTGTGTGATTTAGTCAGTTTTTCATGCAAACTTGTATGCCAAGCTCCCACTACGTGTCAAGAACTGTGCCAAAACTCAGTAAATATTTGTGCACAAAATAGGCATCTCTGCCTTGGGATTGACAATATTTATAGATGATGTATTCAGACTGAGGAAATGGTACAGAGAACCAACTAAAGCTTTCCTGTGCAGAATTTAAACTTTTTTCAAACCTATTTCCCATGTTTAACGGGAATATTTTACTAAATATTTTCCCTAGTCTTCAATCTCCTGACTACCGCTCTGAAATGTGCAATGATTTAGCCTCAATATTTCTGGGATTGTGCAACCTGTATGGGTTTTAACTACCGCTTCCCTTTCCAGTCACACTTTATCTTCATCTATTATCTCTCGTTTATCCTTTATGCCAGGGAAAATATGCTTTCTTTTTGCTAAAGCAGACATTTCCACATGCGTCATAAATTCTAAGTTCTCTCAACACTTCTGAAAAACTGTTCAGTCCATTTAACCCTAGTCCTTTCATTTTCTGTGTCTCTCATCACAAGAAATGTCTTCTCAGGGAAGAAAAATATACTAAATTTTCCAATCTAAATACCCACCAACACACACACATACACATTTATCACTACCCTAGATAAACTTTGGAATTATATCTTCCTTTTTCATTTTATAACAGCTCCATAATCTTTATTCCCCCCCCCCACTATTTGTTTCTTAGTCTCTTTTCCCAGTGTCCATGTGATAAATATTTTACACAAATATGAATCTACTGAATATCATGGTTCCATACGTATATATTCTATTTTTTTCTGATTGAACAGGTGTTTCCATACTCATGCAGAAAACTTATTACCTAAAGAAAAATTGACAAAAATGTCACTCAGAATCCATTAAGCAGAGAAAATAACTTTTTAAAAAAGTTATTAAGGGGGCCAGCCCAGTCACGTAGTGAAGTTGATGCACTCTGCTTCGGCAGCCTGGGGTTCACAGGTTCAGATCCCAGGGGTGAGCCTAGCACCACTCATCAAGCCATGCTGTGGCAGCATCCCACATGTAAAGTAGAGTAAGACGGGCACAGATGTTAGCTCAGTGACAATCTTCCTCAAGCAAAAAGAGACAGATTGGCAGCAGATGTTAGCTTAGGGACAATCTTCCTCACCACACACACAAAAAAGTTATTAAGGATAAATTGGATTTATCTTAATGTGTAGTTATTATTTAATCATCTCAGTATTTACTGAAGATTTTTTGTGCCTGATTTTCTCCACTGTAAAATTACTGTTTTTCCATTTATAATTAACAGACTTGTTTTAGGGGAGAAAATTTGAGACTGCAACTATTCTGCTGCACCTTATATTTGCCCACTAATTTTAGCATCTATTAGGGGAGCTTGCCTGTAGCAAGTGTTCTAATAGTGACTTTTTAGTTCATTCATTCTTTTCCTATTTTTTAATTGGAATTCTTCTGTAAGGAAGAGGTGCCCCTTCTTCCACATTTATTTTTCTACTGAGTTATTTATTGATACCAGTGTGAATTCATAGATATTTATTTTAGTTGATTATAACCCAATACTATTATTATTTACTTTGTTGCTCAAATTGTTCCGGCTTTGGCTATTGGGAGCACTTTGAATTTGTCTCCTATGCCCTTTCAGTATAACTCAATTTTTCTTCTTATTTTTTTTAGCATTTCTTTTCTGTCACCGCAACATGCTCTGGGCTCATCTTGCATACTCTCGATGTCCGCAGGGAATCGTCAACTTCTCCAAGGAGCCCTGGTTCACTTCTTTGGAGAATGGTTGTAGAAATCAAGATCTGGATGCTAGATGTGCTCATTGCTACTGGGGTGACACTGTATCTAGTCCCTTTCAGTGGGCAGAGCTAGGAAATATATCTATGTATATTAACCCCATGTATACACATCTATATTAATGTCTACATCTAATATTTATTAAAACAACAACAGTATATTAAAATATGAGTTCAAGCTGATTCCACTTGACTCCAATTCAGCACCACAGGGCTCATTCTATATTCTCCACCCATCCATCCACTAGCCCTCCTGGCTCCCATTCCTTCTTTGCAACTTGTTTCTCCAACAATGAGAAACCCGGATCCCATTACCTACAATATATTTACTCATTTACTCATTTACACTTACCGATTTTACAGAAGCAATCAGACAATGAAAAAGGACCTTTCATGAAGGAGATTTGCACTGACTGGATATGTTATTCTTACCAGTGAAGCAGGGAAACATGATTCAAGTTATTCAATATTAGTTACGACATCTCCTAGGCAAGACAAACATTAATTGTGCAACTCTAAGCCAATCTACTTTTGGGAGAACAATTTAAACACTTTGTTAGGAGTTATTTTAATAGTGTTTCAATCTCATAAATAGTTGAGTATTTTTTATTAGAAAGAGCCAGAAATGAAGGGCCTTGGGTGATAGAGGTTGAAGAAAGATTGTGTGGTTGTTTGGTTGGTTAAATTTTTAGGTTGTAATAACGCACACATACATCCACACAAGTCCACATAAATTATAGAGAAAAGCCACTAAGATTAAAAGGCAATTTTCTGACATGGTTTAGGAGAAGAAGAACAGCCAAGAGCAGAGCATGATCAAGTTTTCCTTCTGGGCTATAGATTTTTATCAAGGATGGGAAGTTGAGACCAAGGGAAATAGTTCTTATCTTCCTTTTGTCTCCCCGTATTACTGGTTACTCTAGGCTTTGACACTTCTTTGGGTCTTCATTTCTTTATGAGGGCTCCTGTGTCATGTAGTACTTAAATTTGAATTCTTTCTCATGTTAATCTGTCTTTTGTTATGGAGACATAAAATGAATAAAGGAAAAAACTCTCCTCCCTTATATTATTCTTCAAATAAATGGAGAATGAAAGATGCTTGACTGTTTGAGATGCACAATATTCTGAAGGCCTGGTGAGCTGAATGACCCCCCAAAAAATCCAAGTCTTAATCCACAGAACCTATGAAGGTTACTCATGGGACTAAATTAAGGATCTTAAAATGAGGAGATTATCCTGGATTATCTAAGCAAACCCAGTGTACTCACAAGGTTCCTTATAAGGAAAAGAGGCAAGGAGGAGAGGGAGAGTCCAACAGGAAATGTTACCATGAAAGCAGAGTTCAAAGTAATGTATAAACACAAGCCAAGCAATGCCGGCAGTCTCTATAAAAAGCAAGGAAATGGCCTCTCCCTTCAAGCTTCCAGACACAGCTCTGCCTACCCCTTTTAGACTTCTGAGCTCCAGAAATACAAAATAATAGTTTGATATTGTTTTAAGTCACTAAATTGTTTTCTAGTTTGCTATGGCAGTAATAAGAATTAATTCAGGTGTTTTGAAACACAGCCCCATATAGCAGAAAGATGAGTTTGAGGTTGTTTCCTGTCTAGCTTGCTCTTACCATTCTAAAGAAGCTGTCAAGCATTGGGAAAGATATGAAATATCTGGGAGTAAATCTTTAGGTGTGACAATCACCATGCTGCTTCTGAGCATGGTTAGTCCTTTTATTCTGTTTCAAAACAGCTCCTTTAGCCTGATAGTTAATGAAAATTGTTCTCAGAGTTTAGCAACAACTTAACTGTCAATACTCCAAAGTTGTTTTGCTTCTTTAGCAGAAGTTTCATTTCGGTCTTTACAGTACGCATGTGTTTTCCTTTGTATGGTTCCAAAGACACGTCAGGTTTTTCTAGTTTGGTGATATTTTAAATCAAAGGTATAAAAATTATTTATCTCATTATTTAGGTACCGATTCATTCATTAAATAGCAGTTTGGTTAGAACAATCATTGTATCTGACCTCAGGGAGTTTACAGCCTCGGTTAAGAAGAGAGTCATGGGACAAGTATCTATAATTGATGAATGTTTTCAAAACGGAAAAAGAGAGACCCTGAGATTTTCTGATAGGGAGAAATTACCTAGTCTACAAAGGTTCAGGGGAGATATCCCTGAGGAAGTGAGATCGCTAGATTTACTACATGAAATTAGAGGCAAAATGTTCCAGTAATTAAAAACAAAAAAAGTATGTGAATGCCAGAGATTAACTTCAAAGAGCAATGGGAAGTTATGGAAAAATCGGAAGCAATAAAGCTGCATAATCAATCTTCATCTTTGGAGAGATTATTCTGGTTGCAATTTGAAAAATAAATTAATGAAGCAGAGTGTTTTCTTAATGTGTTGCTTTAGTAAACACAAAATATTTAACAACTCAACAACTCTTGTGCTTTAGGATTGGTATAATTGATGCGACATTTGCGGTTTTCTTTACTACAGCTTGGTTAGATTTTTAAAGTAAATATTTCTTTTCAGTAAGACTGTTCACTTCTCACTACTGATGTATCTCTCAGAGCCAACCTTCCTTCTCAGTGGGTAACTTTTACCCAGAGATGTGCCATGTGGTGCAAATGGGAGCCAGAAAATCAAACCTCTTCAGCTTTATAAATATTACACAAGCTGCTAGATGAAAAGGAAACTGCTGAGTAAAGCACATGGGCTTTGTGAGACCTATTCTCCTTTCTTCTCAAAGATTATTACTATTGTTGTCTATATTATGCTTATTTTGTGTTTGAAGTTGTTAAATATTCCACTACATGATGTCGAGTATTGTACATGAAATCGCGTGTTTTCTCACATCCACTTTGAAAGTATAAATTTCTTGCTGTTGTACCGTGAGACTGCTAATATATAGATAATAATGAAATAATCATATTTTAAATATTTATTTTGTCCCCATGAAAATGACATGTTAGCTTTTGGGGCTGGTTGGACATACTAAACATTACTAGTTTTGTTACAGAGTGCCAAGTTCTACCTCAATTAAGATATCATAGACTAAAGAAAAATATTTCCTACAAAGGGGCAAACACTTGTAGCTAGAACGCACGAAATTCAAAATGGCTTTGAAGATTAAAATAAAGGGTATCTGATTTAAAAGAGTGCAAAATTACGAGATTTTTCTCTCAGCCATGATGAAATCCCCTACTACTTGTGCATTTCTAAGAAAAAGTGAATGGATGAACTTTCATTTCTATTAATATATAAGATTTAACATGTTAAAATCTTTTTAATGTGCAGTCCAAATAAAGCCACTATTCTAGGTCATGCTATTTTCCTTTCTGATATTAAAGAAATGTAAATTACTTGGCTATACTTCTGATTGCTCTTTCCTTAAAGCTATCTGTGAAGTGAAACACTTTTGTCTTTCCAGAAATATGGCTTTCAGTGCTTTTGATTATTTCAATTTTCTAAAGTCTTTGCTTCCTCTGATCTCCTTCCTGGAAAATCTTTTACATATCAGTCTGCCTAGGAAAATCATCTCGTTGTTTGTGATTCTGTTCAAATTATGATGCATTTTAAAAGCCATTCCTGACACAATATTCTCAAATAGAAATTGTTCCTATCAACTTTTCTACCCCTAGTATATCCTATAAAAATTTATACCATAGAATATATAAAACTTCATTGTATTTGTTTTCAGGTCCTTCTCTTCTATCTCTCAGCAAGCTTCTTCAAAGCAGTATCTATGCCTCTATATCTAATTGTTTTTACAGCCCTCAAACATGTGGGGCACATTTAAGTCATTAAAGAATATTTAGAGCTTGAGTCACAACTCACACTGAAAGTAAATCATGCTGATCCCAATCTAGACTGGGCAAATCTTTTGTGCACATAAAATATGACAAAAATATAGCTGATGAGCATGATAACAATACATATCATTTTCCCCAGTACCAAATGAGCAGCATTGTACATTTGATAACTTCTATCCAATAATTATATGTCAGTGCACATTAAAAATGATCTATAATTTAAGAAGTGTCATTGCAACTTCTCCATATAATTTCCCATTATATATATATATATATATATATACACACACACACACACACACACACACATATCTATACAGTCACACAGATATATACACACATAGGCTATATTTCTGATATACATTTATTTATAGTAGGGGGTATACATGGGCATTTATGTATTTGTGTGTGCTTGTGTATTTGTGTATAATTTTGCTATGAAGGTCCTCACATAATACACGGAGTGTGCATGTTTAAGTTTATAAGATAATCACAAAGAATTTTGCAAAATATTTCTAGGAATTTACATTATCACCAATAAAATATGACTGACTTTTGCTCCACATCTCTAACAATCCTATCCAAAGAAGGGTTCAATCCTCTGTGAAGCTGGCTAGAAAACTGCTCATCCCGTTCAGTGGGTCCGAAGTCTAGAGTGGTGGGGAAGGGAGTGTTCAAAAGATCATTTTGGTCTTAGGCACAAGCTGCAGTCTGGTATAGCAACAACACTACAACACAAAACAACACAATACAACATAACATGTATATTTTGGTCTCTATCTTATTCTACATCTACTTCCTAATTGTTTCAAAATTTGAATTTTAGGAGTATATGCAAAATTACTACCTTCACACTCTAACACATGGTGCCTTGGCAAGGAAACCTTGAGAAATTGGCAAAAGGAGTGAGATTTTGGGAACAAAACACTCCAGAGTGAGAACTAGCCTCTCGATGCAGCTGTCGCGGCAGTGTGTGCAGGCAGGTGAATGGTCTGTAACAGGTGCGGGCTTGAGCAACGCAAGCTGCACAGGCTGGCTGAACAGATGGCGCAGACCTCTGAGTTCAGCGGACCTCAGCACTTGACCACAGCTGGTTCTGCAGGTACATGGCACATCGTGATGATTAGAAACGAGGCTTTAAAGCAAGACAAGGCTCGCCTCAAAAGGGACACAGTTTCAATGTATGGGAATTTCAGGCATTGGTGGGTTGAACAATATTCGTTTATTTCCTTTCTCAGCCAGAACTGCAGTCTTGGGTTAAAACCACAAAGGGGCAAGAGGGGTATAGGCTACAAAATACCCCATGCCACGTTTTGGCCTTTAAAGTATTAGTACGAAACACGGATAAGGAACACTGGACCACCTCTTTCCAATTCTATTTCTTTTCTTTGTATTTTTAATGTTTTCCTATGAAACAGTTCATTGTGTAATACGTGGACCACAAAAAGAACGCATGTATTGTGCACATAAGTCAAGACACAGGATAATAAAATGGACACCTTTAAATTCACTACACACTTAAGAAGAAAACATTACCAAACAAAAAAATTACATGTGTGCATTGCCTTAATCTCATCTCTCTGCCTGAATTTCTCACGTGTCAATTCCTTGCATTCTTTCAATATTTGATAGTATGTGTGGCTATGTACATATGTATGCATCTCTAATTAATACATCAAGCATTTTCCTTGTTTTAGAGCCTCATGAAATAACATCATACTGAAAGTACCATTTTGTGACTTATTTTTTACTAAATTTTGTTTCTAAAATAATCCAGGTCATTCTTACAAATCCAATTAATTTATTTTCAATCTTTATAATGTTTCATTTTTAAAATATATCACAATTTATTTATGCATTGTTCTGTTGATGGACACTGTTTACAGATTTTTTGCTATTATGAGTCATTTTGCTTATCACCATTCTTTAATATTTCTCTTCATGTCCATGTGCAAGACTTCATGTAGTTTTTGTATCTTGGAATGGAATTGCCTGACTGAAAGGCATGTATGTTGAAATTTATAAGATAATGTCAAAGTATTTTTCAAAGCGTTTATAACCAATTACCTTCCAACAATATATAAGAGTTTTTCTTGTTCCATAATCTAATTTATATTTTCAAACTTTTTAATTTTTTCTACTCTTATTAGGTATAAAATCTAATGTCATTCCTGTCTTAATTTGCAATTTATTGATTATTAAAGAACTAGAAGTTTTTTTCATAATTTAAAAGCAGGAAATTTGTTTTTTTATTTTGCTTACTTTTATACTGGGGCTTATTACATTTTGTTTGATTTTGTTTATGTAGTTGACTTTGATGTCATTATAGATTATGAATTTTTTTAAAGTGTAGTGTAAATATGCATTTTTTCATTTTTATTTTGTTCTCTTCTGCTAAACAAAATGTTTTCATTTTAATGCAGTCTAATTTTCAGTCTTTTCCAATGTTATAATATTTTCCTTTATTTACTTTACTTTTTTTTAACTTTTGTCATTCATACTTACTGCTTTAATCTATCGGGGACTGATTTTTGTGAATGATAGAATAAGTACCCAAATTCTATTCTTTTGCCAGGGGTAAAGAAAAATGACCAGTGGAGGTGCTTGCTGAGGCAAAGGGCATAGGGAATGGGTAGTAGAAGAAGGTAGTTATAAATACCAGCCATGATCACGTGGCCAGTTACAGAAATGACAACTATAATTGTTATAAGTATCTCTTCCTTATTTTGTTATGAACATGTTTGTATGATATGTATGTCTGTGTGTGTGATATATATGTGATACGTATTTTATATGTACTTAGGTACACATCTTTGTTTTCTTCCCTCTCTTATCCCCCATCACATAACACAAGATGTATTCACTTTAAATCATAGTATTTAAGTATTGTTAACTTTGCATCACAGTATTTGAGTTATGGGATATCAAGAACAGTAAACATCACTCAAGAACTTTTCATCCTTTTCTAGGCAAAGAGTATGTTTTTTGTTGTATGCAGAATAGCTGTATCATGTTAGTTGGAATTGTGACTTTGCCATTATCTTTGTTTAAAGATTAACTATGGTTTACAGAGATGCAGTTGGGTGCCAAGCTGACAGGGGGTGCTGGGCCATGGTGTCCAAATATGTGGTCAAACATTATTCTGGATGTTTCCATGAAGATGTTTGTGGATTCAATTAACAATTAAGTTGGTGGACTTTGAGCGAAGCAGATTGCTCTCCGTAATGTGAGTAGGCCTAATGCAATCAACTGAATGTCTGAGAACAAAAATGACCTCCCTAAGCAAGAGGGAATTCTATAAGCAGATGGCCTTTGGACTTGAACTGCAACACCGGCTCTTCCCTGTGTCTTCAGCCTGACTGCCTTTGGATTTGAACTACAGTATCGACTCTGCCCTGGATTCCAGCCTGTCAGCCCACCCTGCAGATTTTGCACTTGCCAGCCTTTACAATAGCATAAGCCAATTTCTTAAAATAAATCTCTTTGCGCGCGCACACACACACACACACACCCTATTGGTTACATTTCTTTGGAGAACACTGACTAATACATCTGTTGTGGTAGAAAACAGTCCAAGTTTGCTTCTACTGAATGAATCTCAACCTCCAGCACACACTATTTTATGACTGCCTTTTTTCCCCCCACAAATAAATCTTATCAATAAACAAGCAGCTATTATGGCTGAATGAAGAGGCTGAGTTTAGGGAGAGAGACAGAGAAATATTAAGAAAAGTAGGCATACAAACATACGAAAATGTGACACTAATAGCTTAGAGCCTGGATCAGAGTACAAATTCAATAAACGTAGTCTCTATTATCATAACCATTATCAATTGCAATTTTTACTGAAGGCAGAAAAGAATCATAGCAAAAGGAGAAAATTAAACACCCTGTGGCTGTGTTGATTTAAAAATGCTCAACCATGAGAGAGCTGAATTAAAGCTGTACCTTTCTTTCATGCTTTATAATTCATCATAATGAATGTGCAAAAAAACTATTCCTTTAAACTGATTTGATTATACCTTCACTGATTATCACCCAATATATAGAAACAGACCAAAATTGAATTTCCTTCTACTTTGCAATACAAAAGATGCTATAAGCATGCATGGCAATTTGCAAATCAAAAATTTTAATGCTATAATTTGATTTAAAATTTATTTTATTTCATGTGTGTTAAATCTTGAGCAACTTTAAAAAATAATTAAGGACCATTTATATGGTATTACATTTCCTTATAAGTTTTATAATTAAGTTTTTTCTTTATTCTCTTGGTCTGTCTAAATTAAATTAACTATGTAAGCAATGATAACTCCAAAAGTCCATCAGTGACTGCATAAACTCAAAGACAAAGAACTCCAGATAATGAATAGTTATCATCATCCAGCCCAGATTTAGCACAAAAGTATCATAAAACACGTAGAAAATTATATCTAAGTTTCAGATGTTAATACTACCTTATTAGAAATTCCATTGAATGTAAATGGATTAAAACACCCAATCAAATGCCAGAGACTTATAAAACAGGTTTTTTAAAAAATATGACCCAAAGTATATGCTGTCTACAAGAGACACACTTTACATTCAAAGATACAAATAGATCAAAAGTGAAAGGATGGAAAAAAATATATGTGCAAAAAGTAAACCAAGGAGAGTAGAGTAGCAATTGTTATTGCAGTTGGGCTTCAAGACAAATATATACTTAAAGACAAAAAATGGTTACTAGAGACCAAGAAAGACCTTTTCAATGATAAGAGGGTCAATACCTCAGAAAGATATAACAATAGATGTATCTAAATACAGGAAAAAATTTAGTAACCTGACCAAAAAAATCCCCAGAAGACACAAATTAGTAAAATCTGGTATGAGAGAAAAGACATCATTGCAGATTTTATAGACATAAAAAAAAATTATAAGAGAATACTATGAACAACTGAATGCCAACAAACTAGAAACTTGGATAAAATGGAAAAAATTTCCAGAAAAACACAACCTACCAAAATGGCTGAAGAAAAAAACGATAATCTGAATAGTTCTATAGCAAGCAGAAAAATTGACTTAGTAATTTAAAAACTTCCAACAAAGAAAATCCCCAGTCTAGGTAGCTTCACTCATAAAATCTACCAACATTTAAAACAGAATTACTACAAATCTTTTATAAACTATTCCAAAAATAAAAAGAGAGCGAACACTTTCCAACTCACTCTATGAGGCCAGTATTACCCTGATACCAAAACCAGACATAGACATCATAAGAAAAGAAAACTACGGACCAATATCCCTTGTAAATATAGAAACAAAAGTCCTCAACAAGATATTAGCAAACTGAATACAGCAAAATATACAAAGAATTATACAACATGACCAAATAAGATTCATTCCAGGAATGCAAGGTGGCAAAACATAGCAAAATTAATCAGCATAATAATATATCATATTAAAAGAACAAAGATCAAAAACTAATCGATCATCTCAATAAAGATTTCATTTAAGATAGAGGATTTGACAGATTTAATGTTCTTTCATGATAAAAATACTCAGAATTTAGTAATAGAAGGGAATGTCCTTAACTTGATAAAGAGAATCCATGAAAAACCCACAAGAAACGAAACATAATACATAATGGATAAAGATAGAATTTGTTCCCCTTAAGATCAAGAACAAGACAAGGAACAAGTGTCACCTCTGGCTACTTCCAATTGACAATGTACTTGAGGTTCTAACCAGGGCAATTAGGCAAGTGATGGGGTCCAGGGCAGGGCGCCCCAAGATGCGCGACTCTGGTATGCAGACTAGTTCGAGCTGAAGACAATAAAGGCTCAGACTCAGCAAGAACATTCCATCTTTCCCCCCTAACTACCTAAAAGGAATTTAAAATAAAAGCCTGTCCCCAGGACAGGCCATCACCATAGATAACTTTGGGTTCCTGTAGACTGGGAGGATCCTTGCTAAACTCACTCTTACCAAAGTTATATTTACCTAACATTTGCTTTTCCATTTCCATGTGGGTTGCCTTCCTCCCCTTTGAAGACCCAAACCACTACCCTAAATGTCCTCTTTGTCTGCAGCTGAAGATACTTAAACAGACAGCCTCAGCCAGTTGGCTGAGTTGCTCAGTTTGCCTGAGCCTCTCCCATGTATACATGCTTTAAAGCTTTGTTTAATTTTCTCCTGTTATTCTGTCTCATGTGAATTTAATTCGTTGCCTGGCCAGAAGGACCTAGAGTGGGTAGAGGAAATGTCTTCCTCCCCTACACAAGATAGATAAAAGCAATTCAGATTAAAAAGGAAGAACTAAAATTATCTCCATTTATACATGGCATGGTCTTATATAAAGAAATCTTAATAAATCTACTAGAAAAATATTAGAACTAACGAACAAGTTCAGCAAGTTTGAAAGATACAAGATTAATATACACATATTAATTGTATTTCTATACTCCTTTAATGAATACTACAAAAATGAAATTTAAAAAATCATATTCCAATAACATCAAAAATTATAAAATAGCTAGGAATAAATTTTAAAAAATAAGTGCAAGATATTTACATTTTAAACTACAAAATATTGTTGAAAGAAATTAGAGAACCTTGAAATAAATGGAAATGCATGCCTTCTTGATGGATCAGAATACTTACCACTGTAAGTGTAGAGACCATGTGGACCAACTGGAATTCCCAAAGATGCAAGTGGAAGCATGAGAGAGTACAGCGACTTTGGAAAACTTGCAGGGGTTTCTTTTAGTAATCTTGGGCCTTGATATGTTCTATGATGCTATGATTTCCCAAATAGAAATTTACTAACGAGAAATGAAGAAAGATATTCACAAAAAGATGTGTGCAAAGATGTGGATAAAAATAACAGCTATTTTAATAGCAGACAGAAACTGGAAGCAACTAGAATGTTGAGAGACCAGATAAACACATCGTGATATTTTACGCATTGGAAAACAGAATTCTTTTTTCCTTGTATCAATCTTTTCTCTTAAGGCTGTCAACCGATTGAATGAGGCTTACCCACATTATGGAGGGTGACATGCTTTACTCAGTCTTCTGATTTAAATGTTAATTATATCTAAATATACCTTTGTAACAATGTCTGGATTGATGTTTGACCAAAAACTAGGTACCATGGTCTAATCAAGTTGACACATAAAATTAGCCATTGTGTATACTTATGCGATTATTGCTTACAGTAGAGAACTGATACCATAAAGAAATAAAAGTCTTATATAGAGATATCTACAATATTCAAATGCATCTAACGACAGAATAACTATAAATACACATACACACACAAAGAAGAAAGAGAACAAATCAAACAAGACCACATTTTTTTTTCATTAATATTGTACTCTCTAATTCCAATCTACTGCACATTCTGAAGAATAGTGTGACTAATCAAACGGCCCCTTCTATGTGTAGTTTTGGGATAGTCCAAACTCATTTTAGTCCATCCTATTTATCTCTCTTTTTAATTTTATTTTTCGTATTCAGGTATGCTTCTACAGGGGCCAGAAAGGTAACATAAAGGATTGGATCACCTATGTGATAAAATGCATGTTAATCTGCAGGAGACTGAGACTTCTCAACTGCAGCTAACACTGCTATGCAGAAATGTGCAACTAGCACAGTCAGCTACTGATTCTGAAAGAAAAATCAGAAATGTTGATTTTTATTTGATGTCTTTTAAAATCAAAATGTTGGCTCATTTTTTTACATTATATAGACAGAATAAGTATATGGGCCATGTATGATTTCTTAGCTTCAATTTATGACCAATTTATGTTTCAAAAACAAATAACTCTTTTTTTTTTTTTCTGGTGAGGAAGATTGGCCCTGAGCTAACATCTTTGCCAATCTTCCTCTATTTTTGTGTGTGTGGGATGCCACTAGAACATGACTCAATGAGCAGTGTGTAGGTCCATGCCCAGGATCCGAACCTGCGAATCTGGGCCAACAAAGTGGATCATGTGAACTTAGCAACTATACCACTGGGCCTGCCCCACAAATAACTCTTAATAATACCCTGACCAAATGAATGAAGGAACATTTAGGACACTAAACTTTCCAAATGTTACTGGAGGCGGAGGGACAATGTGTTTTCTCTAACTCTGTTATATGAAGTTAAAAGATGAGAAACAAGTAATCTCATTTCTCTCTCTAGATATTCTGTCAGAGACTTAAAACTTTACTTCTTCATTTACCCCAACAAATTTTTTTAAGAAGTAAGTTGTCATGGCTCCCTTGACAAAATGAGAAATTTACTGTCTAGCCACAAATGTATTTGAGTTTTTAGTTCTACATTAGTACTACGACTTGTATATAAATTTATTTGGAAAGCCATATTTCCAGGTCAGTGTCTTGCAGAAAACCAGAAGTATGGGTGGTTCTTAGCCCCACGTGTATATTCCACTCTTCAATGGCATTGCTCTCGAGTGCAAATGGCCCACTCCCTAGGGAATGCTCCGGCCCTGGAAGGCATTCAGGACCTGGAAGCCACATCTTCTGAAATGAGGTCTTGGAGCATTCTGCTACCAGATTCTCTGAGTATGGGAATGCTTAAAAAAGAACTTACAGTTAATTTTTTTCCTAGTACAGTATAAGAAAGAAGAAATCACCAGCATTGGTCTCTCACTGTGAGCATATTGACCTCACCTTCCACATATTGCTTCTTGACAAATAACAACTATACATGACGTTACAAAATTGGCCCTGTCCATTTCCCTCTACCTCGAGTCACATTACACGTCCATTGTACTCTGTGAACAGATGCTGAAAAATGAGACCTCACTGACGGAAGAAGAAAATCTGGCTGCCAGGCTGCTTTTTCTCCCCACACTGCAGAGAGCGCATAGGCTGAAAATCAGGTTTTCAACCATCACAAAGCCTGCCACTGGTAAATTTTTTCTAAGATACACCATCTAAAGTTATCATTTATCTCAATGCCCATTTTTTTAAAGTTTTTGTTTAACTCCATGGGTATTTAATTGAAATGTTAGTAATATGCATTACCATTGCAACTACAAAGTGATAGCATTGAAATGCATTTTAATGCAGAGGAATTAGTAAATATAGAATGAATACAGAATATAGAAAAATATACATAAATAAATATAGAATAAGAAAAGTCAGCCATAGGCTTGAGATGACAACAATACAGTGAGATTTCTGTAGAAAGCGTGACAGATAGTGTCCATTGGCCCACTCAATAGCAAATGGCTTTTTACCCTGCTTCTAAAATAGAGGCTGGAAAAATTTTTTAAGCCTCCTACATTTTTTAAACCCCTTTGAACATAAGAGTGTTCGTGTGACTCACTCTAGCCCTCAGAATGAAAGGAGAGGTCAACTGGAGCCTTGATGGCTTTTCCTTCTTCCTTTCTAGAATGCTGGTGAAAACTGGGAGTGCAACAGTCATTGCTAAGGACAATGTAGCAAAAGATAGAAGAAGACCATTATCTGTCATTATTCAGACAGAGTTTCCGTCTTAGAGTACCACTTGGAGATTTCCTTTTGTATGAGATAAATAAATCCTCACTCACTTGAACTCTTGCAATCCAGTCTCTCTTCTGAAACACAAGGTGTAACTAAAACACAGTAAAAAAGAGCTTTAAGGACTGCATGATCGCGGATACCAAGGAAACAGGGTTTATCTACTCTAAGTGCTAAGCCAGGTCCAACATTATTATAAAAATAAAATAAGTTTAAACATGAGTGTAAATTCATTTGATAGTTTAACAGAAAAATATACTTAACAAAATAGGAAAACTATTTTCATTACAATATTTTAATTTTTTTATTTTTAATATTTTCATAATATATCTTATAAAAATATCAATGTTTTGAAAATGTCAGCCAGATCCATCAGTACCATTTAGAAACTCCCAGATTATTCTAAAGGTATGGTTTAGTAATATATTTCTGCATTTAGCCCTTATTGCCTGTCATGGTGAGTTCTACTCAAGCAAACTGTTAATTAGTAATCACTTATGACAATAAGTAAAGCTTGTCAGTTCTGGCTCTCAGAACACTCACTGATGTGTGTGCACTTCGTGGTGAGCAAATCATCTGCTCTGACAATTTTCCTTGAGGCACTGATACTCATCATTAAATACTCCCCTTCACCTTGTAGACATACACTCAATTTTTAAAAGGTCTGGTTCTGGGTGGGATTATAAGCCAGCAGTTAAAGAGCTTTCACTTTCTCGAATTGAGAAAACACCAGAAACTCCAAACTCACTCTGCAAGATGAATCTCCTGATAAGGAAGGGCTCCTGGTCCACATGACCTTGATCATCGATTCCTGAATGTCTCCCTGGGGATCTCTTACTCCATGCCACCACCACTCCAGCAGCAGTGCAAAGAGAATCAAGCACGAATAAAAACTTTTCCTTTCTTCCTCCTGGAACAGTTGAAAAGAAGAGGAATTTTTAGGAAAGTTTTACTGAAGAATAACAGCCATCACCAAGTGAATGAGGTCAAGTACTTAAGAGGCTGGTTTTTAAAGGATAACTTGTGCACAGCAACTAACATGTTTATTTCACTTAAGAGGCCAAGTTAAAAAACAAAAGATATCCTACCCTGGATCCTTTACTTCTTACCTCCCATCCTATCTTTGATATCTCTCACTCCTGAAGAACTTAGACATTTAACGTGTACCAAGAGAAGCAGCCTTTATGACAATCTATCTAGGACACAATTATTCAATTCTAGTTCCTAGTAATAAGACACCTGTTGTTTTCAATAGAAGGATTATATGATTTCAACATGACACTCAGTTTTATACCAAAAAAAAATCCCCAAAAATGCAACTATTTTCCATTACAGAATAAAATTATAATTTCACTTATTAGTGAAATGCTTTAACAAAACATGAATGAAACATATCCAATAAGTTACAATATCACTCAAGTACAAAGAGGTAAGAAAACAGCTTAGAAAGCCTTTGGACTACCAACATTTTGTACGCCACTCACTCATTCATTTTTAATAAAACATTATCTTACTACATAATCCAAAATGTGCCCCACACTATGCCTTGTGCTTCTGGGAAATAAAAATAGGCAAATCATTGACAAGCTTTACGTTTTAGGACCTATCAAAAGAGGTAAAAATAAATAAATAAAGTGCAATGCAATATGTTAGATGGATTTTTAAGGGGACCATATGGTACAGTAATAGCACATTAGGGAGACGGTTGCTTCCCTCAGGATGGGAATCAGTAGGCTGCATATAAGATTTGATACTGGATTCATGCCTTAAAAATGGAATAAGAATGCATCGTGTTATAAAGAATAGGAAGATAATACTCCATAAACTCATGCAAGAGGGGTAACTTCTTCCTATACAGAAATATTACACTAGTGTTGCATGATAATTTTATCCAAGGGTATAGACCCAAAATTGTATGGTAATCTCCCAGAGGACATCTGGATTTTTATTTGTTTTGCCCAATTCTGTTTCCCCAGTGCTTAGGACAGGACACTGGTCACATAGTAGCTGCCCAATAAATATGTGTTGAATGAAAAAATGAACAAAAGAGACAAGCAAATTTTCAGTCTTAGTCCTGGTAATTCACCTGGGGCTGTTAAACCTTAATTCTAATTGTATTTTAAACAGATCTTTAGAAACATATTTCCCAGCAATTATGGAATTGGAAAGTTACTAAGTTTTATTAAGGTCCCACTTGATACAAAGTAATGAACCAGGGTAAACAAAGATCCAGCTAATAAGGAGAAAGCTACACGAACACTTCTAGAGGAACTCCAGTTACAACTGAGGAATGGAAGATACGCAAAACACAGTTTAATAACAATTAGTAAAAATTCTATAAGTTCAAAATTAATATATTTAAGCAAAAAAGGTAAATGTGAAGGATATGAAAAATAGAGTCAATATTAAAGTGGTATTCAGGTATAACATAAAACTTTTCCAAAGATAGCAGTATCTCTACTGAAAATTCAAATGAAATCTAATCTAACAAATAAGACATTAAGATATTTCTATCAAGTGATAAGGAAGTCAAAATCAAGAAGCTGTAGTCATCAGAACTGCCAAATGCAACAGCCTCTTGACATCTAGGAAACTGGGAAGGAACGTTTGAATAAAACTGTAGTATTAACTAATATTTCTTCATCTTTTTTTGGTGAGGAAGATTGGCCCTGAGCTAACATGTGTTACCAATCTTTCTCTTTTTGCTTGAGGAAGACTGGCCCTGAGCTGACATCTGTGCCAATCTTCCTCTATTTTGTGTGTAGGTCACCGCCACAGCAATGACTTGATGAGTGGCATAGGTCCATAGGATCCGAACCCACAAACATGGGCCACCAAAGCAGAGCCTGCCAAATTTGACCACTACATCACAGGGCAGACCCCAAACATTTTCTTCATCTTCTTCATTAGTAGAAGGAACCTAAACGAACACGCAGATGATCTCCACTTTACCTCTACCTTACAAATCTCTCACAATTATGTCAAATATTGAAACCCAAATTTCATATAGACGCTTTTGAAGATCTTTATCTTCCATGTGTAGGGTCAGGGTGGGGTATTCTAGGATGAGTAAGTGAACATCACAGACATTTTCAGCCATCAAATCATTATCAATACTCAGATTGTGGAGATTGAAGTATCACACAAAGTTCTGATCTGTATAAATAAAAAAGAAATCAATTTTTAGGCATATGGTAGTGAAGCTGCAGAATACAAAGATGAAAAGAAAATCTTAGAACCTACTAGAAAGAAAAGATTTATTCCAAAAATGGATCAACAAGTTGACTCAAAGTGTATATTTTTTGTAGACCAGAGACAAGACAAAAATGGAATAATATCTTCAATATGATATCAAATAAAGAAACCTATTCCCTTTTAAATATTCCTCAAGATTAATAATTAAATACAGATATTTCAATCAAAAGAATTATTTTAAAATGTGCTTCCAAAAGAAATTAAATCCAAAAGAAAGATGAGGATGGAAAGAGCAATGACATATTATTTGTCTTTGAAAGTATGTTTTTGTTTAAAAAATTTTATAATTTTAAAAAATTTATCTAAACATAATAGGTTAGCTCAATGTTAAAAGTAGTATATCTTAAATTCCTATCATTTAGCAATTGACAAATGTGAGCTAATTGCAAGTCTTATACAAGCAGAAAAAATGGAATTTTGTTTTATTCATACCATGTCTCTATTTCCAAAGAACTGTCTTAAAACAAAAAAAGAATTATTGATTTATACCATCCGCTTTAATGTCAGTCACAGAAAGAATTTTAGCATTCTATTCCTCACTTTTAAGAAAAAAACACTGCTTTTTTCCTTTACAGAATATCTTGGAAAAACAGTTCCTTTGAAACATTTCTTTTATTCTATTTAGCAGAATGGTAGAAAAAGAAAATATAATACAAAACACACACTTGTCTTTTTCATTGCAGGTGAAAACACTTTCGTGAATGCAACATTAAAGAATCAGAGCAGGATTTGTATCTAAATCATTAAAGGGAGAAAATAGGAAAATCTCAAGAGTAATATTATAAGAATAATAAATCGAGTCTGTGGGTTGAGTTTTTATTTATTTTTTAATTATTGAAATATTTTATTTTATGCTCTTTTGTTCATGATTTCCATTATGTGGAAATACTCAATATGGCTAAAATAATATAGGATTAGATCAGTGAGTATTTTTTTAAAGCATAGGAAATTTAATGATAAATCTACATTCAGCAAATGTAGGGCCCCTGGATCTTCCGTAAAGTGCACTAGTAATACTTTCTGGCAAAAAAGGGCACACAGGAAATGAGTGCACACTAGATGGCAATATTTCCTACTCACGAGCCTCTTTTTGTGCTTATGTAGAGTAGCCCTTTTTATATGATCAGCTAAATAAATGTTTCTCCTTCCTCCTGCTCCTTCCTTATCCCTCCCAATACCCATTTCACGGCTTGTTTGCTAAAATCCTATTGTTCAGTAGTTTGGTGACCAGGCTCTGTCTCTATTGATTCCCCTCCTATACGCTTTGTTCCTTCATGCTGAGTCTCCTTTGTATCAATGTATATTGATATCAATATTATATTGATTATCAATATAAATTTTGAAGGCTATGGAAAGAAATATGTCAGAATATGAGAAAAGCAGCCCTTATGATGAGGATAATGGGTGGGCATGATAAAAATGAGACAGGATATGAAGAAACTGACTCAGATACTGAGGAGTGAGCAGTCCAATGTACAAGGTAAACTGAAGTTTGATTCCTTTGCCTATTGATAGTTTAAGCGAGCTATCTAGTCAGAAAAGTCAAAGGAGCAGAAGTGCAGACAGAGAGACAAAGATATCAGGGAATGCTGCTATGGCAGAGGGTAACTCACACGTTAAAAATGGGACTAAATTGAAGAGCTGCAGGTATAAATATACTTTATTTTTGTTATAACTCTGTCGACAAAAATAATCCATAACCAATCTATAAATGAAAATTTGAGTGAGTTTATTCTGAGCTAAAATGTGAGGACCATGGCCCAGGGCCTTTCTTCCCGAAGGAAGAAAGGGCACCAAAGAAGTGGGGTGCACAGAGTGGTTACATACCCCCAAAGAGAATGTTTCACATATGATTGAAATGTCCCTTTTACAATAGTCGTGAGCCTGCTCTGTTGGCACAGCGATTGATGGACACAGCAGGTAGGTCTGCTGTCTCGGTGGACACAGCAGGGTGGCAGGTCTGTTGTCTCGAGCTGGGTGGTCACAGGTGAGCTGGGTAGTCAAAGGAGAGCGCAGCAATCAGTTCCTAGCCTAAGGAAAGATGCTTATCCTTAAGGAAATTCCAGTGTGGGGGGAAGTTGCACCTTTATCTTAAGGCCATTTGTTCTTGCCATAGGAAACGTTTAAAGCAGATATACAATGCATGCTCAACAGGCACAGTCAGGCCCTTTTGGAAAAAACAGAGTCAAGTTGAATTAGGTTTACACCAAATGGCTTCCTCATATACTCCAATATATACTACTGCTTGCCATTTCTATTTGTCAACTCTCACTGACTTACTGCTTACTGTTGCTCAGAACTATGATAAGTGCTCTGTTACATTTAATCCTCAGAGCAATCTTATCCCCCTGTCTATGGAGAAGTTGGTTAGTTAAACGGGCCTCAGCCAAGTTGCCCAAAATTCAAAGCAGATTTCTTGTTCAATTGACTAAAAACGATGATACAAAAAGAAACTAAGGCATATATATCAAGTGGATAAATTTATCAACCCCATTAAAACCATTACAATACAATGGTACAATTGTGAAAAAAAGAGAAAGGAAAGATGGTCATGTCATACAAGTGGCAGAGCATTCCCTACAAATCAACATTTATTTAAAAAGATCGTCCTCACTTGGTAGTGGAATAATTCATTTGTTTAGCCAGTCAGCCTGCCCCAGGTCTGCTCTCAGGAAGACTTCCCTGGTCCACTGTCCTTCACGGCCATAGAGAGGAGAATTGGAAAGGATGTCTCATTTGGGAGATGGTACTAATTAAGCAGGCTTCTCATCGTTAATGTAGGTTTGAAGGCCCAGAGATTAGCTAAGGAGTTGAACAATTACAGCTCTTTGTTTGACTTTTGTTTTCAAATTATCTGAAAACAAATGTACGTTTGATCTGTTTCATAAACTAACTGAATCCAGAGAATTTATCACATCTAATAGGCCTTGGCCAGAACAAATACTGGACACAGTGGACTCAGCTAAAAAGTCTCCCCCTCCTTCTCTTGCTTTACTCCCTTCAAGCCACAATGACCTTCTTGCTTTATAGGTGTGGACCGAGAGACATGCAGGGATAAACATTTGACATTCTGAAGGGTGATCCAATTGCTCATGCAAATTAGCCTTCCCTTCAGAGCCTATTCCTGCCTTGTTCCAAAATCCCACTTCTAATCTGCAATGCAAGCCTTATAGTGATGCACTGTAATGCATGTGCAGATGATCAGATAATCTCATGAAAGTTCTGCCTAATCAATCATTGGCCTTTTCATTCGGAGTTCAGAAGGGAGTCAGTCAAGCAGTATTTCTCCAAAGAGTCTTCTCTATGATTTTAAGAATGAGGCTTGTTCTATCTTCCATAAAGCAGTCCATTCTTGCAATACCTCTTAAGAGTTACTTGCTTTGTGTTTTGGACCAAGTGGAGCTTGTTTTCTTGTCCTTGGCAATATTCGGGGTTGGTAGGTTTTTGGATCACCTGGTAAACGAGTAAGAGAAGTGTACTGAAATAAGTAATATTACATCTTCCAAATCCAAAAAGGCCAAAAGGAAAGGTGGGAAGTTCCCTCAGTCCACACATTTTCTGCATTCTACTTCTTAGATCTCCATTCTTTACTGATCAATTAATTTTCACATACAAGAAGTGGCAAATTCAGTTAACACAGTAAGTCGTCATATGTGCTGTCTACTCAGCCTTGGTCTCACAGTTCCACATCCACCCTTTTTTTTTTGTAAGATTGGCACCTGAGCTAACATCAGTTCCCAATCTTCTTTTTTTCCTTCTTCTTCTCCCCAAAGCCCCCAAGTACCTAGCTGGATCTTCTAGCTGTAAGTCCTTCTAGTTGCACTATGCAGGACACTGCCTCAGCATGGCTTGATAAGTGGTGCCAGGTCTGCGCCCAGGATCAGAACTGGCGAAATCCCAGGCCACCGAAGCGGAGCCCGCGAACCCAACTACTTTGTCACCGGGCCAGCCCCCAACATCCACCCTTTTACACTCTGCTTGGTGTACTGGAAACTCAGAGCTGCTTTGTTTTTGTTTTTTCGCCAGCTGATTCCATGGTAGGTTTCATCAATAGGGGGTGCTAGTAAGAGATTAGACAAGAGAAGGCGGTAGTTGAGGAGATTTATTCCTTCCTACCAGCATCATCTTCGTGATTTTTTACTTCGCACTTGCATTTAGTTCCAGTTTTGTTGTTTTCTACTCTCCCAGTATCAGCTTCATTTTGCCCCTTCAAAGGTGACAGGCCCAGCCGGACTTCAAATATCTGAGCATCAGCTTCAAGGGGACTGTCTTCTGGTCTCCGCAGGCAGCAGCACTAACAAAGCGCCAGCTCGGGTTGAGAGGTTGGAGTCCTCCCTGTGTAGGGGCTCCTCTTGCAAGCTTCTAGGTTTTAATAACCCTAATATCTTCCCACTTTTCTTCCAGCCCTGGTGGTGACGGCTCCTTCCTGCACTTTTAAATTCTATGTCTATTCAAGATCTCCTTTTCACCTTGTAATACCTATTTACTGATTCCTTAGAATAAGTGTTCTCTGGGAACATAACTAAAATGATTTCTTTTTTCCAGACTGCCTCAAGGATATAGCAACTGCTAGGATCACTTTCTGAGGGATGATTTCTTTTGTTTTGAACCCTAGTTTTCGCCGACAAATAGTTACAAGAGCCTCACAATTATTTTAGCACAATCATAAAATCCTGAAACCGACTTCATGCCCTGAGGTGTAAAGTTAGAAATCTGAGTTCATCTTCTGTCTTTAAGTCATCAGCTGCCATGAGAAGCAGTCACCTTTCCCTACGACTTTCAGATTTTATGTCAGTAACAACTCTATTCCCCAAAAGTTTAATGTCATGGTAGGTAATAAGTTATATGTTAATTATATACTTTGCCACTGGCTGCCATAGCCTCAGCCTATAATATTGACTAGATTGTTTTATTTCCTTCATTCTTATGCAAACTAGAAAATCAGTTCTTGATTCCCCAATTTACCGGAGAATCTGTTAGTTTCAGTGTCTATATTAGTCACAGTTGTTTCACACTAGCAATGGTAATAAATTCAGACTGATTTTTGAAGAAAATGAATGCATTAAAATAATACTAGTTTACAAAACATCAAAGTAGAGTAGAAAAACATATTCAGAATATGGAGATAAAAAAGAGAGAATGCAGGCAGAATCACAATTCCACTCACACAATAGAACCAAATCAGTGAGTTGCTACTGCTGAAGGCTGCGTGTTGTCACTTCTACAGCTGATAATTCAGCAGAGGCCACAGCTGGTATGATACCTGGTACTTCCCCGAAACGCAAGGCTATTACTATCAGAAAAAATTCTCCATTCTCCTTGATTCCTTCTGTCACTATCACCAAATTAAAACATTTAACTACCTGTACCTGATTACTCAAGCCAATGCCATGAACCTATGCCTCCGCTTCCATGAGGGCAAGCATTTTTAGCCTTGATAGTAACAGGCTTTGTAACCAGCCGAGATTTGGAAAATAGGAATTTACCAATTCTAAGAAGGTTCAGTTGCTAAGCAACCAAATAATAAATAAGACTCACCTCTAATATTCTTACTTCCCACTGACTTCCAAAGCTAAGTCTATTCTCCAAAGAGAACTCCATTGGACTACGAAAATGCCCTCTTGTGATTACATTTGTTATAACAATTCTCTTAATATACCATGAAAGCATACAGTTCTCAGTTGTAACAATTTTCTGAACATAGAGTTTAGACCTTCTGAAATTGTTTGTTTCAGTTTTGCTTTGATCACTGGGAGCACTAATCTTATCTGACTTCTTCAAGTTATTGTCATCATGCTAGAAATCTCTGTTAAAGTTAATCTTATACGTAAATTGACACACTAAAGCTCTGGTGTTGTGGCCACTAGGTAGCCATGAATAGCCTATTTGTGGAGTGGAGGGTCAGAATGCACTGTTTTGGTCTCCATTTTCATCATTTACTCAACCTGCATTGTTCCATAATTTTTTTAACATTGCTGTTCTTCAACTTCCTCACTTGCAAATTGGGATATTCAGTGTGCCTCTGTTGCATGCTGTTGTAAGAAATACATTACTCAATACATTACCAGTTAAGCCTAGAATAAGTAAGTATTAAGTAAAAGTTATCATCATCTTCATCATCATCAGTATTACGTCACTTTGAAATTGATGATTTTCTTGAAAATTTTGAAAATATGCCCCCCTCCAGTAGGACTCCTCCACCTCTAATTAACATACAAATTAACTAGACTCATGCTAACTATAATCCAGTCCCTTTTTCCCCTAGTCAGACTCTGTCTTCCCTTCCTTGCTTCAGGTTTTATTAAATAATTTAGTTCAATATATTATGTATTTTATATCAATTACATAACAAGCCTGGTAAAATAGTAATCCTGAAACGATAAAAAGAGAGGTGCTCTCCTCAAGTAGTTTACATCCTGGTGGAGAAGACAAAACAAAATATCCCTGGCTTCTATGTAATATAGTACACTTAAGATGGCAAACGTCCAGAGGGCTGTGGAGCACAGAAGAAGAACACTTAAACCACCCAGGCATTCTCAGAAAGCATCAAGAGCAGAAATAAGCCGAGGTTTGAAGAAAGAGAACTATAAAGCTTGAAGAAAAATGTGGAGCCAGCATTTCTGTCAAAAGAAACCATATGAATAAAAGAAAAGAACTGTGAAATGGTATATTGTGTGAAGCATTTTGTAAGAAGTTTGTGGTGTAAAATAGAAAGAAATGAAGCAGGACCTATAAAAAGGGGCCGATTCATGAAAGGGCTTATGTACCACGCGTAAGAATTTAGACTTAACCTTTTAGGTGATAGGGAACAACGGAAGAATTTAAGCAGGGCAGTAAGTGACACAGGCAAACTTTGATTTCCAAATTGATTTCCATTCTAAAGAGACTTGCATGAGTAAGCTAGCTCAATCACTTATCAACTGAGGGATATTGAGGAGTTTGCTTAAATTCTCTGAATTTCAGATTCCTCATTTCTGCGAAGCTTATATGAGATATATAGAAAGATTTATGAGATCAACAAATGCACATGTTGCGAGACGCAGTCATAATTCAGAAATGTAAAAATGGCAGCTACACATTCTACAAATGAGGAGACGTGCTACTACAAGCGTCATCATGGGTGATCAAGACAATGTTCTCAGACTGAACTTTGACCCCTTGATGATAAAGCTACTGTAAGAATAGCCAATGAAGAATTCCTCACATCATTTGTGGAAAGATGAAGTCAGGCATACCATGCTTAGAGGAAAGAGAGAGAAATTAAAAATGATAACAAGAATGATACTGAGATCACAGTTTGGAATACAAAGAAAATCTAGATAAGCTTCTATCTAGCTTCTAGATAGTTACTGAGAAAATATCTCAGTATTAAAAAATAAAAATACAAACATTCCATTAATGGGGACTGTGAAGCTGGGGGCTTAAGAAATCAATCACTAACCATAACAATGACAGAGATCCCTAAAGAGTATTTATTTTAAGAAGAACAGAACAAGAACTGAACAGGAGGCTGAAATAAAAAAGGAACTTTCTTCCCCATGTCACAATTCATTCCTTCATCCATTACACATACATCTATAACATTCCAGACTGGTATTACAATAGTCTGTAATCAGACATGTCATTTTTCTTCTGAAGTGCAAAATTAGTTGAAGAAAAATCATTAAATAACCACATTAACACATTTAAAAAGAGTTATATGCAATGAAGATAAAGTAACAGATTTAACAACAGCAAAAACATCCTTAGAATTAAAGAAGAATTCCCTGAGAATGTGCTATATTATTTGAAATATGATGGTCAAGTAGGAATTAATTATGTAAAAGTAGAAGAGCATTTTATATACAGGTTGTCTAGGCTAAATCTTGTACTGGGAGAAACAAGCTGAGTGGTCCAGCAGAGGGATGTGGTTGGAATAGAAAATGCAATTTAAGGGTACATAAAAATATTTAACCACCATCCTAAAAAAGAATGATGCAGTCGTCAGGGTGATTTCGACTGTGAATTTGGAGAAACCTCCAAGAATATATTGCAAAAAGAAACATGGGGTAAGTCAAAAAGAAAGAAAAGGCAAGAGAGAATCAAACCAGAAATTAAAATACGTAACTCAGAAAGTGAGACCAAAACCAAAAAAAAAGGAATTTTTTTAATCAAGAATTTCTCCGACTTGAAGGAAAACAGGGGTCTTTAATTTCAAATGGCATGCAGAAGGGCAAGCAGGATGAGTGTAAACAATTCATTACTGAAAACTTTATTTCAGAATTTCAAGGAGAAAAAAATACATGGAAAAGTCTTCCAGATTTTTTAAAGCAGGTCCTCTACACTGGAGCAATTAAATTTAACCCAAGTATTTCCCTCCATTTCCAGACTAATTATAAATGTCTTTAAAATTCGGGAAGAACAAAATTTTGATCGGAGGATATTACTAAACTCTCAATTAAGTCAGAAGACGAAATGAAGATATTCTCTAAGACACAAAGATTAGAAAGTAAAATTTCCATGTATCCATTCTAAGGAAGTTTTTAGTATCAGTTAAAAGAAAAGCCAGTCTACCTTGATTGAAAATTAAGGAAATATCTTATTTCACATAACTGCAAAGTCCAGAGATTTCAGGATTCAGGCTTGGTTTGCCACAAAGCTCCAATAATATCACCACAGACAAGTTTTAGTCTTCTAATGCTCAGATCCTCTTCCTGGAGTTGACTATTATGAAGTAGGTTCATCTCTCTTGGCAGCAATATGTTTGCAGAAACTCTCAAAACTCTAAATTCTAGGACTACTACTACTAATAATAACTACACCTCTTCTGGATGGACAATTAAATATATTTGGTTTCCTTACCCCTGAACAGGTCGGTTGGCCAAACTGAAAGCAATGCTCTTTTTCTCTTAGTTTTATGAACTAACACAGTTAGTCCTCACAGTTGGTTCAGTCCCTGAAGCCACATGGACAGGGTGAGCTGATTCCCATAAGGAAAATGAGGGCATCAGTCTTAAAACAAAAATAGAATAATGTAATTTGGCTAAAATCAGCTAACCAAAAACCTCTGATCCACCCAATGATAATAAAGTTATCCAAAACTTGTAAATAAGGCCAAAAAAAAAGGTGATCTGTTCTTTCAACATCACACAGGGATCCCAAACTAAGTCTTCAGGGAATGGACTTTTACTTTTTGCTTTTTTTCCCCCCAGGTTTACTGAGGTATGAGTGACAAATAAAATTATGAGATATTCAAAGTGGGAAATGTCCTTTGTCAATTGATCTATTGATCACAGGTCCCAGACTTAGTAAAATAGCATGTTAAGCTGGAGACTTTGCCAACAGAGGTGGAAATGACTCCTGTCCAGTGGCAAAAGCAAAGACTATAGTTTATGACTCTGTAGGACACTCACCAGTTTTATATCAAAGTCAGCACTCTTGTGCTAACAGTCCTTTATTTAATTGCTTATGATATCTGAAATGCTCTTTGGACCTATGTTAATATCTTACTGTTCCTCTTAGTACCTGATGTGTGGAATAAATTTCTTGAAATATTTGTTTATAGTTACAGGAGAACTATGATTTAACGTTTTTGAAAATTATACTTTAGATATCTGTATATACCCTCCTTCCCATACATATGTTTCCAAAAATGTTTCTGACAATGTAGCAATCATTAATCCCCTCCTTAAAGTTTCACCCTGACACTGCATCTATCTCCCTTTCCAGGTAAAGTGTGATCTTTTCAAGTCAACACATGTCTCCATGTGATCTGGAGATCTTTCAATAAATATTAATTACCCTCAATCAATACAACACAAAATGGAGGATAAAAATAATACAGCAGTAGGGCCTGGCCTGGTGATTTAGTGGTTAAGTTCGAATGCTCTGCTTCAGCGGCCCGGGGCTCACAGGTTTGGATCCCGGCCATGGACCCAGCACCACTCATCAAGGCATGCTGTGGTGGCATCCCACATAAAAGAGAGAAAGATTGGCACAGATGTTAGCACAGCAACAATCTTCCTCAAGTAAAAAGACTGGCAACAGATGTTAGCTCAGGGCCAATCTTCATCACCAAAAATACATATATATATAATGATAATAATATGACAGTGAAAAAAAAACATTGGAGAAAGGAATGAATTGGAAACAAAGCAAAGTGCTCATTGCTTCACACTCATATCCTGTTTGAAAGAATATTATGAACTTTTCACCCTTATAGTGGAATGATTCCTAGGTATATTTCTGGAAGATGCTTCTTCGTCCATTACTCCTATCTCAGCCACTATGCCTCTTGGTTCTGGCCTCTGAGAGGAGTCCCTTATTTAGTGTTATCCACAACCACACCTGAGATGGGAATTGGAAAGGATGCATATTCTGAGTGTTGATTCTCCTTATCATTTCACTTCTTGAGGGTTTGTGTGCATATGTCTTCATTTGTGTGTGAGGAGAGCAAGTGTGAATGGGGTGTTGAAACCGCTAAGTGAAAGACCAAACACAATCTCTTAATCCCAGACAACTGGGAAAGCAACTCCCTTAAAGCCAGATATCGCAGTGAGCCATGTTTCCTGATTCTAAGGCTGGAACGTGGAGTATCTGTTTCCTAGCAACAATTCTCAGTTATACACTCACTTCCCTAGCCCTCAATTTAATGACCTCCACTGAGGCATCCGCTTTGGACGATTCGAAACAATGGTTTGGGATGGAGAGGCGCAGTTAACCTGCACTTGTCCCTGCTATCTGTACTTATACCATAAACATAATTGTCTCCTGTGTCTGCCTGGTAGTATATAAAAGGAAATTCATGCAAAGTGACTGTGGGAATCAGGCTTCTCCCATATCTCAATCTGATTGCCAATTTTGGTTCTGGCTTCTTCAACTTCACTAACTAATAAGCTTTTTGTTAAATAATTTAGCTTTTTCATTGCAACAAGGATCCAGGTGATTACACTCTCAGCCATCCTTGGAGGTTGGCCAGAGGCAAAAAATAATGCCTTTTCTTTCCAATAAGTCAGTTTCAACTCAAGTCTGTATCTTTATTACAGGATATTACTGAATCCATAAGAAGGGAAAAAGCTAACAACCCACCAACATCCTGAATTTTCCCCACCAAATCTCACAATGTACAGTCATGTTAGATACATGGTTTATACCACAAAGTACAACAAAAAGCATTTTGTCCATCTCTTTGATAACAGAAAATAAGAATTGCAGCCTTTCTGCTTGGGATTATCGTCATTCCCATTGTCTCTCAAACTACTTCTACCTAGGCATTTTGAGTTTTAGACTCTGCCACTTGCTTGTTTACTTCATGAAACCAAATTTCAGCATCACTTCGGATGGGTACTGACAGCTAAAGCCTGAAATGGGATAGTGGTAACCTTTTTTTACCCACAGTACATACTATATTTCTTAGATACATTTTTAAAAAATTGTTTGTGTATAATTACCATTTACTTCAGGGTTGTTTCTTCTTTAATCACAAACTTAACTCAGCCTTCGACTATGGTTTTAGTAGAAGATGTTTTACTTTCTATTACAAATATGACACTAATATACAACAATGAACTCTTCAGTTTTTCACTTCCATATAAAATATAACTTCTTCTAAGATAAAGGGCTGGAAAGACAATTTTCAGAGAGAGAAAGAGAAAGAGAGAGAAACACATTTTGTTCCAGGCATGTCTCAGAACTGCCAAAAATAAGTCCATTGATCAAAACACTCTGAAAATAAACTCTGCAGTCTCTTTCTTAATCTCTTAATTTAAACACAAGAGATTAAAATGATAATTGTGTCACTTTGTGTCAAAGCCCTGCTGAGTTCAGTTCTGTCTCCAAATTTTATGTCCAAATCTTGCAGGGGCTGCCTCCTCAGCACCTGTCAGTCCCGGCTCAGCAGAAGAGTGAAGACACCTGTCTGAAGCCCTCTACGCTACAACGGGAGAGTGTAAATTACTCAGTCAACAACTTCAGCTCTCACAAACCAAGAGATGATTTAGTCTATGCCCATCACTGAGACAAAAAGTATTTCCTAAAAAAAAAAGACGTTTCTGATGTTCAAGACTACTCAGTCCTAGGCTAAGATCACCAGATATTGCAAAACGACATTTTCCTGTAACATTACCTAGAGTAACTCTTGTAAACAATGTTTTCAAACGTCACAGCTGACATTGAGGTTCTTTCAATTGGCTCTCTGAGGCTTAAAATTTCCCATTTCCTTTACCCCTGCTGTCCAATTTTTAATCACTAATTTAATATGACTAGTGTGATTATGCATTGGAAGTGACTACATATTTAAATATTGCTTAATCTCTCTCTTGTATCCATACTAGGGTGATTTTTATTTTAAAAATTTCAAGGGCTGGCCCTGTGGCTGAGTGGTTAAGTTCGTGTGCTCCGCTTCAGTGGCCTGGGGTTCACCAGTTCAGATTCTGGGCACCAACTTAGCACCAGCCATCAAGCCATGCTGAGGTGGCATCCCACATAGCAGAATTGGAAGGACCTACAATGAGAATACACAACCATGTAATGCAGGGTTTTGGGGAGAAGAAGAAGAAAAAAAAATAAAAGATTTGGCAACAGATGTTGCTCAAGGCCAATCTTTAAAAAAAAAAATTCAGAAAGTCTGTATGGAGAGAATTAAAATGTGGAATAACTTTAAATGTCAAGAATATATCGGTGAAACTAAATTAAAATTTAAAACCTAAATAGTAATAGAAAATAGAAAATGTAGTATAATATCAATCTTATGTTTAATAGTTACTATAGTAAGAATCATTTAACCTTTGCTTAAATTATTATGAATTCTGAATTAGAGACAATCCCCAATAACTCCTGAGTTATAGACTGACAGCACAGGTTCCTGGTTCATCATAATTGCCCAGTAATTGTTTATTGAAATGGATTGACCCTGTGGCAAAGATTAGCTAACCCTTCACCAAACCTACTTTCTCTACTTCCTGGGCATAAGATATGGACTACAATTCTCCAGATCCTTTACTGGATCCCTAGTTGTAACAAAGCAATCTGAGTTCTGGCTATGAAATAGTTACTAAAATGTGTATGACTTTCAGATCTGACCCACTAAAAACTTCCTACACTGTCATTCTCTCCCCTTCCATATTGAATTTGAAGCCATGTGTTGATGTTGGAGCGAAACAAGAGAAGAACTGTGGGTTCCTGAATTTACATTTGGAGGAGAATAGGCTTCCAGTCAGGAATACTTGCTTTGGGCAGTTACATGAGTGAGAAATATTGTTTTTTTTTTTTAAAGATTTTTTTTTATTTTTTCCTTTTTTCTCCCCAAAGCCCCCTGGTACATAGTTGTGTATTCTTCGTTGTGGGTTCTTCTAGTTGTGGCATGTGGGACGCTGCCTCAGCGTGGTCTGACGAGCAGTGCCATGTCCACGCCCAGGATTCGAACCAACGAAACACTGGGCCGCCTGCAGCGGAACCCGCGAACTTAACCACTCGGCCACGGGGCCAGCCCCGAGAAATATTGTTTTTATCATTTTTAAGTCATTAAATATTTTTTGGATGTGTTACAGCAACTATTGTTACCTTAGCTAAATCAGACCCTATTAAAAAATAGAAAACTCTGTTCTCCTTTAATAGAAGGAATCAGTGATGCTATCCTTCAAAGCCAAAAACACTCGCTGTCAGCCCTTAGAAGCATACGGCCCCCTGCGAGTGATGAGAGTTCCTAGAGGTCTCCTTTTACTCACCTTTACAAAGTCCCTTTCCTAAACGCCCTGTACAAGGGTTCTTTTGGATACGGGATCTATATTAGTTTCCTTTGGCTGCTGTAACAAAGTACCACAACTGGGTGGCTTAAAACAGACATTTACTCTTTGACAGTTCCAGAGGCCAGAAGTCCAGATCAAGGTGTCATGCTTCCTCCTGAGTCTCAAGAGAAGAATCCTTCCCCGCCTCTTCTAGCTTCTAGTGGGTGTGGGTAATCCTTGATTTTCCTCATACATGTCACTGTTTCTGCATCCAACTTCCCCTCTTCTTATAAGGACAACAGTCATACTGGATTTAGTGCTCACCCTAATTCACTATGACCTCATCTAACTTGACTTCATCTGTAAAGACTCTATTTCCAAAGAAGGTCACGTTCTGAGGTTCCAAATGACAACAACTTTGCAGCAACACTATCAACCCAGTAGAGTGTAGGAGGGAATAAGAAAAGGGTTAGAGGAAGAAAGGTCTTTTGTAGGATAAGTATGTGCATAGCATTCAGAATAAATTTACATACATAAATAATATCATAAGAGGTGCGTATTTTCTAGAATTTGAAAATGTAAATGAGGGAAGAATATTGAGATGAAGAGGACACAAGAGTGTCCAGTACTACAACTGACAATGACCTTATCATGTTACTTTTGGGGGTGCAACTTTTTCAGGGTCAAGACTGTGGTTCTCAACAAAGTGATCTTGACTCTGATCTTGAATTTGTTAGTCATATTCGATTGTACTTTTGGATTCTACCTTGTATTTACTAATTCACAAAACACTGTCACAACAACAGTTTATAAATTCAAAATAAAAATATAAACAACAGAAAATACATACTGCTATGCAAAACTTCATCTCAAGAATGACTAAGCATAAACTTCAGAGTTGGTTATTAAACTTGAAAATGAGTGATGTAAAGACACACACCTGTCATTTTCCTGTTTCCCTAACAACCCCTTTCCTCTCTTCAATAAAGAAATACGTGCATTCTCCCTTTTGTCAATCTTACTCCAAGAACTGACATCATGCTTTCTGAGTGAAGTAAAATAATAAATAAAGTCTGCTTGTGTCAAAAAAGACATTATAGATTGATTCCATAAATACTGAGTCAGAATACACTATGTGCTATGCCTTGGGCTAGGTTCTCGGGATATAATATAAGAAATTGTCCAGGTATACTTGATGGCTTCCTGTCTTCTTCTCTGACTTGTCACACCCTATATACAGATGGGCCTTTGATTACAACTAGAACTTTCCTCTCAAGAATAAAGCACATCTGCTTTCCCAAGGTCCACATGTAAATCGGCATTCCACCCTAATATCCCTAGCCTACTCTAGCAAAGTCAAAGTCTTGAGCTTGCTTCATTTTCTACTTCAATTTTATGACACTTGACTAGTTTTTTCATTTAGTTATAATAGTAAATTGGATATAATTGAGTGTTTTGAAACCTGGGCAGGCATTAAAACGAAGACTAAATTATTCTGATTCTCCTTCTTCCTAAAAATATGCAAGTTAGACTCTGAAAATTTGAGAGTGATTCTCATTCTATTTCTGATTTGTACAGATGGGTTTGCATGAATTATTGTCTGTAACAATTTTTCTTAAGTCAGAAACTTATCATAATTTTAAAAGAGATTATCAATTAAAACCAAATCCAGACTTAGATAAGGAGAAAAGATTACTGTAATAGGGGGAGTAGGACTATGACAGTAGGGAGAACTCTCTGAACTTTTAAGATCTACAAAACTCTCAAAGGTCAGGCAGAATTGACTATTATTTATTGGGATCAGTAAACAAGGCTAGAACCTTGTTTGTGGGGAAGTGGGATGGGCAGACCTGTGATCAGACAGTTGATCAGGAATGTTTTTTGGTGAGTTCAGCTGATTCTCAGGAGGGACTCATAAAGGTGGGACCAAAGTTCAGGATCCTAGAGAAAACTGACTAAATTTTGGTCAAGTCAGGTTGCTGGGTATTTTGGCCATATTGCTCAGTGGCACAAATGGTTTAGCTACTCATGTATGAGCCAAAGAATGGGAATTTGGAGGATCTGTGTCTAGCCTTGTCATATATAAACAATAGGGTCATCTATGAACCTTATCTAAGTAAGTAGTTCTTTGCAATAGGCCATTTTCTAGAACACAAAAAATGGGTGGGTACAGGGCAGTGGGGGAGGGCATTTCTTAACTGTTGTTATTTTCTAGGAGCCAATGGCTCAGGTAAAGTTCAATATTGTCAGGGGAAAGCTAAGCCAATTGAAATAGAGAGTCAACTAATACACAAAAATAAGTTATTTTGTACTCTTAACTAAACTCTTAGTCATTGGATGCTTAAATCAAGTATTTTATTTCATAAGGTGAACTGCATTCCATGCAATCAATACACAAGTAATTATTAAATATTTACCGGAAGATTAAAAACGGAAAACTTTCCTTAGTTTACTTTTTTTCCTACCTTTTGCAAAAACATAAAAACATGCATCTTGTCTGTAAAATTAGCATATAAGTCACATGACTAGATACAATGCCTTCTTTAGGAAACACAGTAATCTTAAAACCAATCCATTAAGTAAAAATTCATTCTTCCACTTTACATTTTAGATTCTCTGTCAGTTGGTTAGAAATAACTTTATATGCTCTGCGATTAAAATTGCTTACAAAAAAGCCCATGAAATAAAGCCCATAAATGAGTTGCAATTTAACAGACCTATTTCATCTTTTAAATCTCATATTACCATTTCCACGAACATGATTTGCTGAAATTGAGTCACTTGCACGTTATGGGAAGATTACATTTAATACACATTAAATAAGTATTTAATATGTACTTTTTCTCCATATCAAGATTTAGGAAATATATTTTTTTCAAAAGTCTTAATATGAGATATACTAACAGTTCTGTTTCTGTGCAGTTCATTAGAAGTTGCACTAACCTTAATATATAACTTATTCATTGGAAAAAGAGATGGTAATTAGTGCTGAAGAAGAATTAAATCAGGTTACACTGAGAGCTGAGTGAGTGCACAAAAAGAAGTGGTGGGGTGGTGATTCAGCTACTTCCCACTGTGCCTCAGGAAAATTCCTGAAATGGACATTTCACAGAATTTTTTTTCTATCTACTTATAGTTGTACAAAGAATATAAGAAGTCATTGTTTTAGACAAAAGATGAGCTAGACCAGACATAAAAAAGATGCCTTTTTCCTTATACCCTTGCACGTATAATAAGTGGGCACCGGAGATTTAACAACAATGAGAGAGAGAGGTGTTCTGCCAAACGGAGTTTGAGAAAGTTTATGGGAACAAACTTTCCTGCGCCATGGCTAAGAGAAAAGCCTCATAAATTCCTCACCCTTGCCCCATTGGGGCATCCAGAATAACCGATGTAGAACTGACCCAGTAACTGTGTTCCCAAGTGCACAGTATGTGTGGAAGAAGAAATATTACAAGTATAAGAATCAATACTTTAAACAAAAATCACTAACAAAACAGCTGGAGGGAAAAGTCTAAAGAATAATTATAACGGCCCTGTCCATGTGGAAAAAGCCACTGTCCTTCTGGTCATAACTCAAGGCTCTCTGAAGACTTCCCTAATGTCCCTAGGCACTCTTTACTTCTTCCTTGCATGCGTGTTGAGTTTATATAGTGTCAACTATTTCTCCTGTATGCTCTAAGAGATGAGAAAGAATGAGATGTGCTGAAATAAATAATCAAAATCAAGATATGTAGAATATACTTAAAACTAAACCTTGCCATATCATCCCCACTCTTGTACTATTTAACAATATAAAGTTAACATTTGGCCTATGTTTCTGGTATAATTTCTTATTTTTAGTGTAACTAGGACAACATTCTAACCAAGAAATTTATATACTATGCTACGTGGTATATACACCTGAAGATTAGGTGATTGCTGACATTCTTTCTTGTGCTGTGGTGTGCGAAATTGGTTAAATATTATGCTTCTGAAAACACTTTTAAAAAGTGAGCATTTCATGTTCAAAGGGAAAAAAAATATATGAAAACTGATATATCGAGAGCCAAGAGTAAACCATACAAGGTTTTGCAGTATCTCTGTGCCATGTCATATGCCCTTTCTGGCCTACAATATAAGAAACTAAAAAGCTTAATAATTTCAACCAGCTCACAAATAAAAGAGTTATTTCATTAACTACTTTTACTGTCTGCACTCTTCCTGGGGTGCCTAACTTACTCCATATAAGGGTCCTTGATAAAGGTCTACCTCTATTAATAATCCAAGCTTTGGAAAGCCTGACACGGTTTATTGAACACATATAAGATCTTGAATCTGCTTAGATTTCTAAGTACTCCAACTTATGAACAGACATTTTCAATAAGTAACTATAAAATGCGATTATTACAAGTAAAGTGGGAAGAACAAAATTAAGGCTCTGAACTTTAGGATCAAACCAGGGACCACACATCTCCCTTGGGATTCCTGTAAGTCCACTGTAGGCACATCAGCAATTATTGATTTTAGTTCACTTTAGGAAAATATTAGTTTAACAATTCTGACCTTGGGATGACATGCTACTTGCTGCTTTTCAGAAATCAGGGGGAGAACAATAAAGCATGATCACCTATCTGTATATTAGTTATTCACATATACTTTAAAATATAGTAAACTTATGTGTAAAGTATGGGTTTATACATTTTAAAAATACATATGATATAGGAGTGGATGAATGATTTTTTACTGGCAGAGTTTTGAATTGTAAGAAAGATAAACATTGGACACAGAATTTCTTAAGTTTTGGGGAACTGATTACTTTTTTAAAATCTGTCTTTTTGCATTATCTGACCATTGGGTGAAAGTATAAAGACGTGCTAAAGAGCAATGCCACGTTCAATTATGAATTCACATGTTGTTTTGCTTGTGTTACACAATCAAACATCACTTTGAAAGTGCAGGATGTTTTACTGTAAAAATGCTTATGACTCTATCTAACTGTATCTCTTTGGTTCTTAGGAAAAAAACAACATTGCCAAGAAGGTTTGGGCTTTTATATTTAATATGAATTTAAATCCATCTGTAGCAACTCTATGTATTCTGCAAAATAGACATGAGTTTGCATTTGTATAATCAATGCCTTAAAACACTTTATAGATTAAATTTTTTGTAGCTTTTAATTACATCATTAGCCTGCTGAAAGAGTTTCCTAGCTGACCAGATGTGTATTTTGGGTTTTACAACCACATAAAATGGCTTGTATAAAATTTGACTTAAAATGTGAATTTTTTTCTCTCCTTCTCTAAAAGAAATAGCTCAAATATAATGTCCTCCACAAAAACATAACCTACTAAAACATTGTGGAGGTGCTCTGGAATTTCAATAATCATTTACAGCAACCAGACTTATTTAGAAACATCTAGTAGGAAAGTGTTTCATTGATTATTTTATTTTGTCACATATCATTCTTTGAGTCAGAAGGTGGATGTGGACAATCAGTAAGATGTGAAAAATACTTAGAGTAGTAGAGTATTTCCACCAAAATCTAAGGTTTAAGAAATAAGCCTTGCTAAGTAAACAAAGATTTATTAGCTCACAAAAAGCACTGAGATAAGAAAACAATGAAAAGTTGAACATCACTAAAATTTAAAATTACAGTTAATTAAAAAATACCATTAAGAGAAGGAAAAGACAAGCCACAGAAAGGAAAAAAAACCTATTTGTCTTACATATTTCTGAGGAATGACTCATTTTCTGAATATATATCCACAATATATAAAAGACTCTTAGGGGCCAGCCCCATGGCTGAGTGGTTAAGTTTGCGCACTCCACTTCAGTGGCCCAGAGTTTCACCAGTTTGGATCCTGGGCACGGACCTAGCACCGCTCATCAGGCTGTGATGAGGCGGCGTCCCACATAGCACCGCCAGAAGGACCTACAACTAGAATATACAACTATGTACTGGGGGGCTTTGGGGAGGAGAAGAAGAAGGACAAAAAAGAAGAAGAAGATTGGCAACAGGTGCCAGCTCAGCTGCCAATCTTTAAAGAAAAAAGACTTACAAATCAACAATGAAAAACGACAGCAAAAAACTAAAACACATATGGGCAAAAACTTGAACTGAAACTTCCCCAAACAAGATAGACAAATGACTGGTAAACATGTGAAAAAGTGCTCAATATCTCTGCTCATCAGAATAATGCAAATTGAAATCACAACGAGCTAGCATTTGCACTCATTAGAACGCATAAAGTTAAAAAGTTTAGCAGAATGTTGGTGAAGTTGTGGAGTAACTAGAACACACACACACTGCTGATGGGGGTGGTAGGAGATACAAACATCTTGGAGAATTGTTTGACATTTCTTAGCCGTATAACAAAATAACATGTTGTTATTACATAAAAAATGGCTATATATATATATATATACCTTATGAGCCAAAAATTCCACTCTTAAACATTTACCCAAGAACAATGAAAATATAGATTCTCAAAAAATTCGTACAAGGATTTTTAGGCAAGCCTTATTCATAATAGCCAAATATGTGAAACAACTCGAATGGTCATTAACAGAGAAATGTATAAATGGATAAGAACTCGTGGTATATTTAAACAATGGATTACTACTTAACTATAAAGAAAGAGTAAACTACTGGTACTCAAAACAACATGGATAAACCTTTTTTAAAAAACAGCCTGAGAAGACAGAAACAAAAGAATAAATAATGTATATAAGATTTATGAAATTCAAGTAACAGGCAAAAGTAGACTCTAGTGATAGAAATCAGATTTGGGGCTGCAGGAAAGGAGGTGTGGAGGAATGAGATGTAGGAGACAAAAAGAAATTTTGGTGGGGTGGACATTTTCTATATCTTGTTGTATGTAATAGCTACAGAGGTGTATATGTCAGTCAATAAACATGAAACTGACCACCTAAGAACAATATATTTTATTAATATGTTAATCTCTACCTCTATTAAACTCTAAAGGTAAAATATAGCAGTAGCACTAGCCATGATTCATGTTCCTCAAGGCACAAGAGATAAATTATGATACTACACACTAAATTTAGGATAACCGATGAAAAGAGGTGATACTTATATGATGCCTTTACTTAACCTATCTAAAATCTATTTGAAATTATGAAAGTAATATGTAATCATAATAAAAACGATTCTTTTAGAAGAATACAGTGAACTAAATTAACCCTCCACTCCCTCTCCCAAAGCTTACCCCACTCTCCTCTGCATTATTACCAATATTAAACATAAAATAGTAAAGGTTTTTTCCTTCCTAGAAAAGGAAAGAATGTCAGAAGTGAATTTCTGAGTACTTGCATGTAAATTTTTGTTTTATTCCTACATTTAAGCTTGGGTTTAAAATTATTTTCCATGTGCATTAGAAGGCACAAATCCATTGTTTTCTAGAATATACATTATTTCTGGTTAGAAGGATGATGACAATTTGTCTCTCATTTATTTGACAGTAACCATATCACTCTCCCTTTTTGGGTGATACTCTCTCTTTTTAATTGAAAATCGAAAGTGCAGCAAGATTGATTAGGTTTGTTTCTTCTTATTTACTTGGCATTTCCTTGATCATTTCAATCTGAAGATTCTGTGTTCAGCTCAGGGGAAATCTGGTCTATTAGCTCTTTATTCTATCTGATCCATTCTTTCTGGCACTTTCATGAGATGCAGTTGGAAATTCAGGGCATATTCTCTTTGACTTTTATCTTTTCTTTTATATATTTGTCTCCTAATCACAAAAATAGCTATAAAATAACTTACTAATCATTTACTAAATGCCAGGCACCTTAAATTCTTTTGATGAATTATTTCATTTAGTCCAGCCAACTATCTTTTGAGGTAAATAATATATTTAAACTGATGTTAGCATATGAGAAACCAAAATATTCCTATGATTAAGTAAATTGTCCAAGGTCACAATTCAATAGATTACAGTGACTGAAAGATGGATTAGATGAACTGGACACCTAATTGCTCCTCTTTTTTCTTTCCAAAAAGAAAACTTTATTTTCTAATTATCTTAACTTTATTTTCTAATTGACTATTTTCTAACAGAGTTAACTTTATTATTCTTAACTTTATTCTCTAATTATCAATTTGGTCATCACCCATATCTAGTGTCAATCAGCATTTCTTCCGAAATATATTGCTTTATTTTTCTTTACTGAGATATAATTTATGGAGAGTAAAATGTACAGATCTTTAGTGTACACTTTGATAAGATATGATAAACATGTATACCTATGTAGCCAACACTCATTTCAAGACAGAGAACTTTTTCATCACCCTAGAAATTTCTGTTATGCTCCTTTTGAGTCAATCATCACTACTACGACCACTACCACCACCCACCCTCCAAAGGCAACAACTCTTTGAATTTCTCTCACCATAGATTATTTTTGTCTGGTCTTAATCTTTACATAAATAAGTCATATGCTATACACTTTTCTTTTTGTCTGCTTCTTTCCATCAACTCTACTTCTGTGAGATTCTTTCACTTTGTGTTTTGGAGTTTTACGTTTATTTGTTTCTTTTTGCTGAGGAAGATTCACCCTGAGCTAACATCTGTTGCCAATCTTCCTCTTTCTTTCTTTGAGGAAGATTAGCGCTGAGCTAACATCTGTGCCAATCTTCTTCTATTTTATAAATGGGTTGCTGCCAAAGCATGGCTGATGAGTGGTGTAGGTCCGCACACAGGATCTGAATCCAGGAACCCGAGCCGCCAAAGCGGAGCATGCCAAACTTAACCACTAGGCCTTGGAGCCAGCCCCACTTCTTTCATTTTGTTTAATGCATCAATGCTTTATTTCTTTTTTATTAATGTATAGTATTCATTTGTATGAATATAACATAATTTCTTTATAACTCTCCTGTTGAGAGAACTCTCTTTTTTACCATTATGAGTAACATTGCTAGGTAATTCTTATGCAATTCTTTTTGTGGATGTACGCTTTCATTTCTCTTGGGTGAAAAGCTTGGAGTAGAATTTCTGAGTTAAGTTGTAGGTAAATATTTAACAGTATAAGAAACTGCCAACTTTCCAATTTCTTTTCTTTTTAGATGAATGAAATATTTTCTATAACCTGTCTAAAGATCCTTTACATTTGACCAGTAGATCAGAACAGAAGAAAACGATTGATTTGGATAACAAAGCTAACTTCAGTATCACCTTGGTAAAGGGTTAGCAACTGCCTTTCAGGGCTGATTGGTCTAAATACTCCCATCATAGCCAACTTCAAGCTACCAACATACCAACCAACTCCCAAAATTCCTGAAAATCTCACAGTCAGTTCTCCCAGTAGAAGTCAGCTTTGGTATCCAATTGGACCTATCATGTAATTTTTGGCAACAGGAAAAATAAAGCTAGGCAACTCACTGAACGATGTGGCCAACCTTCTCCCTAAATCTCTCTGTGAGAATGGAATAAACAAATAATAATGTTTACTGAATGCTAACTATGTACCAAGTAATAGGCTAAATTCTTCAGATGCAATATCTGTTTAAATCATTCAATAACCTACAGCTATGCTACGATGAAGGTACATTTTCACTGATAAACAAAGTGAGACACAATTAAGCAAAATGATTTCCCAAAGTCTCACCACTTGTAAACATTTCAAACCAGGCCTTCTAATGCCAAAACTCACATGCTCACCTTTATATAATTACATAGCTTCCATTCTTCAAGAGATAACACAAGATTTTGTTTTACCATTGAAGTATTAGTTTGTTCATTATTTAAAGCCTTGATTAACTGGAAGAATAGATACTCGATAGTGTAAACTGTTCAATTATATTTTATACAAGCTTTACAGAATCCACCGGACATTGCATTTGTGAAACAAACTCCAGAGATTATAATTATATACAAAGACAAATTTGAAATCTAGAATCAAGCAATCATGAGGAAAGAATGACTTTGAAGTGTATTCAAAAGCAATTCAAGTTAAATTACCATTATGTTAAGTCAGTACTAAAAATGTTTTGGAAAACTGGATAAAAGATGTATTTGCTTATTCATGAGATGTCTACATCATAAGATTTCTACACACATGAGATGTGTACAACAACAAATTTTGCTGTTGCTGCTGTGAATTCTATATATGAATATATGTATAACAACATTACTGCAGAATAAAAATTATGTCTCAAGGCCGGCCCCGTGGCCAAGTGGTTGAGTTCACATGCTCTGCCTCGGCAGCCCAGGGTTTCACTAGTTTGGATCCTAGGCACAGATGTGGCACCTCTCGGCAGGCCATGCTAAGGCGGCGTCCCACACGGCACTACCAGAGGCACTCACAACTAGAATATACAACTATACTCGGGGGCTTTGGAAAGAAGAATTAAAAAAAAGAAGATTGGCAACAGATGTTAGCTCAGGTGCCAATCTTTAAAAAAAGAAAATTATGTCTCAATTCACCAAATGGTTAAGCTCATGGAGGAAAGTGAAATGTCAGCTGTCTTCAGTAAGAACTGATCCCCCAATGTCAAAGCCCCAAGCAAGCCTGACTTGTGCACTCTAGATAAAGCCAGCAGGGGAGCAGTTAGCCTTTCAAAAGACTGTTGGCCTCTAGGGAGATACCATTCTGACCTTTCATTACTTACAGCCAGACGTCTTGGAAGCTTCTGGGGACCGGTCGCGCTTCAGGTGAGAAGAAGTGGAAGAAAAGCATAAGAAAGGTAGCGGAGTTGGTGTCTACGGTGGCCCAGGAGGTACGCACAGAGCCGGAGCCTGCGCGATGATGCGATTTGTGCTGTTGTTCAGCGGGAGGAAGTTGCGCCCGCAGAAATGTTACCTGGCCGCGTCAGACAAGCAGCAAAAGGAGAGCATTTGGGAGCTCCCTCAGGTGGTTCTGACTTGCAAGCCCAAGATGTGCAGCTTCCTGGCGTGGAGGGACCTCAAAGTCGTGTAGAAGGGATAAGCCAGCCTCCTCTTCTGCTGCACCATGGAGGGCCAAGACTATGCCCTCGTCACACTGGAGCTGACCCACCCATGTGTGGAACTCCTCGACTCATACTTTGGCATCATGTGCCAGCTGCCATCATCTTCAACTTTGAGAAGGCCTCCTTCATCTTGGATGAGTTTTTGATGGGAGGTGATGTCCAGGACACCTTCAAGAAGTGTGTGCTGAAGGCAGTGGAGCAGGCGGACCTGCTACAGGGGAGGAGGAGTCACCCTTCAGAGTGCTGGAGGAGGCGAGTCTGGCAGGTCACCTGCGCCTCGCCAGGAGGAGGTGTGGGAGCTGGAGGAGAGACAGAGCATGCGTGACTGCTTCTCCCACATCTCACGAGGGCCCTTTTCTTGGTGGCATCCAGCTGCCCCTCCTCTGCTGCCTCACCTTCTTTGGGAGTAAACTCTGGGCTCAGGACCCTCAAACATTCCCACCCCCCCCCCCACCCCCCCGCAGCTTCTGTCCCTCCTCTTAGCACTGAAGTTTTTAGGAGCTAGGAGGCAAAAAAATGTGCTGCCATTTGGGTACAAAACAGGGATGCTATTTAGCCTTCATTCCCTGTCTCTGAAGAACTAATGTTGCCCAGACTTCCTCCCCTCCCTTGTAACAGTAAATATATACATACGTCAGGTTAAAGGGAAATGGTTTTAGGGCTCTTCTCTTCTCCCTGCCTCATAACCTGCCTGCACTTCTCCCCGCAGGCAGCCTGGGCAGCTTCTCTGCCTGGGAGGGAGGCTTCTGGATCCTGAGAGGCAATTCTCTTCCTTATCTGCCTCCCCCCTTCCTTTTTGGCTGCAGTGGACCTCTCCGGGTGCCAGGAGAGGAACAACATAGTTCATTTTTTTCTAACCTTGCCACTTTGACGGGACAGGAGGCTGGAGGAAGCACAGGCTTTATGGGAGACAGGCCCTGTCCCTCCTTCACTCCGTGTTCTGGGTGAGGCAGGAGCTCAGGAGGTTGGGGGCAGGCGCTGGGAAGTGTCTAACTTTATTTCCTTTCCTCTGAAATAAAAGGAAAAGTATTTGGGGTGTGGGGAGTGAGTCATATGTAAAGAGTATCAAGTGGGAAAGCCATAAGGGTCTCTGATTCCTTCAGAATAATCTAACTCTCCTAAAGCTGAAAGCTGAGATACATTCTCTTCATCCTTGTGCAGATGAAGGTAAATTCAGATTATGCAAAACTGTGCTCTTGGTTAAGTATGCTTCACCATTTTAGCTCCACTTTTCTGCCTTCTTTTACTTTCAGCAGCATTCTCTAAGTGTTCTTTGAGGTCTAAGCCTCAAAAGACTGTTTCTTACGTGCAAAGACTAGAATTTTCATATTTTAAAGTCTGACTCATCACAACGCCAGCACATTATAGAAGCACGATATTAATGTGTTAATACTAAAGGTGCCTGCCTTTATCTCATAGAGAGGAAATGTAGCCTTCCTATGCAAAACTGGATTTGCTGTATATCTAGTCTGTTTATTTTCTACTTTGTCAGGCGTGTAATGTGGTTGTTTAGGAATTAAATATACACAGTTTGATTGATTAGGATTTTAATCCTGGCTCTTTCACTTCTTATCTGACCTTAAACTAGTGATTTAAATGTTTTTAACTTCATATTCCTTATATATAAAATAGGATATTGATACCCATTTCCTAAGATTGTTCTTGTGTTGTCATGTACATGTAAAATAATCAACACAATGCCAGGAGTATGATGAGTTTACTTATTTGTTTACCTCCTATTTTATTTTCCAAAGTAAGTCATATAAGTTATAATTTATAATAATAAGTTATAAGTTATGTCCTCAGTATCCTCATAATGTCAATGGCATATATTTATTTAGCTTTTATTGTGTTAATTTAGTGTGGTCTCCAAGTCTGGGACACAAGTTGACTGACCAAAACTACTTTAAGCCAGAAAATACTTAACATTCAGTACCATGTAGCCAGGTATATATTCCCTCTTACCGTTCTTCAATTTAAACTTCCCCTTAACTATAGACAATTTATCCAAACATTCCCAAACTCAAAATCTCGCACTTCCACTGCTAGCTTCTCCACTCTTCTCAACCCTTTTGCACTAATTCAGAAATAACCAGTGCAGCTCTAAATAGAAATAGGAGCAGTATCTGGAGTAGAGAGGTACTGTTTGAAAAGTATCATTAGGCTGCTGAGAGATTACCATGTGCCAGACATTGTTCTAATCTCTTTTCATCCATTTACCACAACACTCTATGTCAGGTACTATAAATGTTCCCATTTGACAGATCAAGAAATGGAGACACAAAATGTTGAAGTCATTTGCTCAGTCACACAGCTAGTATGTAGCAGATCTAAAAGTCAAGTTGAAAGAGCCTGGTCTCAGAACCTGGCCTCTTAATCACTATAAATTACCTCTCATAACTGCTCCAATAACTTCTGCAAATAAATCGTTTTCCAAAATCATAAATATAATTGAAATAATAATCTATATCTTTGGGACTACACTTCAGTTTTATGCAGCATTATATTGTTTTAAATTAATTTAGTTTCATAATAAATCAGATTTGGGTAAAAGAAAACATCAAATAGAAATGTGAACAATAGTAGAGTGAATGTTGTTAATGAAGACAACTAAAGTGTATGGTTTTCGTCTCCAGATACTTGCCTTAATACTTCAGAATGCTAAATTAGTGATAAGACAAAGTGCTACATTATAACAGTAAAGTAGCAAATGAATAGTTTATTTGAGGTGGGTTGGAGGGGAAAAGCCTCACAAAGGAGATCCTCCTTAGCCTGGGCGTATGTAGTGAACACACAAGCTAGGAGACGCAAACAAGGCAATGGAGGTTGAATAAAGCACATGAATAGAATGACAGAGTTTTGAAAACAGGTTTCATGTCAAAGGAATAGAAGCCTGGGATGTTGAAAATGCTAAAGGTGTCCAAAAGAGTGATGTATAGGCCTAGGAAAGGGGGGGAAGACAGTTTTGGGGATAAATCATGAAAAGCATCCCTAACGACTCTACTAAGGAGTCGGCCGTGTATTTTGCAGGAAGCAAAAGCCAAAGGGTTTTCAAGCAGTCTTTACTCACTAGTTTTGAAATGGCTAGTTTCCTATAAAAATACAGCTATTTCTACAAGGGAAATAAATGAATCTGACATAATCATTTTTAACACCTTAGGGTACATAGGAACAGTAGGTATGAATCAGAGTTGAGTCAGAGTACAAAATCTCTCCTAATGTTAGAAATGTAACTTTGTCTTCCAATAAGCCAAAATGATTTCTATTTTTATGCCCCATTCTGCCAGAATGACAGGAATTCTGTTATAGTCATTGAGTTTCAAACCCTTCCTGGAATCATGCCTAATCCCTAAAGCTTTAGAAATTAATTGGAAGGAAGGGCGATTTGATGCTCCTCCACTACTTCATAAAGCCCTTCTTGGTCCTTGGAGTCAAGCCAAGAGCCCTTTTACCCCATCCTTTTATCCTCCAGCATTTCTACCCTTGGCCCTTACTAAAATTATAATTAAATGTGTAATCATGTAAACATGCCATTCAGTGTCTCCTCTATCTCTCTGGAATATAAACTCTCTGTGGTCAGGAGCAGGATCTGACTGTCCATCGCTCTGCCATTGTACTTAGCCTCATTCCTGGAAGTTTTAATTTCTGCATACTTTTCTCTTTTTTTTGGTGAGGAAGATTATCCCTGAGCTAAGATCTGTTGCCAATCTTCCTCTATTTTGTATGTGAGTGGCCACCACAGCATGGCTTCTTGAGCAGTAGGTAGGTCCACATCGAGGATCCAAACCTGCCAACCCTGGACTGCTGAAGTGGAGCATGCAAACTTAACCACTACACCATCAGGTAAGCCCCTGCATACATTTTTTTAAATTATTGAATGAGTTAAATGAAACCCCATTGGCCAAACATTGAGGAAAGTCCGGATCAGTGGAAGATCATTTCTAGACAGGAAGTACTATTTAGCGCCCATCTATTTACTTTACACTTCAAAAAAAATTTGTTTGACACATTTATTTGATGAAATTTTATTCAGAAGATGCCTTTTCACAGAGGCTTATTACTTAGACATAAATAACTAAGATAAGGGACAACCTGAAGAAAGATTATTGCCAGCCTCATTTGTATAGCTATGGAAATAAATGAGGACAACCCACATGAAAAGAAACAGAAGCTACTTATTCGAACTTTGCTCTAGCAAAGGGGTCAGCCACCATTAGTTGTGTTTTGCAGAGATTTAGAAGCAGGCAGAAAAACAAGAAAAGTTTTTAGTGGAAAAAGGGAAGGTTTCAGGTATGTTCTGATTGGAGATTGTTGGCAAAGGGAAGCTAGAGGCAGGCAAAGTAGAAACTAGACATCTTATGTGATTGGTTTGGGGAGCATATTTAGCTTTATTTGGTTGGCCTTGAGTTGGAATCATCGAGCAAAAATAGGGAAACTGGCAGTCATTGACCAAATTCTGACTGTTTTGGGATGATTGCTGTGGAGGTTGATTGCTTCCCGATTGGTTGCTACAGAGGTTGTGGGTGAGAGATCTGTTGTCGTTTACTGTCTGTTCATTGTGCGTTTGTCTATTCAGTCTCTCATCACTCAAAACATACTTTTAAGGCAAGATTAGCTGATTACTATGGTCATACTGTATACTTTTTTTTTTCTCCTATGGCTTCTCTATTTCCACTCTTCTGTTTTTTGTTGTTGTTGTTTTTTTTTAAGATTGACACCTGAGCTAACATCTGTTGCCAATCTTCCTCTTTTTTTTTCTCTCCTCAAAGCCCAGGTACATAGTTGTAGATTGTAGTTGTAAGTCCTTCTAGTTCTTCTATGTGGGATGCTGCCACAGCACGGCTTGATGAACAGTGTGTAGGTCTGTGCCTAGGATCTGAACTGGTGAACCCTGGGCCACTGAAGGAAAGTGTGCGAACTTAACCACTACACCACTGGGCCAGCCCTCTTCAAGCATGTTTTGATCAGCGCTATGCTGGTGCTTCTCTGTAATTCTTTTGGTTCTATTCTCCGACATTTGTCAGTTTCAGATGCAAGCTGACCTTGATCACAGTGGTTAATGGCTAAAGTAGTTTCATTTTTCACATCTGTTGTATATACCATACAGAAAAAAATGAGATTTCTTTTGTGAACAACTGCACAAGAAAAGCCCATTGATTAGATCCTAATCCTATATTGGTTTTCTATTGCTGCTGTAACAAATTACCACACATTTAGTGGCTTAGAATAGTAGAAATTTACTCTCTTACAGTTCTGGAAATCAGAAGTCTGAAATCAGCTTCACTGGGTTAAAGTCAGGGCGTCCGTGGGACTGGTGTCTTTGGGAAGCTGGAGGAGAGACTCTGCTTCCCTGCCTTTTTCGATTTCTAGGGGCTCCTTCTAGTGGTTGTTTGTATTCCCCAACTTGTGACCCCTTTCTCCATCTTCAGAGGGTGTCACTCCCGTCTGCTCTCATCATCACATCGCTTTAGCCTCTGTCTCTGACTCTCCTTCACTGCTTCTGATAACGACCCATGTGATTACGTTAGGGCCTGTGGGAATAATCCAGGACAATCTCTATTCCTGGAGCCCTTACTTTAATCACACATGCCAAGTCCATTTTGCTACATAAAGTAACATTCACAGGTTCAGGATTAGGCCGTGGACATCTTTGGGAGGCCATTTTTCAGCCTACTGCAGATCTCCAGCCTTGTTTTGTCTAATGGAGATAGGCATGGTTTAAATCAATCATGGAGACAAGTGGAATGAGATTACAGAGCAAACTCTAAAGCTAAGAATATGATCAAACTCATGTCCACTGCATCGCTGCCACAGTGGGCAGCATGAATGCATGCTGGGAAGGTAACAACTGTCCGGTTCTGCTCTCAGCCATAAAATTAATGATAAAAGAAACATCCCTGGGTATGGATGGATGCTCAGGGTAAACCTCCAACATAGAAAATAGGGGAAAAGCTGGGCCCTGAAGACAATAAGAACAGAAGGAACTCTAAGAAGGGTTCTCTTTTATTGTTTTCTAAGGAACAAACATCTGGACTGAGACTGAATAACAGAATCAAGGAACTAAAAGTAGGAATGAACAGTAAGAACCACAAAGAATGGAGAGCAGGTAACAGGAGTTAGGTAAGTATAGACATATTTTCCTGAATAGGTGTGTGGTTAGGGGAATAATTTAAATGTTGGAATATGGGAGAGAAAACTCCATTAGCTGTATGGTGCTGATCTTTCCATATTTGCTGCTTAAAGTAGCTTTTTTCAGCGAATTAGTGTCTTAAACAGGAAGATTAAAATAAAGTACTTCATAAAATGAGATGGATTTTTAACATTTTTGCCACATTTAATTCTGGCAGTCAGTGTTTCTGAGTAACAGCAGTGTTACTTGATTTTTCAAAGATAAACCATGTTTTAAAAGTCTAAAGTCTTCAAAGATGTTATGAGAATTTTGCTTGATATAAATTATAGTTTTGCTACTCCCCACCTCTTACAAAATGTGGCATGAGGGGAGATTTCTGAAAGGCAAAGAGAAATCAGTAAAAACTAAATAGAGGGGCCAGCCCCATGGCGTAGGGGTTAAGTTCCGTGCAGTCCACTTCACGGGCAGGTTCGGATCCCAGGTGTGGACCTACACCTCTTGTCAGCAATGTTGTGGTGGCATCCCACATATAAAGTGGAAGAAGATTGGCACGCTGTTAGCTCAGAGCTAATCTTCCTCAGCAAAAACAAAACAAAATTGTAGATAGAAATAACACATTTTTAGGGCCTGGCCCTGTGGCCGAGTGGTTAGGTTCGTGTGCTCTGCTTCTGTGACCCAGGGTTTTGCCAGTTCGGATCCTGGGCATGGACATAGCACTGCTCATCAAGCCATGCTGAAGAAGAGTCCCACATGCCACAACTAGAAGGACCCACAAGCAAAAATATGCAACTATGTACCAGGGGGATTGTGGGAGATAAAGGAAAAATAAAATCTTTAAAAAAGAGAAAAAAAAAGAAATACATTTTTAACTGCTATAAAAATGTACATGAAGAAATTTACTTATTTATTTAAGGATGTTTATAAATTCTTAATTAGAAATAATTACTTCAAAGTAATTCTGGGGCTGGCCCCGTGGCCGAGTGGTTAAGTTCGCGCGCTCCGCTGCAGGCGGCCCAGTGTTTCGTTAGTTCGAATCCTGGGCGCGGACATGGCACTGCTCATCAGACCACGCTGAGGCAGCGTCCCACATGCCACAACTAGAAGAACCCACAACGAAGAATACACAACTATGTACTGGGGGGCTTTGGGGAGAAAAAGGAAAAAATAAAATCTTTAAAAAAAAAAATAAAAAAAAAAAGTAATTCAAATTTTTTTTATTTATAAAGAAAAACAAATTCTACTTTCAAATTACTTAATCTCAAAATAAAGTAGCTTTAATTATCATTTAGAGTCAATGAGGAGTGTTATCCTACAGGATAATACTCTCAATTATAAAAAAGAAACGTTAATTTTTAGATTAATAAAATAATGCTTTCCTCCCGAAAGTCCTAAATTTATACGCAGTTTCAATATTTATTCCCTCTGTCAAGTTACTGTATACTCAAGTCCAGAGACCATCTCCTATAAGACTAATTTTTTTTTGACATTTTTAAATGTCATTGTCATGTCAAGAACCAAACTCTGTACACTGAATAAAACAAAGCAGAAAGATGAGTTTATTGCAAGGGTTTTGACCTGGAAGCCAGGAAACTCAAGACTACGGGAGCAATGAGTTTCAAGTTGCTCACAGACTACAGAGTTTTTAGAGGGTGAAAGCGGAAATTATTTGGCTTTTTCAACTGTTTGGTTGCCTAGTGGTCCTCTTCCTTGTTTGAATAAAGGTAGTGGAGTCAGGGGAACAAGGAAGTCCAAAGATGGCATGAACAGCCCTGGTGTTTGGGGATTGGCTGAAGTCTTCTGCTGATTTCTGAGAAGAGCTGTAAATTCCTGCAACTCATGTTAGGTAAGGTTAAGTTTTGATTTTTTTTTAATGCAACTGCTTTGGCTAGCTCCATTTTGTCCCCAACATAACTGACTCCATTTAATTTTGGTTCTACAGTCACAAAGGATGAGAAGCATTTTTATATGTCATTGATTTTTAAAAGCAAAGTCTTTTGAAATTAAGTCCCATGATGTATTCAAATAAAGTAGATTTCTATGAAGTTTGAAAAGCACTATGATATTGTGATGTATAATAAGAAATATATTTGTGGTCTTTGTTCTGGTTTCTGGCTTAGAGCTCCTAAAACCCTTGGAATTTCCTGTGGTGAGAGCAATAGAAGCATCTTTTGTTAGGTTAATGGGATGACTTTTGGAAACTCCTAAAGATGGGTACCGGTTGCCAGTGGAGCCAATTTTGTGATTAGAGGGTTGGAACTTTCAGTGCCACCTCCAGACCTCTGGGTAGGGGTGAGGATCTGGAGATGGAGCTCAGTCACCAGTGGCTAATGATTTAAACAATCATGCCTATGTAATGAAACCTCCATAAAAACCCTATAGGATGGGGTTCAGAGAGCCTCCAGGTTGGTGAACACGTGGAGATTGAGGAAAGTGGTAGGCTTGGAGAGGGCATGGAAGCTCCACGCCCTTTCCTCATACTTTACCCTACGCATCTCTTCCATCTGGCTGTTCCTGAGTGTTAAATAACAAAAATTCAACCAAGTAAGTTTTAAAGGTCTAATTGGGTTTGTTGTAAATTCATGAATCAGGTAGCATCCCATCTAGCAAGTAGCAAGGAGCTCTGAGGAGCTGTAAAATATGGAAGGCTTTTAACGGCAGAAGGGAGAAGAGATAAGGAAAGAGCAGATTACCTCATCTTCCTTTGGGGGATGGAAAAGATGTGCATGGTAGATTACCTCATTGGTGCTGACCAGAAAATTCAAGACTGAGGGGTTAAGACTACATTTCTGGGAAAGGTTGTAATTGCAATTAGGTTAGGTGTTAAGTCTTGGTTTGCTGACATGTGACATAGCACAGGTGACTTCACTTTGGGTCTGTGGCTTCTTTCTTAACAGTTCTCCTTTTGATCAGACTTTCAGTTTAACTGAGGGCTGTGATCAATGTTTAAGGCATTAGCACCACTGTCAGCTACTGCTTGCAGCTTTTGTTGTTCCTTTGTGTGTTATCCATAGGTGATGACATTTTTTGTTTAATCCCTGTGACAGTCACAGGTCATGGCTCCAGGTTTACAATCCTTAAGTCAGTCTTTCTCTTCACTTCTTTTCTGACATTCCAATCTCAGAGAGAGCGTTGGCTTGGTGGTTAGCAGCTGCAAATACGTATTTAAAGCTTTTGAAAGGACACACTGCACCAGGGAGATTATGATGATTATAATAAGCAGAATAATTCCCAATGTCTGGAGTGCAGTTTGAAACCATAGTCTCCAAGACCCAAATCAATCAAAATCAAATAAATCAAAGCAAAATCCCACCAAAGGAATCACTTTTGCAGCCAAGGGGCATTTTCAATAATTGTATGTAACTGAGTTTCAACTTCCACGGAAGTATTAATCTAAGTGCAGTAGGTGGTGTTGGCCATAGCACAGACGCTTCTGTGCTCAGCTAGAAGATAATCAAGGATTATCCCATTATCAAGAACAACTTTGGCCAGAGAGTCTAAGGGTCTTTTTTGGGAAGCTACTGTCTTAGCAATGGATTCTGTAATATCTTCAAGGGTTAAGGAGAGGTTTCTGATCATATTATCAATTACATTTACTCCTAATCAGGGAACTATGACCCTACCAAAGAAAGAGAATTCTGAGTCATGAATGCCTCCTAGTAGGTCCTTTCTAATTTGATGATGGAGATTCAGGGGAGTTGACCAATTAGGTGTCCCAGTTTGTTTGTGAACTGTGAGGGGAACAGTTAGATAACCTAAGAGGCATTGACAAGTTATGTGCCAAACATCTAGGCATTCAAGGTCCCAAGGAAAATGATAACCACCGCTGACAGAGATAAAGTCTGTTGGGGCACAAACCATTCCCATCAAGGTGGTACTGTTAATGGACAGATAGGAGTTTTTGATGACAATCCAGTAATCTGAAAGACAAAGCCTACCCACCTTAGCAGTGGTTTGCAAAATATGGACTATGGCATCATCTTTCCAGGCCAATGCCAGAATATAAGGAAAAAGGGGATTAAGAAAGGGTTTCATGTTTAGTTAAAGTATAAAGTTGATCCAGCGTCTTGGGAGGAAGCAGTCTACATCAATGTCAGCTACCTTTCTTCCTCGTCAATTTTATTTGGAGGTCTCCAGCTTCTGCACAGGACCAGATGCCAGCTAGAGCCTTCTTCAGCTGTGAGATATGTGCCCAAAGTTGAAGTCCCTGAAGTTTGGCTGCCATCTTGATAGTGAGGAGGACTTGGTATAGTCTCTTCAAAGGAGATTCAAGGACAGTCCTTGTTCTTAGTGATTACAAATCAGAAAGGTGGAGGAAAACTGGAAATGTTAGCGTGGAATGTTGTAGTCAGATATTTGAGGAAACTAGAATAATTCAGGATCCAGTCCAGTTTGTAGGTATATAAAAAAATCTCAAAGACAATTAACAAGATTAGAATTTAATACATACAAAGGTGAAAACATAATTTTTCTCTCTGCCATTATCGTCATTTCTTTTTTCCAAGGATAATCACAGTAAGACTAATTTGTTTGCGTTAGACTTGGCCTGGTTATTTACATAAGTGAAACAAGAATAGTGATTGGCCATATAAGTTTTTTTAAGTCTACTTAGCTGGAACTTTTTATAGGGAATCTCACATTGAACCCATAAAAGCCTCTCTAGGCCAGGAAACCAAGCCAAAGTTCAATCAGTTCCTTAAAGCTGTCTGGTCATATCTGAGTCTATGAATATTTCTCTCGAATATGATATTCCAGCAAAGCCTTGGTAATATAGCCCATGTTTCTAATTGCACAGTATTGTAAGGAGAACAGATTCTTATTGAACTGATGCAAATAACTTACTATATTGCATTGAAAAGAATACTCAAGAGTTTCCAAATTCTGGAGAGATCAGATAGGGAGAAAAGGTAAATGTTTCATCTTTGTGCACAAAGGTATATCTTACCAAATTGTTGATAACTTAAGAGAAACAGTTTCCCTAAATCTGGAAAAGCAAAGCAGTGTTTCAAGCCAGAAGCTGTAAAGATTGTAATCATCTTCTTCAGTTCATTCTGGCCCATCTAATTAATACTTGTTGATCTTGGTCTTTTGTTAGCAGTTTTATGAATCCAGTTTTTCCTTAGAGTTTTGTAAATTCCTACCCAGTTCAATGATGTGATCTGAAAGTTATCAGAAACCTGTATTCTAGAATATTTGTCAGAATCCTTTCCTTGAATTTCTTTGAAGATGAAATACTTTTGCAAGACCCTTTTGCAAAAGCATCAAAGTAAAATAATGACTGTCTGTAGATGACAAAACACTTAAAGAATAGCAATGGTTAAAGATTATATGAGATTTTGTTATGATGGAATTGACATGGAAATTTGGTTATTTCTGTAATATACAACATTCTAAGATAATGACTAGAATTGTGACTGATAACTTTATGCCAGGACATATTAGATTTCCAGGAATTTTCACACAATTTCTAGAACACTTATGACATATACCTATATAAACACAACGTAAAGAAAACTTAGTATTATGTCTGATTTGACAATGCTTTCCATGTATTTTAACACATCAAATAAGCCTAATTAATTTAACATCTTCCCTTTTTTAAGGAGAAAGAACAAATCTTTCAAGATGTTCAAGGGACCCTCTAGAAAATCCAAAAGTTAGTTAAGGTCAAAAAGACTTCATTCAGAATTTTATGTGAGGAAGTTTGTCAAAAATATCAAAGGTTTTAAAATTCTTGGTCAAATGGGATCATAGGTCACAATCCAACAATTCTTAGTTATTCATTTACACATGGTGACAATTAAAGACTTCACAGGAACATACAGAAAGTTAAATAGGTGTAAGTAAGATTCAGTTTTGTTAAGTAATCAGAGCCCTGATAAAGGCAACATGGAACATAGGTGACTATTTTGCCTGACAAATTCTTTGCTTTCTAGGCAGATTGCTTAAAAAGTAAAACAAAAAGAGATTTTACAATCTCTTATCAAAAGCAGACCAATAGACTAAGAAAGCTTTTTCCTTTTAACAGAGAAACCAAATTTTAGTTTTTGCACCAGCTTACTTTTGATATTAAAAGTCATTGATTTAATTAAATTCATTTCAATCTTACTCTTTTTTACATATATATTTTTTAAAAGATTGGCACCTGGGCTAAGAACTGTTGCCAATCTTCCTTTTTTTGTTGTTTTTAAGGGTTGGCACCTGGGCTAACAACTGTTGCCAATCTTTTTTTTTTTTTCTGCTTTATTTCCCAAACCCTCCCCCCCACCCCAGTACATAGTTGTATATCTTAGTTGCAGGTCCTTCTAGTTGTGGAATGTGGGATGCTGCCTCAATGTGGCCTGATGAGTGGTGCCATGTCCACGCCCAGGATCTGAACCCTGGGCCGCCGCAGCAGAGTGCACAAACTTAACCACTTGGCCATGGAGCTGGCCCCATCAATCTTAGTCTTGACTGCATATAAGCTCTTTTACTCTTATTACTTCTAGTAGTTTTAATTGCCTATATTAGAATTTTTAACCCTTAGAAACTTTTGATTTTTAGTGAAAATTAAGAAGTAAGCAATTATGAACTGTCTTACCTTAGCATTCTGTGGATTGGCAGATTTGTAAACACTTTCTAGAAACATGTACTCTGTCATAGAATATTTCTCAGTATGGCATAAAACATGTTTACTAATAGACGCAAATATCTTTAATCTTTTGTAAAAGGAAGCAAAAAGTGGATAAACCTATGTTTAGTAACTGATGTTTCAGTATTTTATCTTATTGATCTGAATATTCAATGAATTTAACTTAACTCATCATTTAACTTAGAAAAACTTCAAGATTCCAGATTACCAAAAGATTTGAGGAAATTATTTAAAAAGTATACCTAAAAAATTTTTCAAAAATATTGACCAAGTATTTTTTTCTTTTTCTTAGTGAGGAAGATTGGTCCTGAGCTATCATCTGTGCCAATATCCCTCTATTTTACATAGGATTTCACCACAGTGTGGCTTGATGAGCAGTGCCATGTCCATGCCCGGTATCCAAACCTATGAACCCCAGCCAGCAAAGTGGAGTGCATGAACTTAACCACTATGCCACTGGGAAGGCCTTGAGATGAAGTATTTTTGCTGGGAAAGGTTCACGCTGAGCTAATAACTGTTGCCAATCTTCCTCTCTCTCTTTTTGTTTTTCCTCCCCAAAGCTCTAGTACATAGTTGTATATTCTAGTTGTAAGTCCTTCTAGTTCTTCTATGTGAGCTGCCAACATAGCATGACTACTGACAGACAGGTGGCGTGGTTCCACTCCTGGGAGTTGAACCTGGGCCACTGAAGTGTAGCGTGCTGAACTTCAACCACTAGGACATCAGAGCTAGCTCTAGATTTTTTTTTTTTGACATGAGTTATATCCTTTTATTAGAAACTGGTCATCAAGATGTTAGTCAGTGTGAGGGAAGGGCAAAACTAGGAAACAAAACCAAGGGGTATAGTGTGAAGCAATTGTTTTATTTGTAGATTGATATGATCAACTTCCTGAGGAACCTTTACTAAAATGGATTATGAATGTATCTAATTTAGGAGCTGTGTCTTTGACTTTGAATGCTGCAGAGTCAAAGAGCATGTTCGGGTTGATACAGGACCCACACTTTCTATGGAACAATCTCCAATGGCTGTGCTATCCAGCCAGCCTGGTGGACTGGGTAAAAACCACTGTAAGTTCTGTTTACCCTGAGAATGGGGAATGCCCATCTTCCTCTATATGCCAAGCAGAATTCCCCAGATATAGCAGCTCATATGCTTCATATGCAAGCCATGCGGGACTTGCTTTATGATGACCAGGATCCCCATCAAGATTCACTCAGTGAATAAGCCAGTTACCACGACACTTTTCCCAACTAGGTGGAAATTTTTAAAAGGTTATTTAAAAACAAGGTGAATAAAACAAATATTGATAGGAGCGAAACGAAGAAGCAGAAATGGAAGAACCATGGGACTCATCGCAGCAGGTTATGAATCTTTAGATGGTTGTTAAGAAATGGGGTAAATAGAACAGACATTCATGTTCTAAAAACAAAGTTTTCAAGACAGCACTACCTAATCTTGGCGGGGGCAAAAGGATCTCCTGTTGGTCCTCCAACATTAAAAGAGCCCCAAACAAGTTTGATTTATACCTGTTAAAAAACAAAATTCAGGAGGTGACGTCAGCAACATGGCAGAGTGACCCATTACCTTCATCTCTCCCTCTTTTGAACTACAACTAAATGGACATTCACTGACCAACACAGGAAGCCCACACAGCACAACAGGACACCTGAGAGACACATGCAGCTGTACATCTGAGGGTGGGTGGACTAGCACCCTGGGAAGTGGCAGAGATAGGCAAGCATGCCCTGCTCTCCCCCTGGTAGCCCTGTGCATGCACATGGATGCTTTCCAACCTGTTGCAAGCATCCAGAAAGTGGGAATATGCAGTGAGGTGACCATAAGAGGAGGAGATGGTAACCTTTAGCCCTCCGTTCTGGTCTCTCTCCTGGTAGAGAGAGGGAGCCCACTGTACCCTTGTGCCATAAAGGAACAACCACAGCTCAGGTCCCAGCAAGGAAGCCCCACCTGCCAAACACAGTGGCCCATGGACTGTGAATTGTAAACAGGGACCCCAGCACATTTCCACGTTGGGGCAAACACTTCCTAGGCATGCATGAATGCTCACAGTTCAGCTGTGCTCCCAAAGAAGGATGGGTCCAGGCAGCTGCGGGAATAGGAGTGGCAGCTTTGAGCTCACTGGTGATCACATTCTGGTAGGGAGGGGGAGCTCATAGCATCCCTGACGTGCCAAAGAGTGGCCCTAGCCTAGCAAGGACACCCCGCTGGACAGAGACAGTCCACACAAGTGCCTGAATGCATCCCAGGCTGGAGCAAGCACCCATAATACCCCCACAGCTTCCAGCAGACAGGGTGGGGCCAGAAACACTGCTCCTGCTCCCCACTAGCAGTAACAGGGGGAATTTGCATCCTAAGAATACCACAAATGCCTCAACAAAACATTAGTTCATCAAACACCATGAGAAACTGCAGCAACAATTCAGACCAGAAGGAAAATGACAATTCTCCAGAAACCAACACTGAAGACGCAGATACATACAACCTAAATGACAGAGAATTCAAAATAGCCATCATAAGGAAACTCAATGACTTAGAAGAAAACACAGAAAGACAATTCAAGGAGCTCAGCAATAAAATGATAAATAAAATCTCCCCAAAGAGATTGAAACTCTAAAAAAAAATCAAGCAGAAATTCTGGATATGAAAAACACAATTAATGAAACAAATAATAATCTAGAATCATTAAGAAATAGAATTGATCTTATAGAGAAAAGATTTAGTCTGCTTGAGGATAAAGATGTAGAAATTCTACAGGTGGAAAAAGAGACAGAACTAAGATTTTGAAAAAATGAAGGAATTATTCGAGAAATATCCAACTCAATTAGGAAAAGCAACATAAGGATTATAGGTATCCCAGAGGGAGAAAGGAGCAGAGAGCTTGTTCAAAGAAATAATTGCTGAGAACTTCCCAAACATGGGGATGATTTCAGATTTACAGATAAGCGAAGCTAAGCAAATGTCCAACTTTATCAATGCTAAAAGATCCTCTCCATGGCATATAGTGGTAAAAATGGCAAAAGTTTGGGATAAAGAAAGAATATTAGGAACAGCAAGGCAGAGGAAAATAACCTACAAAGGACATCCTATCAGGCTTTCAGCAGATTCCTCGGCAGAAAGCCTACAGGCTAGGAGAGAAAGGAATGATATATTCAAAATACTGAAAGACAAAAACTTTCAGCCAAGAATACTCTATCCAGTGAAACTTTCCTTCAGATAGGATGAAAAAATAAAAGCTTTCCCAGATAAACAAAAGCTGAGAGAGTACATTGCCACTAGACCTCCGCTACAAGAAATAATTAAAGATGCCCTCACACCAGGAACAAAAAGTCAAAAGCTGACAAAGCTCTGAGCAAGGAGATAAATAGACAGACATGATCAAAAACCTGCATCTCTCTACTAGAACAGGGAGGCAAAAACTCAATTACAAATTAAAGGAGAAAGGGAAAGAAAGCATCAAAAGTAATGTTAAACACTTCAACTTAGCCACAAACTCACAAAATTAAAAACAGAACAATGTGTAACAGCAATTACTCAGAAGGAGAGAGGCGAGGGAAGGAACCAGCTTAGGTTAATGGAGATAAGAGGTTATAAGGAAATGGACTATTGCATCTCCAACATCTTTAAAACAATCCTCACAGTAACCACTAAACAAAAAATCAGAGCAGAGCCACAATTCATGAAAAGAGAGAACTGAGGAATCCCTCTCAGAAAACTAACAAAATTAAATGGCAGTCATAAGTACAAAGCAAGAGGGGCTGGCCCCATGGCCAAGAGGCGAAGTTTGTGTGCTCTGCTTCAGCGGCCCAGGGTTTCGCTGGTTTGGATCCTGGGCGTGGACATGGCACCGCTCATTAGGCCAGGTTGAGGCAGCATCCCACATGCCACAACTAGAAAGACCCACAACTAAAATATGCAACTAGGTACTGGGGAATTTGGGGAGAAAAAAACAGAAAAAACAAGAAGATTGGCAACAGTTGTTAGCTCAGGTGCCAATCTTTAAAAAAAAAATGAGAAATACAAAGGAAAAGAAATAGTGGAAACATAGAACGACCAGAAACCAAGAGATAAAATGGCAGCATTAAGCCCTCATGTAACAATAATCTCTCTAAATGTAAATGGACTAAACACTCCAATCAGAAGACACAGAGTAGCTGGATGGATTAAAAAACGGGACCCAACAATATTCTACCTCCAGGAAACGCACCTCAGCTCCAAAGACAAACATAAGCTTAGAGTAAAGGCATGGAAGACAATACTCCAAGCTAATGGCCAACAAAAGAAAGCAGATGTTGCCATACTTTTATCAGACAAAGCAGACTTCATGTTAAAAATGGCAATGAGAGACAAAGAGGGGCAGTATTTAATGATAAAAGGGACATTCTACCAAGAAGACATAACGCTTACTTATTAATATATATGCACCTAACACAGTGGTAGCAAAGTACATAAAGCAATTATTAACAGACCTAAAGAGAGAAATTAACAGCAACACAATAATAGTAGGGGACCTCAACACCTCACTTACTTCAATGGGCAGATCATCTGGACAAAACAGCAACAAGGAAATAGTAGGTTTATATGAAACACTTGACCATATGGACTTAATAGACATATATAGAGCATTCCATCCCAAAACAGCAGAATATACATTCTTCTCAAGTGCCTGTGGATTAGTCTCAAAGAGATGATATGTTGGGTAACAAAGCAAGCCTCGATGAATTCAAGAAGATAGAAATAATCCCAACCATCCCTTCTGACCACAATGCTATTAAGCTAGAAATCAACCACAAAACAAAACTGGGAAAGTCATAAATATGTGGAGACTAAACAACATGCTGTTGAACAACCATTGGATCATTGAAGAAATCAAAGAGGAAATTAAAAAATACCTGGAGACGAAGGAAAGTGAAAACATACAACATACCAACTCTTATGAGATGTAGCAAAAGCAGTCATAAGAGGGAAATACATAGCAATACAGGCCCACCTCAATAAGTAATCTTAAAATGCGCCTAACAGATCTAGAAAAAGAAGAACAGCCAAAGCCCAAAGTAAGCGGAAGGAGGGAAATAATAAAAATCAGAGCAGAAATAAATGAAATAGAAACTAAAAAAACAGTAAAAATGGACAATGAAACTAAGGGCTGGTTCTTTGACAAGACAACCAAAATCGAGAAACCCTTAGCCAGACTCACCAAGAAAAAAAGAGAGAAGGCTCAAATAAATACAATTATAAATGAAATACGAGAAATTACAACAGATACTGCAGAAATACAAAGGATTATAAGAGAATACTATGAAAAACTATACGCCCACAAATTTGATAACCTAGAAGAAATGGATGAATTCCTCTGCTCATACAAACTTCCAAAACTGAATCAAGAAGAAACAGAGAATCTGAACAGACCAATCACAAGTACAGATATTGAAACGGTAATTAAAAACCTCCCCCAAAACAAAAGTCCAGTACCAGATGGCTTCTCTGGAAAATTTACCAAACATTCAAAGAAAATTTAGTACCTATTCTTCTCAAACTATTCCAAAAAATTGAAGAAGATGGAACACTTCCTAACACATTCTATGCGGCCAACATTATCCTGATACCAAAACCAGAGAAGGACAACACAAAGAAGGGAAAACTGCAGGCCAATATCACTGATGAATTTAAAAACAAAAATCCTCAACAAAATATTGGCAAGCCGAATACAGCAATACATTAAAAGAATCACACACCATGATCAAGTGGGATTCATTCCAGGGATGCAGGGATGGTTCAACATCCACAAATCAATCAATGTGATATACCACATTAACAAAATGAGGAATAAAAATCACATAATCATCACAATAGATGCAGAGAAAGCATTTGAAAAGATCTAACATCCATTTATGATAAAAACTGTCAATAAAATGGGTATTGAAGGAAAGTACCTCAACATCATAAAGGCCATATATGACAAACCCACATCCAACATCATACTTAATGGTGAAAAACTGAAAGCTATCCCTCTGAGAACAGAAACAAGATAAGGGTGCCCACTCTCGCCACTCCTATTCAACATAGTACTGGAGGTATTGGCCAGAGCAATTATGCAAGAAAAAGAAATAAAAGGAATCCAAATTGGAAAGGAAGAAGTGAAACTTTTGCTATTTGCAGATGCTATGATTCTATATATAGAAAACCCTAAAGAATCCACCAGAAAACTGCTGAAAATAATGAACAACTACAGCAAAGTTGCAGGGTACAAAATCAATTTTAAAAAGTCAATTGCATTCCTATAACTAACAATGAACTAGCAGAAAAAGAAATCAAGAATGCAATCCCATTTACAATTGCAACAAAAAGAGTAAAATACCTAGGAATAAACTTATCCAAAGAGGTGAAAGACCTATACAGTGAAAACTATAAGTCATTGCTGAAATAAATTGAGGAAGACATAAAGAAATGCAAAGATATTCCACGTTCATGGGTCGGAAGAATAAACAGTCAAAATGTCCGTACTACCTAAAGCAATCTACAGATTCAGTGCAATCCCAATGACATTCTTCACAGAAATGGAACAAAGAATACAAATATTTATATGGAACAACAAAAGACCCTGAACAGCCAATGTAATCCTGAGAAAAAAGAACAAAGCTGGAGGCATCACGATCCCTGCCTTCAAAACATACTACAAAGCTATAGTCATCAAAACAGCATGGTACTGGCACAAAAACAGAGAAACAGATCAATGGATCAGAATTGAAAGCCCAGAAATAAAACCACACATTTATGGACAGTTAATCTTTGACAAAGGAGCCAAGAACATACAATAGAGAAAGGAGAGTCTCTTCAATAAATAGTATTGGGAAAACTGGACAGCTGCATGCAAAAGAATGAAAGTAGACTATTATCTTGCACCATACACAAAAATTAACTCCAAATGTATTAAGGATTTGAATGTAATAAATGAAACCAAAAAAATCCTAGAGGAAAATATAGGCAGTACAATGTTTAACATTGGTCTTAGCCACATATTTTAAAATACCATGTTTACTTGAGTAAGGGAAACAAAAGAAAAAGTTAACAAATGGGACTACATCGGACTAAAAAGCTTCTACAAAGCAAAGGAAACCATCAACAAAATGTAAGGACAACCCACCAACTGAGAGAAAATATTTACAAATCATTTATCAGACGAAGGGTTGATATCCAAAGTATGTAAAGAACTCACACAACACAAAAAAGAAAAACAAACAACCTGATCAAAAAGTCAGCAGAGGATATGAACAGACATTTTTCAAAGGATGATATACAGATGGCCAACAGGCACATGAAAAGATGCTCAATGTCACTAATCATTAGGGAAATGCAAATCAAAACTACAATGAGATATCACCTTACACCAGTCAGAATGGCTATAATTTCCAAGACCAAAACCAACAAATGTTGGAGAGGATGTGGAGAGAAGGGAACCCTCATACACTGCTAGTGGGAGTGCAAACTGGTGCAGCCACTATGGAAAACAGTATGGAGATTCCTCAAAAACCTAAAAATAGAAATACCATAAGACCCAGCTATCCCACTACTGGGTATCTACCCAAACAACTTGAAATCAACAATCCAAAGTAATATGTATGTACCCCTATATTCATTGCAACACTATTAAAAGTAGCCAAGACATGGAAACAATCCAAGTGCCCATTGACCAATGATTGGATAAAGAAGATTTGGTATATATATACAATGGAATACTACTCAGCCATAAAAAAGATAAAAATCATCCCATTTGCAACAACATGGATGGACCTGGAGGGTATTATACTAAATGAAATAAACCAGACTGAGAAAGACAAACACTGTATGGTTTCACTTATATGCAGAATATAAACAAACACGTAGACAAAGAAAATAGTTCAGCGGTTACCAGGGGAGGGGGGGTGAGGTTGGGCACAGGGGGTGAAGGGGAGCACATATGTGGTGACAGACAAGAAATAATGTACAACTGAAATTTCACAATCATGTAAACTATGATGAATATCAATTAAAAAAATTCAATTGAGTAAATTTGAAGATCTAATTGGCTTTATTGAGTGATTCATGAATCAGGCAGCATCTCATCTAGAAAGTAGAAGGGCACTTGGAGGGCTAGTATAAAATGGAAGATTTTTATAGGAAGAAGGATGAGGCAAGGGAGCTATTAGCAAAACAAAAGAAAGGATTATTTTTAGGCCAGACCATCTCCTCTTCGGGGAAGAGAAAGGAAGTGATCTTTATCATGCCAACTCCCTCTTCTCCTGGATGAATGGAGAAGGCCCACAAGTCAGATAACCTTACTGGTGCTTGAACAGAAAATTCCAGCCTGGTTAATAATATTACACTTCTGGGAGAGCTTGAAACTGCAATTAGATCAAGTATTAAATCTAGTTTTGATAATCATGTGCTTTAGCACGAGTGACACTATTTTGGCCCTGTAGTTTTAACAACCCAAATTTGGAGAAATTTAAAAAGTTGAAAATTAGAGATTACTATGAGAAACCTAACCAGCAATCAACTGGTTAGGGTAGTGGTTAGTCTGATTAATCAAGGTAAAGATTGACAAAATGGCCAGGATTCCTTCATTCAATTCCTTGCTGGGGACCCAAAGCCTTTGGCACAAGAGTGGGTAAATTGGTCAGGGAATGGATAAGAGAAGTTGCCAAGACTCCTTGATACAGGAGTCTCACAAACTGTAGCATCAAAATCCACTGGTGAAGTCCTGACTAGGGCTACAATTAGATTGAGAGAATGTAAAAATGTAAGGATTGATAAGATTATGAAAGTTGAAATGTTTAAACCAGCTTTATGTCAAGAAGCTGTGTCTCATTTACTGAAAGGTTTTCTGGTGTTGAATATTATGTGTTTTTGGGGAATACTTCCCCTAAAGTGTTATAAAACCAAAATCTGTGGACGAAGTCCTAATACAGGCTACAGTTAGGAAACAGAAGAGTTGATGTAAGAGTAAGAATTGTTGGGATTAAGGCAGAAGTGTGTGGGCAAATTGGATGTTTGAACAGGCTTTTTGTGAAGTGGTTGCATCTCTTACCTGTTTGTGTTATGGTGACAGACATTGTATCTCACTAGGGAAGTTTCTCCTATCTAACACTGTAAAACAGAGGGCATGTAAATCTACCCTTCGGGGACTATTAATCGGACATGCTAAACAGGAACCAGTAAGGCTGCCTGGGCCCACACAGTGGAGAATAGCAGCTGGAGAGCTGGTGGGGACAAACTCTTTGTGTGATAGTCCTATGTGAAGCGTAGACTCCTGGAACTTTGGACTAGAGAATTTGCATTTGAGGGGCATTTACCACCTTGCTATGGGACATTATTATTTGAGGCTACCCCTAATGAATGAAAGACATAAAGTGATCTTAAAATCTGAAATAGCTATAATGTCTAGGATGACATTAGAAAAACACTCTAATGAGAATAGCAGTGCCCAGATGACTTCCACAATAATGCACATTGATTTATACAGGATCATGAGGCCTGGGGAATGTAAGAAAGAGCAACGTAAGAGCAGGCAGCCTATTTTCCCCTAAGGCTGACTCTGGAACTATGTGAGGAGTTGCTGGATTCTACTGCACATCGACAGTGGCCTATAAACTGCTGTCAACTGACCAACAAACAGCTGCTTGGCTTGTGGTGGGTAGTTCCAAGGTGAATGAACAACATTCTATTTGGAAGGCCATGACTCTGAAGAATGTAAAAACAATTCAGCTCAGTGGGTTGAACTGCGTGCTGCTTTCCTAGCAGTGAGGGAAGAATTGAACAGTGACAAAATCTCCTATGTTTGGGTTCTTACTGACTCATAGGCAGTGGCCAGTAGCCTGGTCATATGATCAGGCAGGAGGGCATTGGAAACCTGACCTATTAAAGAGATGCCCGTATGGGACACAACCCTATTGGAATCACTATGAGAATTTAAGGGGTACATGAAAGTAGGACATGTTGATGCCCGTCAGAAGAATCCCCTTTCAGATCCAGAAGGTGATTGGAATCAGCAAGCAGATACCTCTGTGTAGTCACTTAAGGTAGCCTGCACTTAAGGGCTGCAACTAAAAGAGTTGGAAGCAAGGCTGATTCTTAAGCAAGAAACTGTAACTGTGTTTTTAACCTTTATGTCAGAATTTCTAAGGGCCTGATGGCGCAGGATGTGCCTTTACTCCATCTCACAAAAGTGGAGTTAACAGAGAGGATATCCCACTAGTTCTGCACCTGTATAAGCTTACCCTGTCTGAATAGAAGTGGACTGAAGGGGGAGGCACTTGTTAGACTAGTGTTGCTGCCTTCAATCTAGACAAGCAAAGCGGTGAACGGAATGTCCTTTCCAAAGGTGGAAAAGTTTGAGTATAAATGGAGAAAAGGAAAAATAGTAACTATGGGTAAAGGAATGAATAAATGGGTTCTGTAATGAGGGAAATCCAATATTACATTAACACCTCGAAAGAGCCTCAGAGGAAGACATGATATGACTCTTAGCTCAATTATACCAGATGCTGAAAAAGTGAAGCCATATGTTGCTGAGACCACTCCTGATTTTGGTACCTGACAAGGTTGAATGGCAGCCTGCAAACCCAAATGACATCCCTCTGAGAGAAGGTCTGCTCATAAAGTATGTCGATAAACTGGACCAACCGTTAATGACTGAATGGAACTCTAATAATGTGCCAGGATTTTTTTTTCTCCTGTTGTTCAGGCTACATCTACTATAAGTAGCAGTAGATGAAGGGGGAGAAAGAATAATCAAAGTAGTACAAGAATATAAAAATGTTTGTAATGGCTTTACAGGGCAAGTGAGTTGTTTCTTGAACTTTCCCTACCCCGCACTGGTTTCTCCTAATGAGAGAATTGGGCATATTTGTACAGACAATACTATTGCTACATCTCTTCTATAAATGCTATACCAAGTGTAACTTTGAAGACCAGGTGGTAGACTGCAATATTGTGATTTATAAGAAATAAACAAAATACATATTTGGTCATTCATAAGAGAAATGGGAGCATCTTTTGTTATAATATTTGGTCTCTTGTTCTCAGCTGCCGAATCACTTCAGAGGCTTAAAGGTGAGATGGGTGTCTTGTTATTCATAATAAGCCCCTTATCACTACAACTGGGTTTATGTTAATGAGGTGACTTTTGGAAAGCACTTGAGGATGGGAGCTGTTTGCCAGGGGAACTAACTATGAATAGAGTTGGAACTTTCAGTCCCACCTCCTGAAATCAGGCAGCATAGAGGGGCTGAAGGTTGAATCAATCACCAAATGCCAGTGATTTAATCAATCATGCCTCTGTAAGGAAGCTTCTATAAAAACCCAAAAGAAGAGGGTTCGGAGAGCTTCCAGGTTGGTGAATAGGTGGAGATTTGGAGAGAGTGGCATGCTCAGAAAGCGTGGAAGCTCTGTGCCCTTCCCTTCCCTCTGCATCTCTTCCATCTGGCTGTTCCTGAGTTATATCCTTTTATAATAAACCAGTAATCTGGTAAGTAAAATGTTTCTCTGAGTTCTGTGAGCAGCTCTATCAAATTAACGGAATCTAAGGCAAGGATGGTGGAAATCTCTGATTTATAAGCAGTCAGTTAGAACTACAGATAAAAACCCGAACTTGTGATTGGCATCCTGAGTTGGAGGGGGTCATTAGAATGTCCAGTTTGTACCCTGTTGGTCAGAAGCACAAGTAACCCCGGCTTCAGATTGGCATCTGAAGTGGAGGGCTGTCTTGCCGGACTGAGCCCTTAGCCTGTGGAATCTGCTACTATCTCTAGGTAGGTGTGAGGAAAACCCCTACTCCCCCACATCAGAATTGGGTGCAGAACCCATTAACTACACAGTATATCCCTAGTTTTAGTAGTTCACAATGCACACTATTATATTCACGGATCTAAGAAATTCTGAACTAGGTAAATCTATTTAACTCTGTTTAACCTATGATTCCCAAAATTTTTTGTGCCTGAAGAACTTTTTCCCCTTCATATCACCCAGTAACATCTCACAGAGCTCTAACCATGGACTATACTCTAGAATTTGGTTGTAACCTTCCCTCCATATGACACTCTTCATGAATTGCATATCCCCCAAATTAATTACGTCTTCAAGTGCTTGACTTCATGAGCCAGAATCTGGGTTTGAAGAAGAGCTGATGAACAGTTCCACCTTTCATTACAGTGTTCACTATGTGTGCTCCATAGCTGCTTTTGTGTTTACTTGTTCATTGGGCAATAAGCCTAGTTCGGGAAATTAGAGGACTAATATGGTTCACAGTGGTAATATTCTTCTCTCCAAATTTACTGAAGCATTTAGGTAACTACCTTCTGAGCTGGAAGAGGAGAATAAAATTAATAATTATTGTCTACCTTTATGCTTGTTCTGAAATCTGTGTCACATTAAAAAGCCAGAGCCAGTACATTTAAAATAAGAGAGACAGACACCATGGGTATTTTTCACTACTCCAATTTAGTTTCTAAACCAAAAGCAAATAACACATTTTTAGGACACCTGAGCATTAGTGTACTGTGAGAATATTATTACTGAAAAAAAAAAACCTGTAAATAAAATAAACCAACTTTATCAGGTTTCAAAATCGCTTTTTAACTCTGTAGATGAGCATAGATCAGACCCATAGAAAGCTAACAAGGAACACACAAATAAAAGTGCATGCCAAAAACAAGGAAAACTTGAATTCTAGGCTGTTTAACCAATATATTTTGCTCCAAGTGGACTGCTGCTTTGTGTATAGTAGGCAAAGTATCATTTAAAATATTCAGAAGGTCTTTCACTTTAAAAAAAAATTAAATTAGTGTTGACCTAAAGATTTTTATTCTGACTTTCCAGATGAATAGCATCTTAACTTTCCCTGCCATAAAACTGTAAAATAAGGTCTTTAATGTTCTATAAAGTTGCTTTCAGATTTATATTATATATTCTATACAGATCTTCCTCAACTTATGATGAGGTTACATCCCAATAAACCCATCATAAGTTGAAAATATCATAAACCAAAAATTCATTAAATACACCTAATGTGCTGAACATCATAGCTGAGCCTCGCCTACCTTAAATATACTTAGAAAACTTACATTAGCCTACAGTTGGGAAAAATCATCTAATACAAAGACTATTTTATAATAAAGTGTTGATTCTCTCATGTAATTCTCTCATTGAACACTGTGAATATGTGAAAAACAGAATGGCTGTCTGGGTACAGAATTGTCGTGTTGGTTATTTGCCCTCATGATCACGTGGCTTATGGGGAGCTGCAGATCACTGCTGCTGACTAGCATCATGGGAGAGGATCTTACTGCATATGGCTAGCCCAGGAAAAGATCGAAATTCAAAATCTGAAGTATGGTTTCTACTGAATGTGTATTGCTTTTTCACCATCTTAAAGTTGAAAAATCCTAAGTCAAAAAACCGTAAGTCAGAGACTCTCTGTACTCTATTACCTGAACCCTCATCATTTCTAAGGTATAATTTTAGCTATTTGGGGAAATAGTTACCCCAAAAAATCGAATACTAGAAAATTAAACTAAGAGACCAAGAGTATGATGATGGTTTATGACAAAAATTCGTCAAGAAAGTTATGATCAATTCCTATATAGATATGAAAAAAGACGAATTTATTTCCCCAAAACAGAATTTTTTAAATTAAGATATTGGAGTATTCTGAAAAACTTCTTGGAGAATAAAATTTACAAGTCCCAAAGATGGGTCCAGAAAGACTTCTTCAAGATAAATCTACAGCTACGAAATCTTAAAATTGGTAAATTATTGTAGACAGAGAAGAGGAGGGAAATGCGTAACAGATAATTGAAATAATCTGCTCAAATTCCTGACATTCCACAGCTTCATACCTGTACCAAAAATAGGAACTAGTCTAAAAGCAGTGCATTAATTATGACGCTGCATGTAAATTTGAACACGTCAGCAAATACACAAACACACGCATATACATATGCACATAGATACCTGTATTCCCACATCTACTCAGATTTTTCAGGCTTTATAGGATTTTTTGGCTTGATGGTTTTTTAACAGATTTCTGCTGCATGATTTCTACGTGTTATGGGTAGAATTCTGTCCCCCAAAAAGACATATGGAAGTCCTGACCCCTGGTACTTGTGAACGTGACTTTATTTGAAGATAGGATCTTTGCAAATGTAATTAAGATGCAAATTAAGATGAGGCCATACTGGTAAAGGGTGAACCTTTAATCCAATATGATCAGCTTCCTCATAAGAGAGGAGAAGAGAAACACAGGGAGAAGTCCATGTGAAGGTCCAGGCACATGTTGGAGTGATGCATCTGTAAGCCAAGGAATGGCGAGGATTGCTGGCTGTTACCAGAAGCTGGAAAAAAGTCAGGGCACAGATTCTCCTTCAGAGCCCACAGAAAGAACCAACCCTGCTAATCTATAGACTTCAGACTGTGAGGCAATAAATTTTTGTTGTTTTAAGCCAGCAATTTTGTGGTGCTTATTGCAGCAGCCCCTGGAAAATAATATAGTATGTGACCTTAGTCCTATGAAAATTTGAGAGAACTCCATGGCTATTGCTGTTAATTCTAATGCAACTTAAAGGATCAGGTTTATTATAATATTTAAGTCAAAATTTAAGTATTACATTTTTAACATAATGTCAAAAATATTAGGATTTCTCCCTTTTACCTAATGGGAGGAATATATTTTAAAACATTTTTCCTCATGATGAGAACACCAGGTAAATGGTCCTGATAACTTTTAGAAACAGTAGGAGCTATAAACTGTTGTAGGGGAGGAAGACATTTCCTCTATCCAAAGTGGGTTCCTCTGGCCAGAGAATGAATTAAATTCACATGAGACAGAATAGCAAGAGAAAATTAAACAAAGCTTTATGATGACCATGGCCTGGGGCCTTTCTTCCCGAAGGAAGAAAGGGCACCGAAGAAGTGGGGTGCACAGAGTGGTTATATACCCCCAAACAGGGTGTTTCACATATGATTGAAATGTCCCTCCCACAATAGTCACAAGATTGCCCTGTCGGCACATTGCTTGATGGACACAGCAGGTAGTGGGTCTGCTATCTCGGTGGGTGTAGCAGGAGGCAAGTCTATTGTCTCCAGCTGGGCGGTCACAGGTGAGCACAGCAATCAGTTCCTAGCCTAAGGAAAGATGCTTAATCCTTAAGGAAATGCCAAAGTTGGGAGGGTGAGGGAAGTCAGTTACAGGAGGTTACCAGACAAGCACAATAAACAAATGCAGATTTTAAGTCCTTGCCTTTGGCATTGATTAAGAGTTTCTAGAGAGAAGGTCATCTCCTTTCTTCTTCCTGGTACAGAGAGGGAGGCAACTTTTACAGATAGATTTACCTTACAAATGTAAATGTCTCCTAACAAAGGGCAAGCAAGTTCCACCCCTCAGAGCCTCCTTCCCTGTCCCAGTTTATCAAAAGCAATCAGCCTCAAATAATCATGTCAAAGAGACATATCTTGGGGTGACCAATTCCAGTCCCCACACTGTAAAGAATGGATCAGAGATTTTGAAGTAAGAAATGTCAACAAAATATCCAATAACTATTCTTTAGATAAGAGAGATAGGTGAGTTTTCCTTGAGTCAAACTGAGGATTATAACCTGGGAAGGCCTTTTCCAGAAATGAAGAAAGCATTCTGGAGAAGCATGGTTTTAAGTACAGTCTTGTATATTTTTAGAACAAAGAACAAACGTTAAACATGCCCAGGATACATATTCATCAAAGTTTCCAAGAGATATTCAGTTGCAAATTAGCAGGTCAACTGTGACCCTGTTGTCGGGAAAGGCACTAATACTGGTGTTATCAATAGGGTATCACCAATCGAGTGTGAGAGGGGAAGTAGGCATTCTTTACCTTAATGGTTAAAGCAGATGTACAATGTATGTTTGATAGGCCGTAAGTCAGAGTTCTTTAGTTCAAGTCAAATCAGTTTTGAATCCTGATAGTTACCCTATACACCTCAATAGGTGAAAATCTCTTGACAGTAAAATATGCGTCTGAGTCCATGTTTAGCCATTCCTTAGCTCTGCTTATTTAGGTAAGTCTTTCTGATTCTCCAGTCCCTCATCTGACTCATGGTGTTGTTGTCAGGATAAATTATATCAGGTTAATAAGATTCCTATGAAAGTATCAAAGTATTATGACTTTTCTCTCCATTTTTTTCAATAAAGAAAGTTAGGCAAGCAAATTCCTTGATTCTCAACGTGGAGGAAAAAATGCTGCTTTGAAATTTTGATTCATCACAATGTATGGTAATAGATTGGTATCTCACTCAGGCAAGAAATCATGCTTCATGCTCAGCAAGATATTTTCCAACAACAAAGATTCTTGTTCATGTGGGAGATAAGCATTTGAATATTACTGACTTCTCCGGTCATTACAGCTAGTGTTTCATAAACCTTTGCCTTTCCAAAGGAAGGCCAGGACACCAGAAATAACATTTTCTGATGTTATTGCTTTACCTCAACTTCACAGCTTTTACAATGACACTAAGGTGGAAAGAGATCGCGGAAACTCAATTCCCCTATCCTTGTAATGATGTTTCTAAACTTTGTCACAGAAATGGTTTGATTTTTTAACACTCACGTCCACAATGTTAAAACGGTTGAAAGTTTTCCAGAACCATAAGTCTAACCAACCCTTCTTCACATCATCCATAGCAAATCATATTACTTTAGGTATCAAGGAACCACAATGGGGGAAAAAAAGGAGAACAAAGATTGTTTCTGCTTTTATAGCCTTTGCTTTCAGAATTCAGCAGTAAATCAACAGTGAACATTTGGTTTGCCTGAGGCAAACACGAAATCAGCTCAGCTGTTTGGAGCTTCTATTATCTTTTGTTCTTATCTGATAAGTCTTGAAAATAAGCACAAACTCTCCCGTCTTGGAGACCCTCAGCACCAGTGGTAGTCCCCACTGAATTTATTCTTTTCATCAAAATGATATGAAATTTGGCCATCCAATTTTGTATTTGTGAGGGATATTGGTAATATAGTTCAAAATAAAGCCACAGAAAAGAATTCATTTCAACACACAAACAATTTCCCCTAGAGCTAATTCTGTTTTTATTCAGATACAGAGTCTTGCCTCCACAAGGCTATTTCTCTCTCTAGGAAGAAGACAGGTTGGTTGAGGGAAAACCATCTGACTCAACAGCTATTTAAGCACACAGGCAAGAAAACTTCTATTCAGGGTGATTTTTCTTGCCAAAAACTCTACATGTCCTCCTGGTCATACCTACGTCCATTGTCAGATTCAAGCCTTACTGGTGACAAAGGAAACTGTTGGGAAAGTGGAATGGATCAATAGTGAATTGAAAACACAATAAGACAGGGGAATCAAGAGAAAAAGAAAGAGGCTTGGGGAAATTCAAACTGATAAGCCTGATTTAGCTGATGGCTGCCTCATGGAACACTACTTTGATTTGTGAAAGAGGTGTAGTGAGGACTTAGCTCACAGATATTTCCTTTATTACTTCTTTCCTTTTTCCTATAGATAAGAGGATTCTGAAGATTATTTCATAAAACAATGAATATGATGTGGGCAAAAAGGATTTGTAAGGGGTAAAAACAAATGAAATTCAAAGCATTTTCAACATTAGCTAATGAAATTGCTCCATCACCTTTAAATTAGGGCAATCAATTTAAATGGTTGGAAAAGAAAATGTTGGTTAGGGCTTCTGCTGTGTCACACTGCTGAAGACTAAGGGGATTAGGGTCCCACTCTCCATTTTAAGGAGAGTACAGATAACTGGGCGTTTACCTCAGGGCTTATAGCAGTATCAAGAGTCTCTCTTACTTCTTCCAAAGCAAGTGGTTCTATGTCCCTTATTCCTCAATATCACAGAGCTGTGTCACTATTTTGACCAATATGATACAAAGGAAGTGATACTGTGTCAGTTTCTGGGCCCAAGCTGCCATGTTGTGAGGAACCCAAGCCGCTCCGTGGAAAGGCCCATGTGCCACAGAACTCTTGCCAGTGCTCTAGCTGAGCACTGAGCTGCTAACCAGCATCAACCTTCTAGGCATGTTAAGTGAGCCATCTTTGGAAGTGGATCTCCCAGCCCCAGTGCAGGAACTCCAGCTGAGGCCACAGAGAACAAGAGACAACCTCCCCCGTAAAGCTCTGGTCAAATTGCAGATACATGAACAAAAGAAATGATTCTTCTTGTTATAAAGCAATAGGTTTTCAGGTGGGCTGTTACACAACAGATAAGCAGAATAGCTTGTTCAGAGGTAGCCTCACTGGCTCTGCTACCCTTACCATAACTCTAGCACCTCGCTTATCTGTATTAAAAAAAAAAAGACTAGGGAAAATGTAGAAGAAAACTCTCAGAGTTGCAAATACCTGACCCTGATTCTCTGTGTGTCAAGCAGGGTGGGGGATAAGGTAAGAGAATAGATGTCCTTCCCTTTTCTGTCTCTGCGGTGTTTACTGGGATTAACTCTCAAATAAATTATTTGCATTTGAATTAGGGTCTTGAGAGAACCCTAACAAAGACGACTTTCAACTACTGCTGCAGGTCATGCTGGTTGCATAGATAGATCTTGGTTATCACTACTTTTGCTGATAAAAATAATGGATATGGCGTTTTCTGCAATCTGCTGTACTGCACTTTGGTTTTTAGATATGTAATTGGTTTATTAAACAGTGCAAGTTCAAGGAGTATATATATGAATGAGTTTGAACATGCTATACTTTTTATTTCTTTATCTTTTTATTTATCCCCAACTGGGTAATATAGAATATAATGATTAGTAAATTCCTTAATAATATTATATGAAAACTTCTATACACTTTCTGTTATCAATCTTCATATAACCCTGTGTTTAAACCTCTGATTAAAATTCAATTCAAGTCATATATCATCTTCTTTCTGCAACCAGTGCCTGAATGGTTGTTTCAGTCCCATGGATTTACAGTGGGGGGGAGGCAGAATCTATTCTTTCATTCTTTCATCTCTTAAAATGGAGATAAGTATATTGGAGCTATATCTTTTTTGGGTATTTGGTTCTTCTTTCTCCTTCTTCTGGATCTGTCTCTTCTGATGATGTGCACTGAGAAGGAAAAAAAAAAGGCATGACAAAGATTTTCTTCAAATCTAGGCACATATTAGTGGTGGAATAGCCCAGGTGTAGGTCTCATTTGGTCTGGCTTTCTTTGTCACTCATCACTATCTCTGAAATGAGTTCTGAAGAGATAAGGATCAATGCTAACCTCATCAAGCCTCCATTGCTGCTGGTATTATTTTACAATTCTAGTGTTTTTCTTAAGACTCTGAAAGTTGTGGGAACTTGGGAGAGCATTTCTTCCATCCTTCTTTTCCTAGAAGCACCATTCTACAGTCCCTACTCATTGTGTGTTTGCAAGCTTCTATAGCAAGCCTTCTGCTTTCAGAAATATTTAAAGATGTGGGCACAAATTTCTATATCTACGTATACTGCCAAACTCTAGTAGATAATGGCAAAATTGTAATGTTTTCCCTCTTTATGTCCTATTTGCAGTATTATGACAAGATCACATTTTCATACATTTTACAAATAACTGAGAAATGTGCCACTCATATCTACTCGTATACCAAGTTAATTTTACTCTGTCCTTTCACAATTCTTCAAAATTGTAGCTAGTCAACTTTCTTAAAACAGAACAAAAAACTTATAATAAGAGGGTTACTGGGATGTCCACAATACCCGCTGCTTCAATTGGTCCAAAGTCTGCAATTTCCACCACACCCTTCCGAGATTCCTCTCAACCACAGCCAGAAGTTTAGCTGCTCTGAGTTATTTTACTTGCATGGTGGAATTTGAGCCTCTGATGGCCCTGCCCATGTCAGGCTATAGCTGATACAATTGTTCATTTACAATTGTCACTATGCTTGGGAACACCAATCCCATGAGTTCCAGACATTGTTTTCTTTATGCTTTATATAGTAGAATGATCAATTCCTCCTGCTAGTATAGTGACTCTTTGCTTCTGATCTCCTGATATAAGGATCTCAAAGTGACCAGGCAGTAGCTACAGCTTTAATTTACTGTGTTCCCTGGGAGAAAAGTGCTTTTCAGATACCAGAAGCTTTAGTCAAGCAGAGTCTACCTTTACTGGGAGAAGAAGTAAAATTTCCACATGTAATTCACTGAGAATGATGGTAAAATGTTCCTTCTACTTCCAACCCTTGGATTCCCAAACCCATTTATTCCACATAATGGGGTAAGTCAGCACATGCCAGCTGTTGGGCCCTAGTATATTTTTCATCTTGAATAATACTGACCCAACACAAGGATATCATAGCTAGGGCATTAGCCATGCTTTCAAGAGTCCATTCCCAAGTTCCATCAGGTTAGTTGTTTTCCTGGTGTTGTAGGATATGGTACTAAGACCCGTTTTACAGCCTGTGGGATGAATTTGGAGTAGTTCACTTATCATCTGGAATTTGACACCCCTTCTCTAACTAGAGGCCCCTAGTATCAAGGCAGCTCAAAGTGTATTCAGCAATCCTTGAAATGTTTGAATATTCCTCTTCCTCCAGTATACAATTAGTCTGGTGAATGGCTATAGCTCTCTATGAGATATATTGTATAGTTACTACTATGTATACATATTATAGCATTAAATCCTTATTTCTTAAAGAATCCTGGCCTCGCCTTCGATCAAAAACCTTAGTATTTGAGGAATGGCTCAGGTCTGGAAATTGGGAAAAGGATGTGATTTGCATTGTTACAGTTGCCATCCACCTTCTGGTCCTCCAGTGTTTAAATTTCTTCATTCACAGGAGTCGAGAAATACATGCAGTGGCTGCTCATCTACCTTGCCCTAAGAACGCCATAGTCTATTAGCCATCTACAGATCTGTGAAGGTCATGAGTGTCATTTCAGCCTTGCTCCTATTACCACTTGTCTATGATGGTTAAGTGCTGAAATATGACTTCTGTTCTGTCGATGAAAATAATTCATAACCAATCTGTAAATGAAAATTTGGGTGAGTTTATTCTGAGCTGAAATCTGAGGACCATGGCCCGGGGCCTTTCTTCCCGAAGGAAGAAAGGGCACCAAAGAAATGAGGTGTACAGAATGGTTATATACCCCAAAGAGGGTGCTTTACATATGATCGAAATGTCCCTCCCTCAATAGTCACAAGATTGCCCTGTCTGCACAGCGCTTGATGGACACAGGAGGTAGTGGATTTGCTATCTTCGTGGGTGTAGCAGGAGGCAAGTCTATTGTCTCAAGCTGGGCAGTCACAGGTGAGCGCAGCAATCAGTTTCTAGCCTAAGGAAAGATGCTTAATGCTTAAGGAGACGCCAACGTTGGGAGAGGGAGGGAAGTTGCACCTTTATCTCAAGGGCCTTTTGCTCTTGCCATAGGGAATCTCTAAAGCAGATATACAACGCATGCTCAACGGCCTCTGTCAGGCCCTTTTGGAAAGACAAGGTCAGGCCGAATTAGGTTTACACCAAAATGGCTTCCTCATATATTCCAATATATCCTATTACTTGCCATTTTTATTTGACAGTTCTTTTGAAATCCTATCTCCCCTAATGACATTATATTGTCAAGTATATTAGCAGCCTTTCTACCATCAATCCCAGCATGCAAAGGATAGCCAGCAGTGGTTTCTCAACAACAGTGGTATCTCCTCATTGTTTAGGGAAGTGATTATCCTTAGAGCCCTTCTGGAGTTCAAAGTCAACACCTAGATTCTCTAGTCTTAAATAATACATCTACTCTAGCTTGCTAAGCTTTCAGCCTTTTGAGCACAAGGCAGCTCTAGAATTTCTACCTCAATTCCATTTAACACGTAGCTTTTGTTTTTTTATTTTATTTTATTTTTTATGCTTGAAGAACCCATTCCACTAGCATATTTGGGCTCTAGGTGTCCTTGACAAGACATTAATTATGAAATCACATAGTAACTCAATTATTAATAAACTCTACTTTATTCCACCTTATATTCAGCCTCCATTGACCTAGAACCATCACAATCCATTCCCAAGGACAAACTTTTGGTTCTGGTTAGTTTCTAATAGCTGGGTTCTCCTACTTTTTTGATGAATAATCTCTTACCTTCTAAAGGAAAGACAGTACTTCCCTCATTACTCCATGGTGGGGCTTGATCCTAACCATTAGAAGCAATGAGGGGAAGTGGAGGAAGATATCATATTGATAGACATCTGCCTCCTAAAAGATCTTTGCATAGTTGTTACGCAGGGAGTTAGAGTTCCTCTAAAAGTGAGCCTTGAAACAGGGATTTAAATGCAAGTTCTTTCTTTGAGAGGTGACCTTAAGAAACACTGGATGTGGGGAAAACAGATGAGGAAGTGTACTGGGTTGATCAGTGTTGCCCTGAAATTCATGTCCACCTGGAATGTCACTTTCTTTGGAAATTGGGTCTTTGCATAGCGAATCAAGATGAAGTCATACTGGGTTAGGGTGGGCCCTCAATTCAGAACTTGTGTCTTTATAAGAGAAAAGAAAGGGAGATTTGGATACAGAGGCACAGAGGGGACACAGGAGAAGAAGGCCATGTGATAATGGAAGCAGAGATTAAAGTGATGATGCTGTAAGACATGAACGCCAAGGAGTTCCAACAACCATCAGAAGTGAGGAAGAAGCAGAGAAGGATTCTTCTCTAGAGCCTTCAGAGAAAGCGCAACCCTGCTTACCCCTCGATTTTGGGTTTCTAGCCTCCAGAACTGTGAGAGAATATATTTTTGTTGTTTTAAGTCGTTCAGTTTGTTTGTTACAGCAGCCCTAGGAAATAATACAGGTAGGGAAAGGAAGGAAACCAATAAAGGGTGTGTTGTTAAGCTCTGAGCCACCAGAACTTAATCCCACCTGGGAATTCTGGTTACCAGTATAGGATGCATTCATCATAACAGGAGCAAGGGTTGGGGTAATCAGCTACCAATTCCCATTGATTGAATGCAGTTTTCCAGGGGTTTCTTTTATTCTGTAACACTTCTGACCTGCTTAGCACTTGAACAGAGCAGGCTCTGGTGATCAGAGTCCTTGGACAAGAAGACACAAAGACTGACAGTCGGAACTAGAGCCTATGTATGTGGAAATGGTAAGGATCAATGGGATATAGATGGGACACTGACAGTGTCTCCTAGAGATCTTCAAACAAATCCATGTTGTTTATTAACATTCAAATTACATGGACCATCCACCTGCCTCCACCAAAATTCCAGAACTTCTGGGCTCAGTTAGTGTGCAGTAGGTAATCCTTTAGAAGGCCAGATTTTTGGTTGTAGTTGCTTTTGTTATGAATCCTGTAGAAAACTGGTCTTCTGCAATGCAAGAGGGCCTTGCTCGCTATTGTGTTGATTTTCTCACAGACCTCAGTGGTATTTCAACAGAAGACAATACCACACCTCCTGGATTGTTTCCAGACGATCTCCTCCAAACAGATGGTTGCTGTTTAATTTATACATCTATGAACAGCCATATTGCCAAAGTGTCTCTTCTATGCCAGGGCAGTTGTCTCAGCAGAGCGTTCCAGAGCAGCCACATGTTGTGCCAGAACCAGCCCTCTCTAATTTCCCTTTGGAGGGTGCTGAGCCTGGATTACCTGTCAAGACTCCCTACTCCCTCAGGTCATTTCCATTATTCAGTCCCAAAGTCTCTCGATTGGGATAAACTTTTTTTTTTTTATCATACATGTACTAATAACCCTAAAACTTAAAGAGAGGAAGGATGTCTATTCTTTTACTTTCAGGAGATCCCTTGGCTTTACATAAATTTGCCTGTCCCTCCTCAATGACCTTCTACAGTTTCTTACCATGGGGCTATTAGGAGGAATCATATTAATGGCATACATTTGTTCTTACATAAAGTCCAAATGTACTCATGATTCTTAAAAGTCAGCTTCCTAATGAATGCTATTAGTCACAAGAGGAGTAGGGCATGAGGATATGAGTAGATTGCTTTCATATTCACCAAAGCTATTAGAAAAACAAGCTGACATTTTTTTCTATTAATAAAGTACAATTTTACAATAAGTAGAAGGTGTAAAAGTAATCATCTAGATGTTTGGTGTAAATGATTTACTTGCTAAAAATTTTACTGTTCACCTACTTTGTGCTTACATTGTGCTGAGTGCTGGATGGATGAAGACAAGCAAACACAGTCCCTGTCCTTATGGAGTTTATAGTATGGAAGGGAAGAGAGAAATACAATTAGTCTGCCAAATAATAAAATAATAAAAACTGTGACCAATGCCATTAAGAAAGGAAGAAATTGCAATGATTCAGACTAGAGATATTCAAATAGACTAGAGATACTCAAAGCCAGCCAACTCTGGAGAAAGTGTTCAGGGAAAACTTTTCAGAAGGTACATTTATTGAGAGACCCGATGGAGTAGAAGGATGAAAGATGAGGAGGGAAGTAGAAGGATGAAAGAAGAGTTCCAGGCAAAGTGAAAATGCTGTGCAAAAAGACCTATATTGCAGGGAGCTTGGCATAATATTGATTCTGAAGCAGCCAGTGTGTCTGCAGCATTGTGCTAGACATCAGGTTAGAGTGCTCTGCACCGTCCAGAAGCGTCGGAGCCTTGTACATAATGATAAGAAATGCCAATTCTTTTCCAAGTGTAGTAAACTTTAAGCAAGTGGATAACATGACAATTTATGTTTTAGGAAGAACCCTCTGCTTTGTGCTCAATACGTTGAAGAAGGCATATGAGAAAACAGAGGGCAGGACCTATGGCAATTATCCAAGTGAGAAGCCAGACATTTTTAATTGGAAATTTTCATTGTTTATGACAACTTTTCTTCCACGTGCAACTTGATTTTTGACTCAGTAGCTGCAGCTTGATGCAGCATGGCTGTGCAAGGCCAATGCAGTGATAGTTAACAAGTTCCACATTGATTAAGAAAGATTAATGAGTTTCTTCGTTTCTGAATTCTTTACCAGAAAGTGACTCCACCATTGTGAGAAATGTGGTTTAATGATTTTTAGAAGTGCAATTAGAACCACTAGACTGGTATTAAATTAATATATACTTCAATTTTTATCTAAAAGCTTGGCATAAATACATTTATAAGATATAGGAGATGTATGCAGAACATATCAACTTCTTTTTGCCTGGAGCTCAGATTGATGTGAATAAGTATAAATTAAATGTTAAAAGTTGTCACCAGAAGATAAGTTTTCATTAAAACAAATCCATCAAAGATTAAGAAGGTAACAAATTCCTTGGCTTATATTTTTTTTGTTTAGCTATGACTGTCTATAATTTTATTGTTTTCAATAGTAACTTTAAAATTTTTACTTTCAAACATAAATTCATTTGATGAATAACTCTACTGACTTCATTTTGATTTCACAGTAAACAGTTCAATATATAATGAATTTCTTAGCTGTTGATGCGCAAGTTTTGACACTGGATATATTCATTCAAAGGGAAATTAGCATAAGGGTTTGGAATTTTTGCTTAATTAATCACACATTGTTTTCACAAAACACCTTAGCAACAACTGGCTTTCCTCTTTGAAAGCTATACAATAGTTCTCATTGCTTCAATACCACATCATCGTGGTCATGATAATTTAATACTTAAAGTTATACTTATATTCAAGGTCAGTTTTATTGGCTATACATAGATAGAATTTGAAATCTATGGTATATTTGGCTATAAATATACCTAACAATTTACTTTCACAGAATTGTCATCTGATATTCTCCTTTCTTTTTGATGAAGTTAGGGAAGAATGTATTGTTCTGTAAAGGACACCAAATTAGGCTTTATTCCCAGGAAAAAAAAACTCAAGGATTTGAAAGTATTAAAAACACATCCAAGATACATGCATGTGGGAGGTGAGAGAAAGTTGTGGGGACATATATATTCTCAGATGGTATACATAAAGCTGTTTGTCAAGCTGAAGGGTTAGAAAGAAGATGACTGAATTACTAGAGAATCCTGGACTCAATAACAGAATAACAAAATGATGTAGTGAGGTACAAATAAATCATTCTGGCAGTTCTGAAACTATTTTTGGAAACATTAAAGTCTCCAAGAGCCTGACCTTTCTGGAGAGGATGGTACAAAATATAGGCTCTTAAACTCACTCGAATAACCTGGTCTAAAAGTAGATAGCATTTCCTTAGGCTTCCTGTGTGGAATGTGTCTTTTCTCTTACCAAAACTACCACTGAAGGCAGACCGTAAGAGTACCTAGAATCCAAGATGACATGTTCAAATACTTGGGACCTCTTCCTGTATTTCAGCTTAGATTATTGGAAAGCATGACATAAAATAGTGACTTTCCGTTCTAAAAATAGTCTATATAATGTTAAAATCATGATGGTCTGGGTTGAGAGAAAGACTCCTGAAATGAGTCTAGCTATCTGTTTTAGATGACATCTAAGACCTGGTTTTGCATCTATCACCAGACTGGAACCTGTATGGATGTGGAGAGGAAAGAGTAATATCATATCTCGGTGAACCGGAATAATAGACCCTGGCTTAAGGTATTTGCACTTTTTTGCTATCAGCTCACTTGTATTCCTTTGCTATAGAATTTGACTTAACCAATATATAACCCATGTAGGTAAATAGGAACGAAGAAGCTGTACCTAAAGGATTCTCCTTATGCTAGGCTGAGGAGTAGTCTTGTGTTTTTTTAATAGGACAATAAAGTGCTGAGTCTTTTAAAAATTCTATAGTGAGCTGTATATTCTGCCTGAATGGTCTAGAGAGGACAGTGGGGAATATATTCCCCAACATAAGGAATGGGAAAGGAGATATCTCTGAAAATCCTGCAGACAATAAAAGACTTATAAGAGAAGGTTGTGAACACTTAATGAAAATATGTTTGACAGTGCAGAGGAATAGATAAGTTCCTTGAAAGCCATTAACTACCAAAGCTCATTCTGAAAGAGAATAGCCCTATATTTATTAAATGAATTGAATTTGTAGTTAAATATATTGTAACAAAAAACTTTAGGCTGAGATGGATTCTGCCAAATATTTGAGGAAGAAATGATGCCAATTTTACATAAACAGTTTCAGATAATTGAAAATAACGGCACTCTTCCCAACTCACTCTGTGTGGCTGGCAATATCCTGGCATAAAACCAGAAGAAAAAACGATAGAGTAAAATAACTTATGAGCATTGATGCAAAAATTCTCAACATGATTTTAGCAAAATAAATCCAAAAATTTATCATGACGAAGTGGAGTTAATCTCAGAAATGCAAAGTTGGTTCAAAATTTAAAAATTAAGCAATGTAATTCAAAATACCAACAAAAAAAGAAAAATAGGATCATCTTAAGAGATGCAGAAGAAGAATTTTACAAAATCCAACGTTCATTCAGGACAAAAGCTCTCATCAGACTAGGAATAGAAAGGAACATAACCTGACCAAGGGCATGTGGGACAAATGTACAGGCAACATCACACTTAATGGTGAGAGGTTGAATAACTTTCCACTAAGACTGTAAAGGAGGTGAAAACATCGACTCTCACTTTTTATTTTCTGGATTTTATTAGAGGGCACACATCTTTTTTACAGCTCTATTGAGTTAAAATTAAGGCATAATTACATATATTTAGATTGTACGATTTTATAATTTTTCACATACAGTAATCCTCCCTTATCTGAAGTTTTGCTTTCTGTGGTTTCAGTTACCTATGATCTGAAAATATTAAATGGAAAATTCCAGAAGCAAACAATTCATAAATTTTAAATTGCACACTGTTCTGAGTAGTGTGAGGAAATCTCAAGCCATCCTGCTCTGTCCTGCCGGGGAGGTGAATCATCCATTGTCCAGTGGATCCAACCTGAATAAACTCCCCGCCTGTTAGTCACTCGGTAGACCTCACTTATCAGATTGACTGTCGCAGTATCACAGCACTTGTTTTCAAGTAACCCTTATTTTACTTAGTAATGACCCCAAAGTGCATGAGTATCGATGCTGGCAAAGAGAAGCCGAAAAATGCTTCCTTTAAGTGAAAAGGTGAAAGTTCTCAACTTAATAAGGAAATGGAAAAAAAATTGTATACTGGGGTTGCTAAGATCTATAGTAATGTATATTACAGTATATTGTTATAATTGTTCTATTTTATTATTAGTTACTGTTGTTAATCTCTTACTATGCCTAATTTATAAATTAAACTTGTCATAAGTATGCATGTATAGGAAAAAACCTAGCATATGTAGGGTTTGTTACTGTCCATGGTTTCAGGCATCCAATGGGAGTCAAAACATATGCCCCATGGATAAGAGGGGGCTTCTGTATATACAGCTTGAAATCATCACCCTAATCAAGAAAGTGAGCAGATCCATCACTCGCAAAAGATTTCTTGTGTCCCTTTGTTATCCAGCTCTGTCTCCCCAGCCCATCTTTATGCAAACACTAATGTACTTTCTGTCATCATAGATTAATTGTGTCCTCTTGATGAATTAACCGCTTTATCATTACAAGATGACTCTTTTATGCTGGTAATATTCTTTTCACTGAAATATATTTTATCTGACATTAATTGTCCACTCATTTTCTATTGATTAGTGTTAGCATGATAGTATACATTTATCCATTCTTTTAACTCATGTGTGGTTTTATATTTGAAGCTGATTTCTTGTTAGTAGCATTTAGTTGGGTTTTGCCTTTTTTATTTGGTGTTACAATCTCTGCCTTTTAATTGGCTTCTGTAGACCCCAGTTTCGTGGTTGGTTTAAACATACTCTTTTGCTCTTTTTTTTACTACTTATTTCATCCTTTCTTTGTTCTCCTTTTTATCTGTTTCAGTCTTGTTTTAGATGACTAAGAAAAATTATGTTTGCTTACATATTTACATTTCCTTTCTCTCCATGTTGTTGTGTAGATACAAATTCCATTTGACATTATTCTCCTTCTGCTTGAAGGACTTCCTTTTACTTTTCCTGTAGTACAGATCCATTGGTGATGAATACCTTAACCTTTGTATATTTAAGCAGTCTTTATTTCTCTTTTTTTTTTCTTTTTGCTGAGAAAGATTTGCCCTGAGCTAACATATGTTGCCAGTCTTCCTCTTTTTTCCTGAGGAAGATTTGCCCCAAGCTAACATCTGTTGCCAGTCTTTCTCTATTTTTTGTACGTCAGCTGCTGTCACAGCACAGCCACTGCTAGATGAGTGATGCAGGTCTGTGCCCCGGAACCAAACCCAGGCCCCGGAAGCAGAGCACACCAAACTTAACCACTAGGCCACTGGGGCTGGCCCTCTTTTTTGTTTTTGAAAGGTATAGATTTCTAGGTTGACAGTATTTTTTTTTCAGTACTTTGATGTTTTTCCACTGTTTTCTGGCTTGCATTGCATGGTTTCTGATGAGAAGTGTGTGGTCATCCTTATCTTTGTTATTGTGTATATAAAATCCTTTTTTCCCCCCAGTGGCTTCTTTAAAAATATTATCACTGATTTTAAGAAATTTGACAATAATGTGTTTTGGTAAAGTTTTCCTGTGTTTCTTGTGCTTAGGGTTCATTGAGCTTCTTAGTTCTGGCTGTTCATATTTTTTATTAAATCTCAAAAATGTTCAGCCATTATTTCTTCAAACATTCTTTTTTGCTTGTTGAAGTATAGTTGACATACGATATTGTATTAGTTTTAAGTGTACAACATAATGATTCATTATTTCTTTACATTATAAAAAGATCACCCTGATAAGACTAATTATCACCTATCATCATGCAAAGTTATTACAATATTGTTGACCATATTGCCTGTGCTGTACGTTACATTCCCATGACTTATTTATTTTATGACTGGAACTGTGTACCTCTTATCCCCTTCACCTATTTTGCCCTTCTTCTCATCTTCCTTCCCTTTGTCAACTACCAATTTGGTCTCTATCTGTTTCTGTTTTGTTTTGCTTGTTCGTTTGCTTTTTTTTTTTTAGATTCCACATATAAGTCAAATCATACAGTATTTTTCTTTCTCTGTCTGGCTTTTTTCACTTAGCATAATGCCCTCTAGATCCATCCATGTTGTTGCAAATGGGAGGATTTCAATCTTTTTTATGGCTGAGTAATATTCCATTATGTATGTGTATATATATATATATATATATATATGTCACATCTTCTTTATCCATTCATCATTGTTGGATACTTAGGTTGCTTCCATATCTTGGCTATTGTAAATAATGCTGCAGTGAACCATAAGGGTGTGCATATCTTTTCAAGTTAGTGTTTTTGTTTTCTTCTGATAAATAACAAGAAGTGGTATTGCTGCATCATATGGTAGCTCTATTTTTAATTTTTTGAGGAAACTCCATACTGTTTTCCATAGTGGTTGCACTAGTTTACATTCCCACCAACAGTGCATGAAGGTTACCTTTTCTCTACATTCTCACCAATACTGGTTATTTTTTGTCTTTTTGATAATAGCCATTCTGACAAGTGTGAGGTGATATCTCATTGTAATTTTGATTTGCATTTCCCTGATGACTAGTGATGTTCAGCATCCTTTCATGGACCTGTTGGGCATCTGTATGTCTTCTTTGTAAAAATGTTTATTCAGGTCCTCTGCCCATTTTTTAATCAGATTATTTGTTTTTTGATACCAAGTTGTATGAGTTCTTTATATATTTTGAATATTAACCCCTTGCAAGATATACTATTTGCAAATACCTCCTCCCCTTCAGTAGGTTGCCATTTTGTTATGTTGATGATTTCCTTTGCTGCGCAAAAGCTTTTTAGTTTGTAGTCCCATTTGTTTTTGTTGCTTTGTTGCCTGTGCCTGAGGAGACATATCTAAAAAAATACTGCTAAGACTGATGTCACAGAGTTTACTACCTTTGTTTTCTTCTAGGAGGTTTATGGTCTCAGGCCTTATATTTAAGTCTTTAATTCATTTTGAGTTTATTTCTGCATATGGTGTAGGAAAGTGGTCCAGTTTCACTCTTTGCATATATCTGTCCAGTTTTTACAACACCATTTGTTGAAGACTGTGTTGTCCTCATTGTGTATTCTTGTTTCTTTTGTTATGGATTAATTGACCATATAAGTGTGGGTTTATTTCTAGGTTTTTTGTTCTGTCCCATTGATCTGTGTGTCTGTTTTTATGCCAGTACCAGACTGTTTTGACTACTATAGCTTTGAAGTATAGTTTGAAATCAGGGAGCATGATACCGCCAGCTTTGTTCTTCTTTCTCAAGATTGCTTCAGCTATTCAGGGTCTTTTGTGGTTCCATACAAATTTTCGTATTATTTGTTCTAGTTTTTTGGAAAATGCCTTTGGTGTCTTCATAGAGATTGCATTGAATTTGTAGATTTGTTTTAGGCAGTATGGATATTTGTACAATATTAATTTTTTCAATCCCTGAGTACAGTATATCTTTCCATTGATTTGTGTCATCTTCAGTTTCTTTCATCAGTGTCTTAAAGTTTTCAATGTCTTGTAACTCCTTTCTTAAATTTATTCCTAGGTATTTTGTTCTTTTTGATGTAATTGTAAATGAGATTATTTTCTTTATTTCTCTTTCTGATAGTTTGTTGTTAGCATGTAGAAATGCAACTGATTTCTGTATATTTATTTTTTATCCTACAACTTTACTGAATTCGTTTATTAGTTCTAATACTTTTTTGGTGGGATCTTTGGGTTTTCTGTATATATTATCATGTCATTTGTAAATAGTAACAGTTTTACTTCTTCCTTTCCAATTTGTATCCCTTTTATTTCATTTTCTTGTCTGGTTGCCATAGCTAGGTCTTGTCTTTCAAAACTATGTTGAATAAGAGTAGCTAGAGTGGGCACCCTTGTTTTGTTCCTGAGCTTAGAAGAAAAGCTTTTAGCTTTTCCCCATTGAGTATGATGCTAGCTGTGGATTTGTCATGATGGCATTTATTATGTAGAGATATGTTCCCTCTATATCCACTTTTCTGAGGGTATTTTATTATAAATGGATGTTGAATTTTATCAAATGCTTTCTCTGCATCTATTGAGATGATATGATTTTTATTTTTTTGTTTTGTTAATGTGGTTATCACATTGATTGATTTGTGGCTATTGAACCATCCTTGTATCCCTAGAATAAATCCTATTTAATCATGGCATATGATCCATTTGATATGTTGTTTTATTTGGTATGATAATGTTTTGTTGAGGGTTTTTGCATCTATGTTCATTGGGATATTGTCCTGTAATTTTCTCTTTTTTTGTGCTGTCTTTGTCTGATTTTCTTATCAGGGTGATGCTGGCCTCATGGAAGCAGTTTGGGAGCAATCTTTCCTCTTCAATTTTTTTGAATAGTTTGATAAGTAGAGGTATTAACTCTTCTTTAAATGTTTGGTGGAATTTACTTGTGAAGCTGTCTTGTTCCTGGAATTTTGTTTGTTGGGAATTTTTTGATTACTCATTCAATTTCATTACTAGTTTTGGTCTGTTCCAATTTTCCGTTGATTCCTGATTCAACCTTGAAAAAATTTTGATTCTAGGAATATATTCATTTTTTCTATGTTGTCCAATTTGTTGTCATATAATTGTACGTAATTATCTCTTACGATCGTTCATATTTCTGTGTTGTTGGTTGTAACCTCTCCTCTTTCATTTCTGATTTTATTTATTTGAGCCCTATCTTTTCCTTGATGAGGCTGGCTAAAGGTTTACCAATTTTGTTTATCTTTTCAAAGAACCAGCTCTTAGTTTCATTAATCTTTTCTATTTTTTTTTTTTTTTAGTCTCTATTTCATTTATTTCTGCTCTGATCTTTATTATTTCCTTCCTTCTACTAACTTTGGGTTTTGTTTGTTCTTTTTTTCTAGTTCCTTTAGGTGTAATGTTACATTGTTTATTTGAAATTTTTCTTGTTTATAGAGACAGGCTTGTGTAGTGATAAACTTCCCTCTTTGTACTGCTTTTGCTGAGTCCCCTAAGAATTTGGATCATTCATTGTGTTTCTCTTTTCATTTCTCTCAAGGTATTTTTTCATTTTCCTCTTGATTTTTGTTGACCCATTAGTTGTTTAGTAGCATGTTGTTTAGTCTCCATGTGTTTTTGTTTTTTCCAGTTTACTACTTGTAATTGATTTCTAGTTTTATACCATTTGGTTAAAAAATATACTTGGCATGATTCAGTCTTCTTACATTTATTGAGACTTGTTTTGTGAACTAACATGTTATCTATTCTGGAGAAAGTCTCATGTGCATTCAAAAAGAATATGTATTCTGCCCTTTATGGATGGAATATTTTGTATATATCTATTAAGTCCATCTGGTCTAATGTGTCATTTAAGGCCAATGTTTCCTTATTGATTTTCATGTGGATGATCTATCCATTGATGAAGGTGAGGTGTTCAAGTCTCCTACTATTCATGTGTTACTGTCAATTTCTCCCTTTATGTCTCTTAATATTTGCGTTATGTATTTAGGTGCTCCTATGTTGGGCATATAGATATTTTAAAAAGTTACACCCTCTTATTGGATTGTTCCCTTTATGATTATGTAGTGCCCGTCTATGTCTCTTGTTACAATTTTTGTTTTGCAATGTACATGGAAAAGTACTTATGGAATTTAATGCCTGTATATCGATGGCAGATAATGAGAATTTTTAAAACAAGTAATAGAAAGAAAAGGAGAAAATAAAAGTTGAAATCAGCAAATGCATTTCTTATATTCTGTGTTCTAAGATCATGATCACTGAAAGCTATGTGCTTATTCAGTTAATTTACTTTAGGGTGCAAGGACAGATGGAGTTGGAATGTTTCTAATTTTAGCAGAGGAGAACTCTGTAAAGAGTTGGCCAAAAAATTAAAGGTGTTAATAGAAGAAAGACTAATGATTGTTTATTTCCAAGAATGATGAAAGTTATTTCTCATAGTTGCCTGAAATATAATTGACAGTTTCCTTGAGTTCATGTCTGCAAGTTTTTACAGGTCTTTGAAATGCAATTAACCCAGAACTGAAAAATGAAAAATACTTTTAAATAACTTATCACACATTTGTAACTTTAATGTCTGCATATTTTGTGATCAAACAGAGTAGCTATGTCAGAAAGACCGTGAAATACAATGGTGTTCACAACATAAAATTTAATGTCTCTCTCACATTACAGTTTTGAAATCAGTGGTCCATCTTTGCTTCTCAAGGACCCAACTGTCATCCACATAATTATCTCACAGTCCTTTATACAGTCTTACTTCATTTTATTGCACTTTGCTTTATTGTGCTTCTCAGATGTTGTGTTTTTTACAAATTCCTGGTGAAGATGTTGTGAATAATGCTGAAATGACAATAAAGGATTTAGAATATTACATAAACTTAGTTGATAAAGTGGTGGCAGGGACTTCAATTTTGAAATAAGTTCTACTATGGGTAAAATGTTGTCAAACAACATTGCATGCTACAGAGATATCATTTGTGAAAGGAAGAGTCAATCAATGAAGCAACTTCATTATTGTCTTATTTTAAGAAATTGCCATAGCCACCCAACCTTCTGCAATCACTACCCTAATCAGTCAGCAGCCATCAACATTGAGGCAAGACCCTCCAACAGCAAAAGGATTATGACTCCAGATGCTAGTTAGCATTTTTAGGAATAAAGTATTTTTTATGCTTTTTTTTGGGGGGGGGAGTGAGGAAGATTGGCCCTGAGCTAACATCTGTTACCAATCCTTCTCTTTTTTTCTTTCCTGCCCACAGCCCCAGTACATAGTTGTATATCATAGTCATAGGTCCTCCTAGTTCTTCAATGTGGGATGCTGCCACAGCATGGCTTGATAAGTGGTATGTTGGTCCGTGCCCAGGATCCAAACTATCAAACGCTGGGCTGCCAAAGTGGAGTGTGAGAACTTAACTACTGGGCCATGAGGCCAGCCCCAACAATAAAGTATTGTTTAATTAAGGTATTTGCATTGCTCTTTTAGGCATAATGCTCTTGTAAACTTAATAGACTATAGTATAGTGTAGACATAACTTTTATATGCACTGGGAAACCAAAAAATTTGTGTGATTTGCTCTACTGTGATATTCACTTTATTGCTGTGGTCTGGAACTGGACCTGCAATATCTCTGAGGTATGCTTATAATGCTGTTGTCATCTTTATGGTTCAAACCCATAGCTGGGTTACAATCAATGAGGAGAAGGAAGATTACTTCAAGGAAGCATGCTTTATGTTTTAAGTCCTAGATCTGTAATTCGTAGTCATTACTTCTGCTCAGAGTCCAGTGATCAGAACTTACTCACAAGTGATGAGAAGGCTTGAAATATCTAGTTAAAAAAACCTTGTTCAAGCCAAAACTTTATTACAATGGAAGAAGGTAAGAAATTTTGTTAAATGATGAGTAGTCTCTACTATAATTATATATATCAACTCCCAAATTTGTATCTCCAGTTGTGAACTTTCTTCCCATTGATCAATTTTTTTTCAAACTTTCCATTCAACATCTCCACTTTTATGTTTTATAGATATATAAAAATGATTATGCCCGGTTAATTTTCATCCTGCTATACTTGCTGACTTTCCTATCTCCATTGGTGAAAACTGCATCCTTCCAGTGCTCAGAAGCCATTCTTTATCTAACTCATCATGATCGGACAAGATCTAGTCAAGGAAACAGAAAACATACTAAGTCTTTTATAAACAGAGAGTTCATTTTTTAAATTTTTTCTTACATATATAATGAAAGTGCCCAGAAAGGAGTTTGAAATTTGGGCAGGTCATATCAATCCTCTGCCAGAAACCTGAATTTTCTCCCAATTTTACACGAAGAAAGCCAGAATCTATACATATGTTAAAATTACCTTCAAAGTCTGGCTCTGCATTATCACTATGATTTCATTATTTATTTTCTTCCATCACTTACTCTGCTACAACCACACATATTTTTCTTTCTCCTTTGCTGTTTCTATAACACTCCTTTCCCTCTCCCACTTTACAGTTTCGGCACTAGCTATCTGCATCATCAAGAATGTTCTTCACTCGAAAAAATAAATTTTTTTCATATTTCACTTTTCTGATGATGTCTAACCTAATGCCGTATTTAAAATTACAATCTACCACTCTCAACATTCTCTCTTCCTCTTAACCCTGTTTCTTTCTCTCTTTCGTATCATTTATAATGTAAAATATAATTTACTTACTCACCGTATGTATTATTTATTGTCTATTTTGATTTATTGCTTATCACTGCAATGTAAGCCACATGTAGGCAAGAAACTATCTCTATTGTTCACTAATGTATCCTAGTACCAAGAACAATGTTTTGCATGTATGTTATCAATAAATATTAATTGAGGCAAAAAATGAGTAAATGAATTTTCTGCATAGAAATTCTCCTGTTCTTCAAAATTACTTTAAAACATTTTTTCTTTCATGTCCTATACAATCCAAGACAGTATTTTTAAATCTGAATTTCAGTGAAAAACAGAAGCATCCACATTAGCTTCACTAACAATAGACTTAATTTTTCCTCAATGTAGTATACTCAGGATTGTTTGGATTTCTGTGTTATTTTGTCAACAGTTTATAGAAATGTTGGAAGTTTTAATACCTGAAGTTTCGAAAGAAGCCTTTCTGATGTGCATTCCATTTCTAGAAAGGAGATATTTCTCTTTTAAAGAAAGATTTTTTAGCTGTGGAAACATAATTAAGTTTCATCAATAACTATGTAAGTAGAAATCCACTTCACTTTGTATGTCAATTTTAAATCATAATGTTCTACTGGTAGAACTTAAATCATCCAAAAGCATTATTTTCCCTAACCTAAATACCAAAGTATTTTATTCATTCATTCAACAAAACCTCAGAAAACATTTATTGAGATAGTACAATACTATACTAGTTACTAGTCTAACCCATGAGGATAGATCACTTTTAAAAAATGGGTCCTTTTAGACATAGAATTGGATAATGGCATTACTGAAGAATAATATACAGAAATTCAAGATGATTGGGTATGAATGGTACAGGAGTATGAGATTCCTCTCTGCAACTGTAAAGATATGAAGCTATTTACCAAGGAGATATCAAGTGTGGAAGAGGTTTCATTGAAACGATAAAGTTCCGTTTGGGGATGTTACCCTTGTTGCTGTGAGACACTTAGGTAGAGAATTTGGAGTGGAAATGTAGGTTCAGAGCTCAGGTAAGAGTCTGGGATAGAAACATAATGTTGAGTTATTATCAGACCAGGAGGAAATTCAATGATGTATGCCAGAAAGAATCTAGGGAGAGAGAATAACCACTGAGTCTTAAGGAACACTAAATTTAAACTATAGAGAGAAGAAAACAGTAGAGGAGAACAATATCATGATCAGAGAGTAGGAGCAGAATGAGGAGATACATATACCCCTTTAAGTTCATTCAGGATAAGTGCTGTGTTTGTACATTTTTGGTGCTTGAAAAAAAGAGAGATGCAATAAATCTTTATTGAATTCAAAACTTCCTTCGTTATATGGCACTGTGTTAAGTATCTTTTAATAATATTGGACTTATTTTTTCAAATTTTGCCAAAAGTCATAAATATTTATAGGGATTTCTGGTTATCTCTTATGATATACTCTAATAAATAAAATGTCACAGTCAAGTGGTATAAACAATTTGAAGATTGTGTTTTATACATATTTCCAAAATTTTTTTACTAATTTATATCCCCACTATCGTTTACAGGAGCATTACAAACATTGATTATAATAATTTTTTGTTTGTTTTTAATTTAGCTAATTTGGGGGGTAAGTCAATTCTTATTACTCCTGTTGTTATAATTTAATTTCTTGAATTTCTCAAGGTGGTAGAAATTTTTTTTCATCTGTCACTATCTATAAACATTTTATTTTTTAAAGAATTATCTATTCATGTCCTTTCATTCAGGGAATATTCCTATTGTGAAAAAGATTAAGAAATGTAATACAACTTTCAAATTAAGAAAATGTTCAGCTAGATTTTTAGTTGAATAAATTATTAGGGTTGTCATAGTAAACCTTGATGTGGAAAAACACAAAATCTCTTGCATGAATATTATGAAATTTTAAGAGTAAAATTAAAGTACCCTAATATATTTTAATATTTTTAAAATTTTCAATGTTACACTTTTTATTCTCTGAAAATAGAATTAATATATTTCATGATCTATATATATTTGTTTAGAGTGTTTTATATGCTTTTAGTGTAATCTAGCAATGATACTTCCTTGTTTATCATCCTTTCTAAATGTAAATGACTAATGCAAACAGTACAATTTAAAATGTAACCAGAAAAATTAGTTGAAATTAAATCTACTTAGTCATTTCTGCCTAAAAGATGTAATAATATGCAATGGTTTTAGGTGTTGCCTCAATCTTCTACCTTGCTGTATCATAGTCATGTTTTCTGAATATATTATGTGTCGTTGATTCTATGTGCCACCAGTGATTTCTCCATCATATATAGAACCTAATTCACTTACAATATGGATTCTGTTCCATTAATTTTGGTATTTTCATAAAGATTTATTCCCTAGTCATTATTACTTATGTAATTTTTCTTCTTTGAGGTGCAATATTCTACAGAGGATAATCACAAGTACTATTATTTCACATATTTTCTGATACATTTGGTAGGTAGGTCTAAAAATCAAACCAAAATAATCACATTTTTATTGATATTACCAGTCGTCTTTTTTTAATACAAATATTTTTTTCTTGTATTTTTTGTCTTTGTTTTTATTCTGATTTCTTGCCTTGCCAAGTCAAATTTCACCCCATGACGGGCTTATTCGATGAATCTAAATTCAAGTAATAGAAAATGTACTCTCCAGTCACCTTCTGTTTATTTGTTCTCCATTCTCACACTTGATTCCCCAGAAAAAGAGAATTTAAGCAAAGAAAATTACATGACTTGAAAAAGGTTTGAGGAACCAGGCTGAGGCTTTCAGCGATACTGTATGTATGTGTGTGTATGTGTATGTATTTAGGTGTGTACAGATATGTGTGTGTGTATGTGACTGTGTGGATAGGTAGGTTGTTCAATAAATAGATTTGCTTTTTTACTGGACATTTACTCTTTGTAATTCCACCCATTCTCCTGATTCATGTTTTGACTCTCACCAATTTCTTTGTCATGGTTTACAATCAGCATAGCCAAAATATGGTCAGACCAAAATTATAATTTAATTTCAACTCTGTAATGTAACTATAAGAGTGATGTCTTTGACCATTTATCTACTAATGTCTGTCTATAGTCATTCAAGGGAAGTTTAAAAAGTGGCATAAATTCTTCACAAGGAATGCTACCTTTTCTGTTTTTCTTACCACTTTAATTTTGGTGTCCATTGCAGTACTAAACACAGCAAGTATTTATTCAATAAGTAAAATGAATATTTTTTTTCTGAGTTGATGAGTTATGATGAGAAATTTATTTCCAAGGTGATCTTTTTGAAAACCTTCAAGATGATGCTTCTTGAAGCATATCATTCTTATTGTGGATATATTATATATCTCCTAGGGAATCTTTTATGCTATTAAACAATATTCTTTTTCTGCAAAATTCTGACCTTTTCTACAGTTCATCATCAAACCTCATAGGAAACAATGTCTAACTCAAGCCCAAGTAATTCAACTGCCAAAAAAAAAATTTAGAGTTCCTTTCTCCAGCATATTATTCTTCAACTGGCAAAATTCTTGGTAGGTATTTATTTAGTTATGTCATTCTCATTTGTTGTTGATTAGAGCACTTATAAAAGGGGAGCAACTGTAGGATCTATATTATATCAATAATTGATAGTGCTGTATAGACAGTATGAACGATTTTTGTCTGCAGCTAGAAGCACCTGGAGAAAAGCAGCTCCGGATCAAAGTAGGCTCATTCAGATCTTAACTAAGTTAACAAATAAAAGGGAGATAAGAGACTGGGAAAAGACTGATCTGAACTAAGCAGCTTTAGCAAAATGATAGTAGTTCCAATCAGAGATTGTAAATTTCTGAATGATACCTTTAGAATTCCATGGGTATAGTTCTGTATTTATCAGATAGAAAATAATTCTAGCTAAAAAACCATTTTTAGGATTAATTATTTTTGCATATCAAAAATAAAGTACAGTTGCATGATATGTTATGGTGTGAATATAGCACAGTTTATTTATCCAAATCCAATTTTTTTTTATTTTGTAGGCATTTGACTTGCTTCTAGTGTGTTTGTTTGTTGCTGTTATGTCCAATGCTGCAATAAACAATTCTGTACATTTCTACTATTGAACATAAACAAGTTTCCCCCCCCCCCCATGGTATATATCTAAGAGAAAAACTGCTGAGACATAGATTTTGTATATGTTCAATTTTACAAGATAATGTGTACAAGAACATGAGTTAACAACATGGATGACTTGTAGAAATATAATATTGTGATGAAAAAAGCAAATTTTAGAATAATACACACAAACCTTTAATACAAAAAGCTGCATAGAACAGTGTATTATTTACAAGCACATACATGAGTTTAAACTATTTTAAAAAGTTTTGGAATTATAAAAATAAAATTCCCAATAATGATGACTTGTGGGGAGAGGCAGAGAGAAGAAATGGGGACGATTGCACAGGAAAGATATTGGCAAAATTCTAGTTGCTAGGTTAGGTAGTTGGATCAGGAGTAATCATTTTATTACATTTTATAGCCATCACATTATATGTACAAATACATGTATTATTAAAAAATTAAAGTTATGATTTCACAATGATTTTTTTGAAATACAAATAATTTTATTCCACTGTTGGTAGACTGAGGACACCTATAAATGGAATCAGAAAAGCTCTATGGATAGATGTATAAAATAACGTTAATAATAGTGATGTATATGAAATGATGAATTAATAAAACTTGAAGAGCTGTCATGACCACAGGAATGTTTGATAATGATACTTAGAAAGTATGGTGTTGTCTATATTTTTGTGAACAATGAAGAATCTATTTTGAGAATGGACAGAAACAAAGCATAAAGCCCTGTTAAAACTGCTTTTTTGTGGATCCACAGGAGGTAGAAGAGAGTGCTCAGGAAGGAAAATCGATAAAGTTCTCTTCCCCCATAGGATTGATCGCTCCAAACACAGAGCCACCAAGAATGCCGTAGGATAAATCCTAAGACCAGCCAGACAGCAGTTTACTATATGAGGTGGCTAAACACCAGGAACAGCAAAGCTGGAGAGGGAGTTCAAATGAAACATTTGAGGGAGTATTCTAGAGTGTTTACCTTTTGCAATAGTGATTTCTAAATACTAAAAAGTTTTATGTCGTGTAATATCTGAATAATAGTTTTTATTGCATTCAAATTTCACTTTATAAAACTGATGCTTGATTGTCCCAATATGTTTTGAATATTTCATGTACTAAATAAATCTTTAAGAGAGTAGAGTTCCTTCTACTCTTGAACTGTAAATGAAATAATTAACTACATATTAATCTTGATCTGATAATCTCTATTTTTGTTTTTTAAAGATTGGCACCTGATCTAACAACTGTTGCCAATCTTTTTTTTTTTTGCTTTTTCTCCCCAAATCCCCCCAGTACATAGTTGTATATTTCAGTTGTGGGTCCTTCTAGTTGTGGTATGTGGGATGCTGCCTCAACATGGCCTAACGAGTGGTGCCATGTCCGTGCCAGGATCCGAACCGAAGCAGAGCAGGCGAACTTAACCACTCAACCACGGGGTGGCCCCAGAAAGTCTCTATTTTTTACATTAAGTATCTTTGTCAAGTGATTCTTTTGTAGTTCTTTTATATAAGAAAAATTTTTAAAAAGAAAGTCAAAACTTCGCTGAGAGTCTTGGAGGTCTATGAAACACACACACTCTCTCTCTCACACACACATACACACCCCAAGTGGCTCTACCAATCAGAAGAACATAATAATGGTAGGTTCAGCTTATAGAAAAGATAAAACTCAGCCTTCACGGCTGGAAATTGCCATATATCCTATTAAGAATTTTCTCTCAGTGTTTTTATTGCTCTCCTCTGATGGAAAAAATGAGAATTACTGCCAAAGAGCAAAACTCACCGAATTTTTATGGTCCTCACTGTGTTGCCTGTTGTTTTAATATCTATAAAATTGCAAAATCTATCCACAAGAATGTAAAATAGGAAAAATATAAAACTAAGACCATCTATGCTGGGTGGGGGAGAATTGTTCAGTTTTAAACAAGCACTATATTAAGATATATAAGAGAAAAGCAAATGCTTCAAGACTTTAGATATTACTGGCAAAACTATTGCATGATCCCTTTGTCCCCTATGATTTGGACAATGAAAATGATAACTGAGTCTAGCCAAGTTGTATTTTTTCTCTTTATGCAATTTTAGAGTATAGTGATATTGTAGAATTATTGTATCTTATTTATTTACCATTTGACTTGTTCTCTTTTGCCAATGATTTGTACCATTTAGCTCCAACTATTAACTTCCAAAATCAGATTCTAGTATAAAACTGAGTTTGAAACAGTTGCCTCATTACCAATGAATATAGGACACCTATGTGCTGCAAGGGAAGGAAGGAGGGTGGAAAACAATCCTAGTAGAAAAAGATATGTGTATATTCAATGTACTAGACAAGGATTGCCAAATATTTTATTAGATTTTTTTGATGTAATTACAGATTGAAAGATATTAGTACAATCCTTATTCTCTTCCAGAACCTCAAATATAAGAATAGTAAACATTTGAAATTTTAAGCAAACTTTCACACTGAAGGATGTAGAGAAGAACTTATTTTGTGGGGTCGTTAAAGTCAAGAACAGGACAAGACACCAGCATTCTCTATATTATTCCAAAATAATGGAATGTCATAATGTATTATATTGTCTTCATTTTTCTTTTCTTTAGCACAGAACACAGACTTCATAGAAATTAGAGGAAATTTTTCCGCCATCTACCTAGATTTTCTCCCAAGGCATTCCCTAGGGGACATCAAAGCAACTGTTACATTCATTCCTAGTTACAGCCAGCTGAGACTCGACAGGAATAATCTACTTGAAGTGATTTTTCTCTGCTAACATTTTATACTTATCACTGTCAAATAGTTATTATCATTGACACCTGGCAGAATTTCAGAATTCTTCATGTTGTCTAACATCTGCCAAGGTTTATACTTAAGACTCAGAAGTTTATTAGGAACTGCTCAAATTAATTACTGTTTCATTAATGATTTTATAGTAGTCTTATATACCGATACTCTATTTTAATGGCCACATATCTTAACACTTAATATATTTTTCCATGAAATAAAAACCAAAATCTACACTATATTTACCATTGTTGAATGGTAACATATTTATTAGTCCCATTCTTATGTAACTAGTTCAGATTTCTGGTCTTCTTATATTTGCTTTCATTACCAAAAGAGTTAGAGGAAAAAAGTCATTAGGAAATTACTCATAAATTATAAAACTTAATTCATATATGTTGATATCTAAATCTTTTCTCATGCAGTGCCCTTTATGGTATAAAATGTATTACTAAAAAATCAAATGAAGAGTGTGGCTAAAATATAATCTGAATTATGTACCAGTTCTTCTTAATTTAGTATTTTATCTACAATATAACCATTAGTTTTATATTTACAACTTTTCATTCTCTACTGAAACTGGGAATTCACACTACATTTCATCCTCTTCTCCATATGAAAATTCAACATATACTGAGTAGTCTTTTGAGGACTGCCAAAAATATATATCTTCCTTAACTTTGCCATCACTAGGGATTATTACAAGATTTTGGTAGCCTTGGCTTTTGCCCAGATGGAAAGCCAAAATTATTCCCATATGCCACTGTTGGCTACAGTGATTATTATATCTCTAACAATCAGGAAAGTTTTTAGTTAGTTGATTTTAATTTCTATGATTTAAAGGTTTTTGCCCCAAATCTATCAATTCATAAGAATGAAGAGTATTGGCTATTTGGGATAATTTGTGTTTGCATACAAATTTTAGGATTGTTTTTTCTATTTCTGTGAAAAACACCTTTGGAATTTTATAGGGATTCCATTGAATCAATATATGATTTTGGGTAACAGGGATATTTTAACAATATTAATTCTCCCAGTCCATGAACATAGGATGTCTTTCCATTTCTTTGTGTCTTCTTTAATTTCTTTTATCAAAGTTTTTTACCTTTCATTGTATGTATCTTTCACTTCTTTGGCTAAATTTATTCCTAAGTAGTTCATTGTTTTTGATGCTATTGTGAATGGCATAGTTTTCATTTTTTCTTTTTCATTGTTACTGTTTGGGAAAGCAATTGATTCTGTTTATGGATTTTATATCCTGCAGCTTTACTGAATTCTTTGATTAGTTTCAATAGTTTTATGGTTAAATCTTTAGGATTTTCCATATATAAGATCATATCATCTGCAAGTGACATTTTTACTTCTTCCTTTCCAATTTGGATGCCTTTTGTTTCTTTGTCTTGCCTAATCCTTCTAGCTGGGACTTCCAGTCCTATGTTGAATAAGAATAGTCAGTGTAGGCAACTTTTTCTTTGTCTTGTTCATGATCTTAGAGGAAAAGCTTTCAACCTTTCACTTTTGAGTATGATATTAACTGTAGGTTTGTCACTTAGGACCTCAAATAGTCAAAGCAATCCTGAGAAAGAACAAAGCTGGAAACATCACACTTCCTGATTTCAAACTATACTGCACAGCTATAGTAACTAAAACAGTATGATTCTGGCATAAAAATAGACACATAGGCCAATGGAACAGAATACCAAGCCCAGAAATAACCCCCTGCATATGTGGTCAAATACTATTTGACAAGAAAGACGATAATACTTAATGGGGAAAGAATAGTCCATTTAATAAATGGTTTTGGGAAAATTGGATAACTATATGCAGGAAAATGAAATTGGCCTCCTATCTTATACTGCTCACAAAGGTTAACTTGAAATGAATTAAAGACTAAGACCTAATACCATAAAACTGCTGGAAGAAAACATAGGAAAGAAGCTCCTTGACACTGGTCTTGACAATGATTTTTTGGATATGCCATCAAAAGCACAAGCAACAGAAGCAAAAATCAGTTAGTGGCCCTACATCAAACTAAAAAGCTTCTGAACAGTAAAAGAAGCAATCAATGAAACGAAAAGGCAACCTGCAGAATGGGAGAAAATATTTGCAAACCATATATCAGATAAGGGGTTAATATCCAAAATACATAAAGAACTCATACTACTCAATAACAGAAAATCTAATTAAAAAATTGGGAGAAGAACTGAATGGATATTTTTTCAAAGAAGATATCCAAGAGGTACATGAAAAGATACTCAATGTCATTACTTATAAGGGAGATGCAAATTAAAACCACAGTGAGATATCACCTCACACCTGTTAGAATGGCTATCATCAAAAAGACAAGAGGTCACAAATGTTGGTGAGGATGTGGAGGAAAGGGAACACATGTTCTGATGGTGGGAATATAACCTGGTTGAGTCACTATAGAAAACAGTATAAAGATGCCTTAAAAAGTTAAAAATAGAACTACCACATGATCCAGCAATCCCACTTCTGGGTATATATCCAAAGAAAATAACAACAAGATATTGAAACGATATCTGCACTCCCTTGTTTATTGCAGCATATTCGTAAGATATGGAAACAACCTAAGTGTCTGTCAACAGATGAATGGGTAAAGAAGGTGTAGTATATATACAGAATGGAATAGTATTTATCAACAGAATTTCCAGATGTATTGAATGAGAGCAGAGGGAGAAAAGGAAAATTCAAGGACAGCACCAAGTTTTTTGGCCTGAGCAATCAGAGGGATGGGCTGTCATCAACTGATGACAGGCTGAGGCTGGATGAGATTTTGAGAAGTTTCAGGAGTTCAATTATAGACGTGTCAGGTTTAAGATGTTAGTTACATATCCAATTAGAGGCATTGTGGAGAAAGTTGGCAAAATAAGCTAGAGATATGAATGCAAAAGTTTTAAACGTGTAGATAGTATTTAAATACATAAGACTAGATGTAACTATCTAGACAGTGAACGTAGATAGAAAAGATATCCTGGAGCACTGCAATATTAATATGTGAAGAAGAAGAGAAAGAGCCATCAAAAGATACTGTTTGAGGGGCCGGCTCAGTGGTGCAGTGGTTAAGTTCACACGGTCCGCTTCTAAGCAGCCCGGGGTTCTCTGGTTCGGATCCTGGGTGCGGACATGGCACTGCTTGGCACGCCATGCTGTGGTAGGTGTCCCATGTATAAAGTAGAGGAATATGGGCATGGATCTTAGCTCAGGGCCAGGCTTCCTCAGCAAAAAGAGGAGGACTGGCAGTAGTTAGCTCAGGGCTAATCTTCCTCAAAAAAAAAAAAAGATACTGTTTCACTTGGCTACATGTGAAGTGATGCTAATTTATGTGTCAGAGATATGTCTTCAGCCACAAAGTAAATAGCAGGCTAATAAGAAAAGTAATGTTAATCCTTGATATATATTCTCATTAAATTATCTCAGTAACCCTATTTATGAATTGTAATTGCCCCCACTCTATAGAAGTTTGTACAAAAGCATACATTGATTGAGTGACTGTCAGGTGTTACCAAGTTTTTAACTGCTAGATAGTATTATAGCTTGTATTGCTCTTGGATACAACTCTTCTTTACAAAAAGAAAGAAAGAAAGAAAGAGAGAGAGAAAACAGCTTCCTACCAAATTATGCATTGATTGGGCATTCACATTGTATTTGTTCAATGAATAAACCACACAGTACATTTTGTTTGGGAATTTAAAAGGACAGCCTATAACTATTTGGATCAAGTCTCAGAACTTCTAATCACCTTTCAGATCCCATTAACTACTATTATTCATTCAGTATTACTTTTCATTATGTTTTCCTTTGACTATTCTTCACTAAATAATAGCTGCTGATTTCCATCTTAGTTTTTTATGCTTTCTCTTTTCCTCTAGAGCCCTTCCTATTCTTGAGATTAAATAATTTCCAATACTCTTTCTAAAGTCTCAATTATATTAATTATTGTTTGTTTCTATTCCTTCATCAGTTTTATACACATTTTGTAGTATATTAAAATAGATTCTAGGACAGACTAGGGAAATAAACAAATAAACAAGCTAAATTAGGAATGGAGCCATACATGAGTGAGACCAACAGAGAAAGGTAAGATACTGTGCATTTAACCCTAAATAAGAAATTAATTAGATAAAAAGGGAGCATTCAAAGAAAATTCTGCTAGAAAATGAATAAATAGAAGGCTACAGAATGTGAGATATGATAAATCTCTCCTAAGTGGATCACAAGTGAGAATATTTATTTTTTGGTAAGGAAGATTCACCCTGAGCTAACATCTGTGCCAATCCTCCTCTACTTTGTTTTGTGGGATGCCTCCGCAGCATGGCTGACAAGTGGAGCAGTTCAGCACCCAGGATCCAAACTGTGAACCTGGGCCGCTGAAGCAGAGCACACAGAACTTTAACTACTCGGCCGTGGGGCCAGCCCACAGAGTATTTTTGATCATGTGTATCTATAAGTTTAACTCTTGAGAATGTTAATTATGTGGAAGTCTTACGTTCTCATACAAAGAATACAATATTATATACTTAATGTTATTTTATTTATTAATGATTTTATTTGTGACCCAACACAGCAGTGTTTTGAATATCATTTGTATGTTATTCAAAATGAATATATGACCCTTTTTTGCCACCAATAGTTTATAATCTAATTAATTGAGATAATATATATAAGCACTTCCTGCATTGCAAGAATATAGTAGATCAAAAGATATTAGCATCCTTTCCTCCTCAGTCATGTTATGTATAATATGTTATATGGTTTTCAGTTTATGAGGGGAGAACATTGGTATTTTTCATTCTTACTCAATGAAACGAGTAAAGATAAATTAAAATTTATTCTGTCAGCTCTCTGTTCATATGACTTATTGTAAGGAGGCACTGAATAACTTTGCCTGCTTAGAAAGACTCTAATTGAACCTATGAAGTATCAGGCCTCCAGATGAACCAGGCCACTTTGTCTTCTATGAGAAGACAATGGAACCAGGGAATTCTTTCTTGCTTCTATCTAGTCCAGGGAGGTGAGTTCCATTTTTGTGTCTGACCAGCAGTGACTCTCATCTTCCACATTTTGGGATCATGAGGATAGCTTAACACCATTTTTTCTAGAATGCTGATAAAGACTGCAGACTGCTGACTAGGACAGATTGACAACTGACAACCTTTTTAAGTCTCAGTCTCTTCCTAAAATTCCACCTCTATCTCCTGGGATCTTAAGGCCAGCTAATCATACCCTGTCGTTCATCAAAAATAATTTTAGTTTAATAACAACAACAGCAAATCTTGTCATCTGTCGTCTCACATGCACTGTCTAAACTGGACCCACAATTATTTTTCAACTTTTAAACTCTATTATTATACATTAATGACTTCAGTATCCATATAGATGATCATCTCAGTGGCCTAGCAACAAAGTTCTAGTCAATCTGATGAGGTAGAACTATCATGTGGCAGCTTCTGGTAAACTCCTTGTCAGAGACAAATTGTACCAAACAAAGTTAAACAAGCTAGGAAGACTTTATTCAGCACTGTTGCAATATGGGAGAGAGATTGAACTCAACTCTGCTGAAACAAAAGGCAGGAGAGTGTTTAAACACTGGCGTGAGTAGTGGAGGTCAGGACAGTAATGAGGGCAGGTTGGTGATTGGGAAGTGTTGAGTACATTGAGTTATTCCTGAGTGTACCAATCTTTTTCTCTGTGATTAAACCATGTTTCCTAATTGAGATTCATCAAAGTTAGGCTCTCATAAAAACTGGGAGATAGAAGCACTACCTTTCTTGATGATTACATTTCAAAAGGATGGCTCTAGGACTTTCTTGGGTTGTAAAATTGGCTAGAAGCTGGGAGATGACTTATATACATTTAAAAGGGGCAAAGGAAGAATTTGCAATGATAAGTTTTCTAATGTAAATGCCCTAACAAAAGAGACATCAGGGACCTACAGTGAGAAAGAAATCTGTAGAAATTTTGATCAAGCTAAGAGGAACGTTAAGGTAGTCTTGGTTATTCCTTAACAGCAACAAAAAAGATATGTTACCTTTGTCCCTTATTCATTCAGTCCTCCATCCTAATATCTAGAATATAGATTATTCTTTGGACTATGAGGTTAAGGGCTGTACCTTAGGGATAGCAGAGTAGTGAACTGAAGAGATCTGGTCTGGGAGGCCATTGTGAAGCAGAGAGTGCCGTATCAACCCTGACCTGCAGACTTCCAGATATTTTGAGTGTTTAAACCATTGGGGGGTTGTGATCTCTGTTACTCTCAGTTGAACATAATCCTAACTTTTACTGCTATTTATTGAATTGCAATGAATCCAAATAGATTCCGTAATAGCTTCTCAGACCTTCACCAACACATATGAGTGCCCTTTGCCTTGAAATTCCTACGTTTGTTTACTCTCTATTCTCATTTGTTATGTTTTATATACAAATATATGTATATATATTTTAAAGATTGACACCTGAGCTAACAACTGTTGCCAATCTTCTTTTTTTTTTTCTGCTTTTTTTTTCCCCAAATCCCCCCAGTATATAGTTGCATATTTTAGTTGTGGGTCCTTCTAGTTGTGGCATGTAGGACACCACCTCACCATGGCCTAACGAGCGGTGCCATGTCCGCACCCAGGATCTGAACCCTGGGCCGCCGCAGCAGAGCGTGCAGACTTAACCACTCAGCCACAGGGCCAGCCCCATATATATAAATATTTTACTTGCCAACTTAGTTCAAAGCTATATCTCATATTTTGTACACTTCTTAGAGGATAACATGGTAAATACCACATTAATTTACCCTCAAGTATTATTTGTTTGAACAATTATTTTAATAACTTCTGTATTTCAAAATAGTGCAGAATTTCTAATAGATGTTTTTGTGTGATCGTGGGACTATATCAGAGAACATGGAGGCTTGTGAATACGTAATTGTCTTTGCAACATATTATTCTAAAAAGTGAAACCATTCTCCTAGCGTGGGAGAATGGAGACTAGTATCTATTGCTGATTGATTTGATTACTGAGTGATTTGGAATAATATCAAAGTAAAACACAAAAAGTATACAAGAGAATTTTTCACATTTTAGAAAAAGTCATAGTTTACTCAGCTTTTCTGGCACCATTTTTCAAATAAAATTTTAGCTAATTCAGAATATAGAGAACCTCAAGTTTAAAAATAATGGTCTTTCAAGCTCAAGCAAATAGAACATTTTCTCATTTTTATTACAGGTATTTTACTGAGACCTTTAAAACTGAAATAAATAACGTCAAAGCTCAGTGAAGAAATATGGTCCACAATAAATATTAAACAACAAGATCATAATGATAATGATTTTTTCATTGAGGACAGCTTTGAATTTTTGATTCATGCAAACTATTAGCTTGAAGCCCTAATAGAGTATTGATTGCATATACTCTAAATAACAATAAAGAGATCCTCACAATTGAAAAATATCACATGAGAGTTTCTAATTAAAGTTGTAATTTATTATTATAAAAAATAAATGTTATTGCTATAATTTATGATCACTATACCTGAATAACTAACTCTGGTTGTGATCAATACATACTGACTAATAGAACCGAGTTGGTTGTAATTTTTTCCAAGCACGAAAACCAAGACACATTTGTAAACACCAAAATTGTCTTTCTTTAAGCAATGCATTCTGTCAGCAGTAATAAGGTAAACATGTAAATAAAAAGAAGCCAGTTTAACTATTGGTTTTATTTTAGATGGAATTAAATTAAATTAAAATTGTGACATATATTTGAATATCCAAGAGTCAATTGATATATTCAAATAAGTTTAGAAGAGTAGAGTGGGGAAAATATGTTTGAAAAGTGGTATCTCAAAATAGAAAGTACGTTTTAAACATGATCTTGGTGGGTGATGAAAAAAAGAATAACCACTTCCTATTGCTAGATAACGATCAAAGTTGAGACAGTCACTTTTACATTCAATCCTAGTATGGAATTTATTCATTTGTAAATGAGAGTAAACACTGTTCTAATTATACTTACATCACTAATTTTGTCCACAAGCATTTATTGAGTGCTCCCTATGTGCTGAGCATTGTTCTAGTGTGTTTAGGATTCTGTATTTATCTCGGTCTTAAGAAGGAACTCAGGGCTGAATAAACAAGAGAATAGTGGAACAGTGCTGTCTTTGGACTCTAACTGATCAAATTTCATCTATCAGGGCCACTGCATGAACTTTGTCTGTTATTTAATTTGGATGTGTCTCTGTTTCTTCCTCTGAAACATAAAGAAAGTAATAACTAATTTGCTGGGTTGTTGTAAGGGCTAAATGAGATGATATGAAAAGTGCTGGTAAATTATAGAACTCAACAGATAGCAGCTTACTATAATTAAATAATAATTGAGTAATAATTATAAACCGTTATGTGCATCAACAAACATATTACTGGTGGTCAAGATTTCAAGTATGAGATCACGATATCTAAATACTCACTTTGGATGGTTCTTGCCTCATTTGAATACAAAACATGAGCTACATCCAACATTCATAAAAAATGTATATGTTGTATCTCATATATGTTCACAAATATTTCCTAATCAGATTCCATCTGGTAGCATCTGGGGACTGCCACTGGTAATCCAACATAGACAGCCTCAGAAACAGGTAACCATCATATTTGGGGGACAGCTTTGTTGCTTCTAGAGAGTGTCACTGTATTGGCATGGCGCTACCACTTCTTCTAATGAGACCACAGAACAATTGTTCTACTTTCGGTTAATGATTTTTCTTTTCAGCTAACAATGCCAACTACTGGAATCCTTTGGATGCTAAAGCTGCATGGTAGTCTGTGACTAAATTAGAAAGAATATTGCTTTGCATTCAGATTGTATTCTATTAGAAATAATCAAAATCCTGCCATTTTGTGCCTTAAAATTTTAGAATTTTCAGTGAATCAGTTCTTTTAATTTACAATTATCACCCTCACTATGAAATTGTATGATTTTCGAATCCACTGTTTAACTTACCTGCCTGAATTTGCAAATGATATTTATGATTATTGTTCTTTTATCTTCTAATATTATTAATTGCATGTATTGAATGGCATTATTTCTTGAATATAAATTCTCAAAGTGGCATCAAATAAATAGTCTCGAGGTCTCTGTTAACAAAATATTTAAATCCACAGTATTAGCCCACTTCACACACGTGTTACCTATTATCCTATTTAAATTCTGAAACAATATGTATTTTTATCAGAATTTTTCAAGGACTGCTACAGAGAACGTTAGACTCACAAAATGCTCAGTTAGAATGCACAATCTACCAAGGTAGGAAGTTTTGTCTGTTTCACTCATTGCTATATTCCTGGCGCCCAGAACAGTGCCTGATACTTGGAAGACACTAAAAGAAAGTTTTGCTGAGTGAGTGAACGAATGAATGAATGAATGAGACAAAAAGAGAAATTATTGAGGAAATACTGAAAACTGTATTCTAATCTTACACATTTATAGTACATATTAGTATATTAGAGCCTGTGAGAGATCTTGCATCAAATAAAACTGTTTATCTAAATTTTTATACTCAGTTTCCTACAGAATCTTTTCAACACCTGTAAAAATCAATTGGAATACAAGTTCCAATGGCTATATTTTGGAAAACCAAATTGTTTACACAATTCAGTTTATGGTAGTCCCCTCTTATCCACTGGGATAAACCCTCAGAGGATGCCTGAAACCCCAGATAATACTGAACCCTTATATATACTATGTTTTTAGTATACATACTTACCTATGATAAAGTTTGATTTATGTTAGGCACAGTAAGAGATTAACAACAATAACTAATAATAAAATAGAACAGTTATAGCAATATACTGTAATAAAAGTTACTGTAGATCTTAGCTACCTCAGCATTTTTTTTCTTTCCTTGTTATGTCTAGAACTTTCACCTTTTCACTTAAAGGAAGCACTTTATGGCTTCTCTTTGCCAGCATCACTGCTCTTGCACTTTGGGGCCATTGTTAAGTGAAATGAGGGCTACTTGAACACAAGCACTGTCATACACAACAGTGGATCTGGTGATGGAGATGGCTACTAAGTGAGAAATGAGCGGACAAGGGATGATTCACATCCCAGTTAGGATGGAGTAGGGGCAGCACAAGATTTCATCACTCTATTCAGAATGGTGTACAATTTAAAACATAAATTGTTTATTTCTGGAACTTTCCATTTAATATTTTCGGACCATGGTTGACTGCGGATAACTGAAACTGCAGAAAGCAAAACCATGAATAAAGGTGGATTACTGTACATAAGGTCATCAAATTAACTAAAATTGATTTTTAAAAATGTTATTAATTTTGTTTTTTATCAGTTAGAATGTCAAATTTCAATCTTAATATGGATACATTCAACAGTGATATTTTTTCACCCTGAAAAATCAGTATTTTCAGATGGATGAAATAATTTGCTTCTCCTTGGCTCCTTTCCTGTCATCCTTACTTTAAACTGACAAGCTAATCTGAATTTCTTCCTTTCTGATCCCAATTTATTTATCCAGAATTAATTGCCTGATTATTTGCTCTTCAAGAAATGCTGTTTCTGTTTCCACAAAGGGATCCATTAACGTTCGTTTAATATTCAGTTTACTAAAGGCTTCTCCTCTGCTTAGTACCCACCGAAGACAGTAAAAGGCACACAACTCTTTTCATCTGAAACATCATTTAAAGAGCAAGTCTTGGCTCCCAGTTCCCATGCTGTTCTTTTCTCTGATTCCTTAGAACATAACTGGAAATGTTGCCCACAAATTGCCATTGACTGGCTACTCTGTTAGGCTTTATAATGGACTGCAAAAGAGAAGCACGATCTCTAATTCAACTGCTTCCATCTAGAAAAAAAAGAAGATTCATTGATCCTACAGAGACAAAGCATCAGGCACTCAGAAATCCAATTCACTTAAAAAATTAAGCCTGTATCGTTTGTCAGTCAAATCTTCATTTTATTCTGAGAGAAGACTTAGTATTGTACAACTACTTTGCAAGCACTTTAGCAAAAAGATTTGTACATTGACAAATTAAGTAATGCTTTCTCTTTCTATTCTATGTCTTTATTTTCCTTTCACTTGTTTTTTTATTAAAAACTGTAATGAGAATAATGACCACAGTTGGAGGTAAATGTTTTACTTCAACAATGCATACAAAAACTTCACAGTCAATTAGGGGCCTGCCGGTGAGGCAGCGGTTAAGTTCACACTTTTCGCTTTGGCAGCCCGGCCCGGGGTTTGCCAGCCCAGGGCTCCCCGGCCCAGATCCTGGGTGCGGACATGGCACTGCTTGGCAAGCCATGCTGTGGCAGGTGTCCCACATATAAAATAGAAGAAGATGTGCACGGGTGTTAGCTCAGGGCCAGTCTTCCTCAGCAAAAATGGAAGGATTGGCAGCAGATGTTAGCTCAGGGTTAATCTTCCTCAAAACAAAAACAAAAATGAAAACAAAAAACTTCACAGTCAATCAAAAATTGTTTTTTAAATAAAAAATATTTCCCTCAATAATTTATCAATAATTTCCTCGTATGTCAAAAATTCAAGTCCATTGATTATATGGGCTACTGTATAGGTAAGATGGTTACAAGAACTAAGTCTTGAATATGAACAGATTTAGCTGCTAACTGACTGTATGATTTTGATCAAAGTATTTACTCTTTGAGCCTTGTTTTGTGTACAGAAATGGCAACATTAAACTCTTTACTGAAGAAGACAATAGGTCATGCTAATTTAACTTCTGTAGCCTTTTTTTCTTTAAACAGGATCTTGTGACTGAGCTTTTATTCTATAGTTTATGCTCTATATACTTTGTAATAAAATGGGTTTTTAAATTATGTTAATAGCACAATTAATATAATAAATTAATAACACCAATTTATTTGTCTTTACCAATAAATCATATCCTTCATTGATTCTCTTAAGCCTATTTCTACAATAAATAATGTGTGAGATACAAGCAGAAAGGGAGTTATCAACAGTTTCTATCATGCAACACGTAATATATGACCTAACCAATTATTGTACGTCTGCTTCTGCCTGTTAGTATAGAAGCCAATTTACAGTAATGTCATTAAGATGATTCACTGAAAAACAGTTTCCCTTTTAACTCCCTTACCTCAAATGGTATTCTCATTTGGCAATTTAGGTAACTAAATTTCTAGATAATTAACACACAGTGTCAAAATACTAGACTTAGGTAATGTTTCAAATTAGAGATATTTATATATATAGATATATCGACAGTTTGCTTTTGTAAGCCTCCTGTTTGTGTACTGAATATTTTTAATTCAATGTCTTTCAGTTAATGTGATGCTAAGGGTAACTAAATTACTTATAAAGTTGGATAACGTATTTTGAAATATGTTAAAGTATGTTAAAATTTGGGGTAATTATAATGATTAGAAATTATTATAATTTCAAAACAGTCTAATATTTTGGCTCATCCTTCTTCATATTTATCTTTCGCGGATTGTTTTCATGCTGTACTTCATTTAAAGGACAGCCATGATCATAAACATATAGTTGTCAAGCCTTTGAGATCTCCGGGAAATACATCTTCCTATACAATGCACTAACAAAATGGTCAGGATTTTCCTAGTGTGCCACCCAAAAGGGAGCCATGCTATTGCTATCTTCATTGATGGGAGAACTTCCAACTTACCTTTGAGAAGAACTGAAAAGATTGAACTGGGGACACTTTTTTTTCTTCTGAAAAAGAATAGTAATATTTTTAATACTATTAAAAATAAAATAAAAATAATATTTTTCTTCTGGAATAATACTAATATTTCTGTGCAATGTAATAAATGCCTTTAACTCAAGAGATATATAGGTACTTTATATAGTATTTATAAATATATTTTTCATTCAATCAACTAACTGTGTTAGCGCAATTCTCAAACTTGTGAATGGATTACAGGAATTTTAAAATTTTACGTATAGATGTATATGTGTATTTTTTCTATTGTACATATGTATATAGTCCTATCCATAAATGAATGAAGATTCATCAGAATGAATGAATGAGCTTTTATTCATTCATTTAAGTGAATGTGTGTGTGTATATACAAGTTTATATATACATATATAAGCGTATGTATATATATAAAACACACACACAGGTACATATATATATATATATATATATATATATACATACACACACACAGAGGTTTATACACATAAGTTTATACGGGTTTTTACATATATGTGTATGTATATATACAGGTATATGAAATGTATGAATTGTTCAGCTGAGTATAAGTATACAAAAATCAATGGGGAAATAGTTTTTCTGAGATTTTTTGCTAGTTATAATATAAACATATAAGCATATATATGTGTTTATATATATAGCATATAGCTAGCCATCTTTTTCTTCTATGTAATACTGGTAAAATAAATGAACTTTATTTACATATCAAAATTATGCTTTTTTATATTATATTTAGTAACTAAAACTTTATTCTGATATTTAAAAATTTAGGAAAAGTCTACGGACATCTGGTAAAAAAGTTATATTGCATGTAGAGATTACAAATACAATTCGTGACAAAATGATTGACCACGCAGACCAATTTAATTGCCAACCACGATGATTTCTCTATGTTTTAATATATTGGATCTAGAGTTTTCAAGCCACTTATTTTCAGCTTAGAAAATATTTAAGACTGCTTAGAAACCATTTAGGTGAGATGTTATGCATTGTACTGACATGAGGTTAATCTGGAGAGGACAATATTCAGATGAGAGCATTAATTTAACCTACGACTGAACAACTGGACCCACCCCCAATTACACTATGTGTTCGAACATCTTCAAATCAACCTGATTGGAAAAATATCCTCAAAATTGTTGTTTATTTAATTTTGATATATCTCCAAAATTCATATTAAAGATTCATGAACAATTGTAGTTTCATATCAGTGTATTTTTGTTTAGCCATGACTAACCTTTCTCATCAAAGCTTTGACCAAAATCTTATCCTAATTTAACAATAAAGTTAGGAATTCTGGGACACAGGGATAATGGTTTGTCAAGAGCCATTCAAGAAAAAGGCTTTAACCAATTATATCACACACGCAATTTTTCCCCTACTATGTAACAAACTATCAAAAATGTAGGGGCTTACAACAACACCCGTGTATTATCTCCGAGTTTTTGTGAGTCAGGAGTCTGGGCATAGATTAGCTGGATCTTCTTCTCAGTTCTCAGCAGGGTGAAATCAACGTATTGGCTGGAGCTGAGAATGTGATCTGGAGCTGGAGTCTTCTTTTAGACTCATTCAGGTTATTGGAAGAATTAGTTCCTTTTGATTGCAGCCCCACTTTCCCACTGCCTAAGTCGGGGCTCTTCTCAGCTCCCAGGTGACGCTCTCAGGTCTTTGATTTGTGGCTTCCTCCATTGCTCCTTCACATTAAAATCTTCCTAAATTCAGGGGCCGGTCCCGTGGCCGAGTGGTTAAGTGCTCACTCTCCGCTTCAGCAGCCCGGGGTTTCATCAGTTTGGAACCTGGGGGCTGACATGACACTGCTCCTCAGGACACATTGAGGTGGTGTCCCACACGCCACAACTAGAAAGACCCACAGCTAAAATATACAACTATGGATTGGGGTGACTTGGGGAGAAAAAGCAGAAAAAAAAGATTGGCAAGAGTAGTTAGCTCAGGGGCCAATCTTTAAAATAAAATAAAATAAAATCTTCCTGAATTCAGGAGGATGCAGACACTTTAAGGGACACACTTGATTAGTGTAGGCCCACAAAAATAATCTTCCTTTTGATTAGGTCAAGTGATTAGTAACCTAATCAGGGAAGTCGTACCCCATCGCAGTCACAAATTATTCCCAACTTCAAGAGGAGAGTCTTGTTCGGAGCACCACAGTCAGGATCAAGCATCTGCAGGCCATTCTAGAACTCTGCCTATCATAATATATCTGCGGCATCATGGGTCATGAAATACTAGTTACGTGTGAAGTCTGCACCCTACTTTTTACTGTGCTGTGGGGTATACTTTGCTTGAATTGATACTGAGAGACGCTTTCATATTGACAGTCAGGTCTACTTTTGTTTTGATAAATAGCAGCCATAATTATCTTTTGAAAATGCATATCAAATCACCATAGTCTTTCTCCCACTAAAAACACCTCCATGGCTCCTTATTTATTAAGATGAATAAGACCAATTGGCCCTAAAAGACTGAGAAGTCCCTATCACAGCAGTATCTTCCCACACCAGCATCCCACCTGCTCTCCTCCGTCCCTTTGCTCTGGGCTGTGAAAAGACTATGTTTCCACCATGGGGCACTGCGCGTGCCACTCTCTCTCGTTGGCGTGTCTTCACTTCCCAGTTCTCCTAGATGAACTATATTCAGCCTTCATTCAGCAGTATCAGTGCCTCAGAGAATCTTTCTCTGATCTCTGTAACTGTCAGTTCTATTGGCAGCCCTTTTCATAGTTGCAATTTTCTGTCTATTTGTGTGATTATACATTGTGTTCAACACTAGACTGTGAGTTCCCTGAGGGAAGTGACCTTGCATAATTTTGTTCATTATTATATCATTAGAGCTTAATAATACCTTAACTGAATGAAATAGTGTAGAAAATTAAGAAATCTTAGAGTCTCAAAAAATGAAAAATCTTCCCTGGAAAATTTTAAGTTTATAATTTTCAAACATTTCTTAATTAATTCTAGTATAAACATCATGCCAGGAGACAGTTCTCTCTGGATTTCTCTGTTTCTCTGCACATTTCAGGCCTTTTTAGGAAGGGAATTATCAGCTGTGATAAAGACAGAGGACATATCAATCACTCTCTGGAAACATTTCAGGACAGTAAAAATTCTCCTCATCTTTCTGAAGATTTGCTTACATTCTAGAGTAATAATAAACTTAGACACACCTTCCCCAGAGAGACATTTGATTAAATTTCAAGGTAATAAACTGGAGACCTTCCCCTCTTCATATCTAGAGAAGATTCTTTGACATTCCTAGTTAAAGATGAAGTCTCCTTCTTTCTCCAGCAAGGAGGATGAGCAGATGTGCCAGCTGCCCTATATAAGCAGTACGTGTTATGATCATGCGGTTCTTCTCCTGTGATGTGAACTCACTGCATGTTAATACCAGATATTCACTGTGTGCGATGGCCTGAATGTTTGTGTCCCCCCGCCAAATTCACACATTGAAATCTTAACCCCAATGTGTTTATATTTGGAGATGGGGCCTTTGGAGGTGAGAAGGTCATGAGGGGGGAACCCTAGTGAATGGGATTAGTGTCCTTATAAAAGAGACCTCGGAGAGCTTCCTCCACACTTCAATCCATGTAAGGACACAGCAAGAAGACAGCCATCCATGGACCAGGAAGAAGGCTCCCACCAGATGCTGAATCTGCTGATACTTTGGTCCTGGACTTCCCAGCCTCCAAAACTGTGAGAAATAAATTTATGCTGTTTATAAGCCACCCAGTCTACTGTATTCCATTATTGCAGCCTCGAACGAACGAAGGCATTGTGTTACCCGGTGAGGATTTGGGCTCAATGAACTGGCACTAAGATGCTACCCTGGCTGGCGTTTTTGATGTAATACATGGTCTATTTCTCTGTTGCAGAAATCTGATATTTCTGTCAGAATACATGAAACTGTGTAGACCGACTTGTTAAAAAACTTACAAGTAGGGCAAAATCTTAGACTCTTTCTGGCTTAACATATATTACATAAAATATTCTACAGAAACAAATAGTAGTACCTGTTCTCAAAACAGAATTAATCACATCACTCCAAATAATATACTTAGTATTTAGATAAGTTTAGTTTTTCCCAAGATCTTGGAGTCCATGGCTTTTAGTTTATGATATTGTCCAAAAGACAAGCAAGCATCTATGACTGGTGTAAAAATCAACAAAATGTAATTAACTTGAAAGGGCATAAACTATGACGTGTATAATAATCATGTATGTATGCAATGACTTTGACCACAAATTTGGGGAATCAATCTACCTTCAATAATGACCAGGTGGCTATAAATTTGGGAGTACCCACTAACTCCCCAGGTGGGACACTTTGCTAGAATAGCTCAAAGGATTCAGGAAAGTGCAGTACTTACAATTTCAGTTTTATTTTAGCAAATGGATACAAGTCATAAGCATCCAAAGGGAGAAACTCACTGGGAGAGGTCTGGAAGGGAACCAAAGGGAAAGCTTCCCTCATCTACAGAGACACATTATGCACTTGGCTCTTTGATATGTGGCAATATGTAGAGTATTGCCAACTAGGGAAGCTCATCCAAGCTGCAGTGTCCAGAGTTCTTATTGGGATTTCATTAAGTAGGCATGGTTGATTGAATCATTGACCAAGTGGTTGAACTCATTCTCCAGCTATCTTCCCCTCCTAAGAGATCAATCTGCCCCTCTAACCACATGATTGGCCTTTCTGGCATGACCACCATCCTGAGTCATCGTGTTAGCATAAACTATGAGTCACCATGAGTCCATGAGTCCCTTATTAGCAGAATGACCTGAAGGGCACTCCATGAACAACAAAGATACTCTGATCATTTGAGAAATTCCAAAAATTTAGGAATTTCCAGGAACTGAGGACAAAATCCAGCCATTTTTTTATTACACTGTGTATATTATTAATAAGAAATAAGCATGTGGAATAAATAAATTCTTTAATAGTCTGTTTTTAATAAATATTTCAATGAGAAATGTCAAGATCTCTTGAACAGGTAGAGCAAGTCCTTAGACTTCTACTTTACTTCCAGAGTTGTTACTACTTTCTACGAAGAGGCAGATGTTAGCATACAATAAAAAGAATGTCAAAAGAATGATGCCTATTTTAAAAACTCTTATTCTGTGTTTATAAAACCAAGAGAATATTATCACTTGAAACTTCCTAGCAGAAACAGTATAGCTATCATCAGTTAAGATGCTGGATTAGATAACTTCTAAAATATTTTCCTATTCTAAGAACATATTATTTTGTAATTTGTGACATAATAGTGCTGTATTGTGTCCATTCTGAAATTGTGTACAACATTGATTTCAAAATGTGGTCCTTTTTTCAGTTCTCCATATCTCAGTGAACGGCAGGAATATTCATTCAGTTTCACCAGCTTAGAAGCCCAGGCACCACTCTTTTTCACCTCTCACCTATACATGGAATCCACCATTAAGATCTTTGATGAATGTGCCAAAAATAACCCCAATTAATTCACATCTGTTCATCTTCACCATCACTAACTTCATACAAGATATAATCATCTCTTTACCTAGACCACCAAATGACTTCTTTCTGAACTCCAAACATGATTCGCCTTGGGTCACCATGTGATAAAATGCATGTTTTAAAGCACTAATACGAATCTTAGAAAAATAGACATGCTATAAAGCCTCATTTCTTTTAGTACATGCATATTTATATTTATACCACTTACAAATGTAATTGAAATAGTGCTGTCTAATATGTCCTAGTCCAAGCCACCATTTTTTCTTTCTTTCTTTTTTTTTTTTTTTTTGAGCTGTGCACTGGGGAAGAAAGAGAAATTTGGGGAGAGAAGCAGAAATGATTGTGTGACTTCTTACCCAAAGTCCAACAGGATTAAATATCTCTCTTTTTCTATAATCTTAATGTTCACATATTTTAAAATTAATATTAGTATTCTGTTTTTCACAGTGGCCCATTTGAGTTTGTAAATTCCACTGATAATGACTTTAGGCAACTGCAACTTCATAAATTTTATTAGGCAAAAGGTCCTCCAGGTGCGTTTAAGCACTATCCTTTTGTATTAGTTCTTCAAAGGGCATATGTATAAAAATTCATCCTGAAATATCAAAAGTGACTGTGAAATCTGCCACTTAATTTATCCCAGAAGTCATATTGTTTTGTCAAGTTAAAATGGTAATAGTGTATCCTCCTTTTGTCTCTTCATAAAGGACACTATCGAGGAAATGATTGTCCAGTGATGTCAAAGTCACTGAGGCAGTGAAATGAACTTCATCACTCATATCTAACAGAGAGAGTCATTGAACTGTATTAAAATTAAACCTATATTTTATTTCTCGGACTAGACAGACTATGAGCAGGAACTGAGCTCTAATAATTCTGCTTTTGGAAAAAAAATAGTTACTTCTCTACTATTTCAAAAAGTTTTGGAGGGCAAATACACTTTAGGTAGAATTTTTTGAAATAATGAATCAAATGCATAATTGCTGGGAACTCTTTTAAACACTAAATTGCATTTGTGCAAGGAGGTAGCAGGAATGGCTTACAGTTTCTTCTTCACTTTTTTGAATTAATCAAATTCTTCAGGATGAGGATTTCATTTCAAAGACTCTCATGTAGTTAGGTATGGCCATGTAACTAAACTTTAGCTAATAGCATAAAAACAGAAGTGCTGTAGGTCAGCTGCTTGGAATTTCTTCCATAGACAGTTGACACAAGTGCTTTCCTGCTTTCTTTTGTCCTTTCCTGGCTCCTGCTGCCTTTGTACAGATGTACTGACAAGTGCTGAAGTTCCCATATACTCCAAAGGGAAAATCAATAAAGTCTATTAACGATGGACTAGAAGGGTCCTGGGTGTCTAGGGACTTTCTGAAGCAGCGTTGCCATACCAGCCCCGGCTTGCAGACCTTCAGACTTTATATGAAATGGAAATATACTCTTACCATCTCTTATTTATGACAGTTTGATTTTGGTGCTTCCAGTAAATTCTAATCCCAATAGATATGGGATTAGATTTATCTTTTCCATGAAATTAAAGATATTCCAGTCAGTGTAATATGCTATAAATTGTGTATTACAGGTCTTTGGCAAGGAAGTACAGAAATAGAAAATAAACATTTAGAAACTTTAAGAGTAATTAACGTTGACATGCTATTTTTATTGTATCGTACAAAAGTATTCATCTGCAATAAATTGGGAAAAAATTTTAACAGGGATTCTAACCACAGATAATTTGAGAGTGTTTAGGCAACATGTATTGTGTGTGTATGTGTGTGTGTTTGTGTGTGTGATTTTTATTTCCCTTCATGACCAAATGTCTGATGGAGGACAGGCTTTATCTAGAGAGCCTAAAATTGCTAAACAGATATGAAGTCACTCTGTGTCTGTTCTCAGTTTCTATTGGCCCTGAAAAATGATCAGGAACTCACTGTAACTACTCTTGGAATTATATTTCTTGCGCCAAATATATTCCAAAACCCAGATATGAGAAGAGTGCGAAGCATCTATGGGAGTCTCGAGATTCCAGTGGAGATTGTGAGAGTATCTCTCTGCTGAAACTTTGGTCCTAGATGATCCAAGTTCAGGTTGTGAGTGTATAATGATAACCCCAACTGTGGAGAAATATCTACCACCAAATGATTTATCTTGGCCAAGAAAAAGGTCAATACAAATGACAGTTCTTGAATAACACAAATGGATGGAGTTAAAGGTAAAACGTTTTTCTAGAAGAAGTGGAATGCTATTGCTGAAGAACGGAGAGAAGAGGGTGGGGGAAGGAAAGCAAGACAGGAGGGAGGGAGAAAAAGAAGATGGAATGTAATTTGTTCTATTTCTTGTAACCTCTGTGTATGTAGGGTGATAGTGAGATGTTACAGGAAGAAGTTTCAACGGGGCAATGGTTAATTTGTTAAAGTATTGCATCATCCCTTAGCAAAGAGGAAAATAAAACTTGAAAAAGATGATTATTGTTTTTCTGCAGAAAGTAATATTTCCCCCAAACAGCCTTTACAAAACAAAAAAGAAAAGAAGAGCAAGCCATACATGTTTCACAAACAACAGAATTTTCTTTTTCCTTGTCTTGATGATTTTCCAGGCAATATGCAATTCATTTCAACTTAGTTGCTTTATTTATTGCTCAATTTTGCTTCTTCCTTATTTTCTATTGCAGATTGCTTTATAAAGTCTATCAAATATACAACTTAATGAGTACTCCAGCCTCTCGTTTTACTGCCGACCATGAACAATGCAGAAAAAAAGAGAAAGAAACAGCTTTATTATTACCTACTGCCACTTAAAGATAAACTATGGCTCTGTTATTAGAGGGAATTGGATGCCTTTTGCAATCAGATATGGAGAGAATGTAATTCTTGAGGGTAAATAACATTTAACTAAGAAAGAGGTACAAGTATAATTAAATTACAATTCTCAAAACAAAACAGTGATGTTTCTTATGTAAATAAAATAGACACTGAAACAGCAGTGGTGTGTAGCTGAGATGTTTTTAGGAGTAAAAATAAATCAAATTGTATTAAAATTTAAGTAATATACTTACTGTACTTACTGAACGTATCTTTTACAGGTAATGACTAAACTTTATTATGTACTTACTTTGTTCCAGGTACTGAATTAAATCATATTAAAGGCTAAGAACCCCATTTCACAGATAGGAGCTTGCATCTATTTTTATATGGCTTTTGCGTAAACAAGTTTATGTTAGAACAGAAAAAAAAAAGGAAGAGAAATAAAACAAAATTATAATAAAATAATAATAACAATGATAATAAACAAAAGCAAGAACAACAGGAAAAATATTTTAAGTACTTAGAAATGAAAATGTAGGGGAGGAAAAGGTTTTTCTCGACCCTATTAGGGTCCCTGGCTGGATCTAAAAATTAAACTGGCAAAGACTGATTAACAGGAGAAAAGTATACAAATATATGCATGTAAGTTTTGTGCAACACGGGAGCCTTCATAAGGAAAGGAAGAGCCAAAGAAACAGACTGATGTATTTTCATTCTAAATTTAATGAAGAGTAGATAGCCGTGGAGGAATATGACAGGTTAAGGAGTATGAGGTGGTTGCAGCAAACTGGGGGAAACACTGCAAGTCCTGTTTGTTAGGATTCTTCTTGACATCACTTGTCTACAGAAATAAGGGCTATTCCTTTCCTCTGGGCATAGGAAAGGCAGCTATCCCTGGAGGGTTTTGTGACCTGTTTCAGGAAAGAAGACCAAGGAGTAGCGAGAAGGGCCCCGAGTGGTCTTGCTGCTTCTGCAGTTTTCTCAGACTCCTTCAGCTTAAACTATTCAATATGCCAGGGTGCCATATTTTGGGGTAATGTGTCCTGAACCCCTTCAAAAACTATTTTTCCTAGTGGCAGGTACACGTTGAACACTGGGAGATGTAACTGGGAGTTTTTTTTTTAATTGAAATACAGCTATAATCTTGACAGGCATTAAAACTTCAATTACTCTCTTTACTCTTGTTATTATGCCTTTTTACAAAAGAACTGTAGGAATCTGAACAGATGATGAGTTCCTTAATAAACATTATGCCACTAATTTATATTTTAACAAATTGAAAATGTTAACGCACCTCCTTAAATACCAACATCACAATTTGTAACAGGGATATCAAGCTTACTACTGAGAAGAAAGACAATCTTTGAGAAATATCAGGATAAAAAAATTGCAAATAATGTAAGAACTTAGGAAACCCACAGTATTCAAAAATAGAAAATTTGGAAAATGCTGTTACATCTTGCCTGTAAATATTATGGCTCTTTCCATAAGACTGCTGTTAGAATTTAAAATATGAGACCATGTTTAATGCCTTAATAATTTAGGACAATCATTTTGACTTTTTCTTCTCTTTTTTCTCTACTGTATTAAAAAAGAGATTTGAATAGAGGAAATCTTATTGTGAATTCAATACTAGAAGGAAGATTGTAAAGGGATGAATTTAATTTGCTTGTTTTTTTTTTCTTTTCTTCTCCCCACAGCCCCCCAGTACATAGTCATGTATTCTAGTTGTAGGTCCTTCTGGCTTTGCCTTGTGGGACACCGTCTCAGCATGGCTTGATGAGCAGTGCGAGGTCCCCTCCCAGGATCAGAACCAGAGAAACCCCAGGCCACAGAAGCCCAGCGTGGGAATTGAGCCAGTTGACCACAAGCCAGCCCCCTAATTTGCTTGTTAATTAGTGGTAATTAACAAATGAAAGTTAGAAATGGGCTTTCACTGGTCAAATTCAATGTGTTTAAATTCTGTGGATTAGCTAAAATATTTTAGAGACAATGCCCACACTTGCAAAAAAAAAAAAAAACAATAAAGAACCTACTGAGACCTGTAGACTGTACTTTAAAGATAGTATATGAGGTTTGAGCCTTATGATCCTGTGTCCATCCATTGGTATAGGAATAATTCTGTTTGTCTGATGTTGACTGCAAATGTACTGCATTCCTTCCTGTGGAAGTTTGTCTTATCTGTTCCAGTTAACCTTTCATACAAGGGAGTGTTCGCAGCTACTAAAAGGACAGATTGCTGGGTTTTACTGGGGCAACACCACCAAGACTCTTCAAAAAACCACTTCTTAAATTTTGTTTCGCTCCACTCAGGAGATGTAGGATTGTCTCTGAGTTGTTCAGTATTGAATGATACTCATTTTGAACAAACACGGTACTGACTATGTTGAATTTATCTTAACCTTATCTTCCCAGAAAGAAGGTTGAGAAACACACCCCTCCTCTTTGGTGTTCTGAGAAATGGGTAATTGCAAAGGATCATCCTTTCCTGGCACACTCCAAGAATTAAGCACCTCTACCCTTCGGATAAGGCTTTCTGTCATCCTTCTTCATGACTGTCTTGTTCACTTAACTCTATGAAACCCTTCATTTTCTCCCTGGTCTCTTACCATGTCTTCATTAATGATCCTGCCTCTATTACAATAGCCTGAATAAAATCATCTCTGTAATTGTCCAGTGAATTTTGTCTTTCACAAGACTAGTTTATTAACAAAGTGAATGCAATTTGGTAAATAATTGGACATCAGGTAAGGTTTGAGTAAGACAGGGAGAAGTAATTTTTATATATTTATAACTGTATTTTAATTTTTGACAATTTAATTTTACCTTTTTGGGTTAGAAAGTTTTTCCTTTTTTCAACTGTCAAATATTTATTTTTCCATGACCCTACTACAAACAAGATTATTTTCATAATGTATGAAATTACTTGATAATATCGTTATTTGCTTAGTTTATATTTAAAAAAACACAAACTTTTTTTTTCTAATTTAGACCTAATGTTCATATTAACTTGGGCTCTGTTAAGAGGCATGTGTTTATCAGAAAAAATAAATACAATTTATAAAAAATTTATTTGCACAATTGCTTCTTTTCGTTGATTATCTAGTAGTAGTAAACAATCTCTTACGTGTGAGCCCCTTTGAGTTTCTCTGTGAACAATTATCATGCATAGCTGCTGCCACAGTTCAAAGGGCCTTTTTATTTGTTTTACTTTATTTTTTAATATTTATCAAGGATCTTCTAAGGGCTAGGCACTGGGCTAAGTGGTTTAAATAATTTTACAGTTAAGCCTCTTGACATACTTATAGAGAGGAACTCAGGAAGTAAGATGTTAAGCAATCTACCCTTCCCGCATACTTGGAAAAAGGCAGAGCCTGGACACAAGCCTGTGTGATCTGATTCAAATTATAACCTCTTAGCCACTAAGAATACTTCCTAGGTGTGTAAGAAAGTGTTTTTTATATTATCAAACTTCCTACCAACGTAAGGAAAAAATCCATATACCTGAAGTAAACTAGTAAAATTGAAGTTCATTCAGTAATTCCTGCTACTTGAATTCTGATCTTAGCAAATTCTTTTTTGGAACTTATAGTTCTAAAAAAAGGAAAGAAGATTGATAAATACATACAATGTCATCTCCCCCACCCCCAGGCCTTACAGAAGAGAGAAAGACACCCTAAAATTTTCCTGATCAGAGCTACTTAGCACTTAACATAAGAATTCACGGATGTTAATTGCGTTTCCTAAGGATTCATCAGAAAACAGTTTAGGATTTATTTCTGAGCCTCTAAAGAGAGAACCTAGCAGAAACACCTTCCTCCTACCAAGATTTAACAGTGGTAGGTTTGCAGGGGTGAGTGGGAGGTGGTTAGAGAAAGAATATAATTGCTTTCTACTTCTTTCTCCAAGCCTCCTTCAGATCCCTCCTCCAGACTTTTCTGTCCTTATAAATAAGAGTTCCTTTGGTAAATCCTTCTTCATCTCCCCAAGCAATTTGATATTCCCTCATCAACTTCTTTTACATCTGGCACTTTAAATCTATCACAGCCTTTTTTCAGGGTACAGCAATCATTTGCTTACAAATGCCTTTCTTCCCACTCTTCTGGATGTAAAGACCCACTTGTTTAAAATTATGCTTCCAACATCGATTTGGGTTCCCGGAATTATAAAAGGTATTCAGTGAATATTTGACAGGTGAATATGTTGCATTATGAATATATTGACTTTAATTTGTCTTTATCCTACAAATTCTAGAAAATCATTGATTCATTTCAACTTGAACCTGTAATTTCTACATGCTTATATAATTTTAAGCCAATAGAACTGAGTTTTTTCCTGAAAATTCTTGAATTGTTATGATGTGGTCTGTGTAAATTTATATATGAATAATTCATATATATTCATAACGTATGAATAATAGTATTAGTCCAAAAAAAGTTTTTTGATCACTAAAATAATGTCTTTTGTGGCCATCGATCTAATTAGTTCATATTGTGAATGTATATCTAGGAATGTGATATGTTCGTTAAAGGTATGTACTTACATAAGCTAAATCAACCAACATGTAACAACAAACATGGAGAAAATTAGAGACTAGCCATCAAAACGTAAACATTTCATTGACTGGTTAATCTACTTCTCTGTTTCTACTCTTCCTGATAGTAGGTGGGTACTGTTGACTTCCTGGGATGTAGAAAAATTAATGTAGCAGATTTATTTGCTAAAAGAGACACCTCTGAAATCACCTCAGCTTTCCTTTTACTGTATTCTTTGGTGGTTGCTGGTTCAACTCAGTAGTCAAGCTTTTAGTCTCCATGGTTACTTTTGCAAATATAATTTGGTGAGAAGATCAGAGCAAAAATCAATCAAGGCAGCACTTGGACAGGCAATTTAGCTATTCTCCTTAATGTGGACACTTCATGACCCATTTCCTAGAGTCCTGTAGGAATTGTCTTAATTTTTAACTGACATGAAGCTAGTTTTAATGTAATTCCCCTTTTTGAAGATTTAAATTAAAAATAAATTCCCTGTAAGCATTTTCTATACCAGTTAATATCTAAATATGTCATTTGCATCAGCTAATTCTTGCACATCTTTTATGTTTGGTAATAGAAGTGAGGGAAAGGAGGAGGTTTTGGATATTTGAAACAACATAGGCATTCAAAATATAATATCTTTAAAAAGACTTCAATGTTTTTGTGTGTGAGCATGGGGATAGAAGATATGTCCGTGGTGAATTTCCAAACAGTCATCCTCAACTCTCTGAATTACCAATAAGAAGAAATAGACATTTAAAATTACGTACAAATATCTTAACTAACGAAGATGATCTATCTTAAGGTGGGGAAAAATGCGGTAGAATACAAATATGTTTATATTAGGCACAGATACCAAGTTATAATGAGAATAACATTATCTATATACAATAAAAATACTTTATGTTTTTTACCGTAAAGAAATTAGTATTCATAATTTAGTTGGATAATTTGAGCCAATATTAAACATTTTTCTTCATAATTATATTTAATAAAATGGAATTTCAGATCTGTATCGTGAAATTCTATTCTTAGTTCTATAAAGGGTAGAGTGTAACTCTGAAGAAATTGTTATTTTGAATATGGAAGTACAAATCATTCTAAACTTGATGTGGGGTCAGCAAGCTGAAGAGTCGAAAGAAAGATTTCTTGGACTCTCAAGGTCTGGCAGTAGTGCTCTTTTACTTAGAGAATAGTGTGGAATAGCATGGGGACAGGGCCCATGGGCAGTAAAGAGCTGCTGCAAACATGGGTTGAGGGTAGGGCTAAATTTAAGCCATAGGTGTGTGAGTTATCTCTTTACAAGACAAAGGAAAGAATATGTAACAAAAGTTGTTAAAATGGTATCAGTGCAGGTGGGGTCTGGTTATTGGGTGGTCCTATAACTTTAGATAAGAATCAGACTGGTTTAAATCAGGATGTCCTATACGTTCCCGAGGACGTTGGTGGTGGGGGGAGTGAGCTACATGAGGTTACCAGATAAGCACAGTAAAGACTTAAGTCCTTACCGTCCCCATTAAGAGTTTCTAGAGATAAGGTCATTGCCCTTTCCTCCTGATGCAGAGAGGGAGACACCCCCAACAGATGGAAACTTCCTTCACAAATGCAAATGTCTCTCATCAAAGAGCAAGCAAATTCCACTCCTCAGATCCTCCCTCCCATCTGCAGTTTTTAAAAGTAACCAGCCTAAAATAATCCTCATCAAACTTACAGTGAAGTTACCTCCAGATAAACCCATTGTAAGTTGAAAACATCATTGTCATAAAGTGCATTTCATACACCTAAGCTACTGAACATCCTAGCTTAGCCTAGCCTACCTTAAACGTGCTCAGAACACTTACATTAGCCTACAGTTGGGAGATTGAAAATTAATAATTATTGTCTACCTCTATGCTTGCTCTGGAATCTGTGTCACACAAAAGCCAGAGCCAGCACATTTAAAATGAGAAACACAAATAACATGCGTACTTTTTATAACTCTAATTTAGTTTCTAAACCGAAAGCAAATAACATGTTTTCAGGACATGTGAACATTGGTGTACTGTGAGGATATCATTACTTTCTTTGCTTCTGTACCTTCTCTGTATAAGTCTTTCCCCTGCTTTCTGAAAACAGAGCACTCCCAGCCATTTCCGGTTTGGCACTGCCTGAGTCCAATTGACTTTTTCTCAAATAGACTCTTAAAAATTTTAACATGCCTCAGTTTATAGACATACCTCAAAGATATTGCAGGTTCAGTTCCAGACCACCAAAATAAAGCAGATGTCACAATAAAGCAAGTCAAGCAAATATTTTTCCAGTGTGTAGGGATCAGAATTGCCCACCTCAATAGGTGTCTCTTTGGTTAAGGATGAGAGACTCTGAAAGAAACTTTGACCTTCCCCCTTACTGCCTAAAAGAATTTAAGACAGAAGTTCTGTCCCCAGGACAGGCCATCATGATAGATAACTCTGCGTATCTATTGGTAGACTGGGAGGGTCCTTGCTAAGCCCATTCTTATCAAAGTTCTGTCTACCGAACATTTGTTTTTTCATTTCCATGTAAATTGCCTTCCTCCCCTTTGAAGTCCCAAACCACTATCCCTAACATCCTCTTTTGTCTTTAGCTGAAGATGATATTTAAGGTGGTGACTTTTGCTGTTCTGGTGAGTTACTCAGTTTTTCTGAGTGTCTCCCATGTACACATGTCATTAAACTTTGTTTGATTTTCTCCTGTTAGTCTGTCTCATGTCAATCTAATTCTTAGACCAACCAGAAGGACCTAGAGGGTACAGAAATTGTCTTCCTCCCCTACAAGTGCATATAAAAGTTATGTTTACACTATTCTCTAGTCTGCTATGGGTGCAATAGCATTATGTCTGAAAACAATGTACATCCTTAATTAAAAAATACTTTATTGCTAAAAAGTGCTAACCATCATCTGAGCCTTCAGCAAGTCATAATCTTTTTGCTGCTGGAGGTCTTATAAAAAATGCAATATCTGCAAAGTAAAACACAATAAAACGAGGTATCCCTGTATCTTTTAATAATAAAAGCATTTTAACTGTCTCTCAGTTTAATACCAAAAACATTTCTGCTGTGGGTTTGATTTTCTTCATCATCTATATATCAATTCTTAATCTTCCCGATTTTGAAAATACAAGTTCTTCACTAGGCAGGAAACAGGTTTATCCTTCTAAGCAAGCTGAGATTCCCCTCCCAAGCAAACTCAAGAAAATTGAGCTTAGTGAGAAGCACTCTGATTATGCATAAACCAGAAATTTGGCTATGTAAGACCAGGGATTACTTCTGAACTCTCTAGTCTCAGTAAGGCTGAAATAGATTATTTCAAGATAATGGGTATAGTGTGAACATTTGATATACTTTCTCTTGAACCTTCCTTTTAAAAATTATAGCTTTTTATAATTGAGACTCCCTGATTACCATATACCCTATTTCACCTAGCTAACATCTATTTCTCTCCTGGGATTTGGGAGGAATCCAATAAGTAACACCCTTCTTCCCCATCTAGTTTCTGAACCAAATAAAAAAAATTAGAGAAAGCAAAAGCAGATGAGAACTAAAATATTACTTTTATTCCTGATAAAGCTTATAATGGAGTACATGGACTAAATGTGAGAACTAAGCAGGATTCCTAACTCTCTACTTGATGCCTTAATTGAGAAAAACAGAGAAGGAAATAGAGTTTGCTGAGAAATAATTACTGAAATTTGCATTTGTCAAAGGTTAACAAGTCACTTTAGGTATTTTGTTAAAAGCAGGATCTCATTTAGCAGCTCTGGGTGGGCCCCAGATTTAGCATTTCTCACAAGCTCCTAAGTGATAGTAAAGTCCTTGTCTAGGGACTATACTCTGATTAGTAAGGACCTAGACGAGGTGTCAGTGAACTTTTTCTGTAAAGGGCCAGAGAGTAAATATTTTAGCCTCTGTGGCCACGTGGTCTCTGTTGCAACTCTTCAACTCTGCTAGTGTAGATAGAAAGTAGCCACAGACAATACGTAAAGGAGTAAGCATGTCTATGTTTAAATAACACTTTATTTGTAGACATCAGAATTTGAATTTCGTGTAATTTTCATGTGTCATGAAATATTATTCTTCTTTTGATATTTTTTGAATCATTTAAAGAGGTGGAAACCATTCTTGGCTCATAGACTATAAGAAAACAAGCAGTGAGCTGCATCTGGCCTGCAGCCCAGAATGCAGACCCCTGACCTAGACCGTTGACTCATCCTGGCCCCAATAGAGAAAGAAAGAGAAAAAAGAGCAAATCTCCTGAAATTAGATAGAGAAAGAGCTGTAGGAAAATATACAGCAGTGTCAATTGTAAGGGCAAATACAAATGAGAAATAGGAGGCTTAATTCTCCCTGTTGAGAATAAGGGAAGATGTTTTCTACCTCGTTTTTCTCAGAGCATTTATTTCAGAAAACTTGTAATTCTGAGTACTTTCTCCTCTCTTTGAAAGGTGTATAAACGCTTTCAAAAACTAGGTAGACCTTCATCAGCTTATGACCTAAAAATGTCCTCTCAAGCACATAGGAGCCATCGCTTTGAAATGTAATCAATGAAGATAGCAGCCCTGTTCCCCAGTTCCCGTAGGAGGATAGCAGCCTAACTTTGGTGGGACCCTTGTTCCAAGTTACAGAATTACCTGCTGTCATAAAATTTTGAGAAGTGTGCTTTTCCTTTAACACTAATTAGCTAACACAGATGGCCACTGCAACCGCTGTGCAAAGTTAGGATGAACTATGTGTGACAAATGCTGCTATCCAGTCCTTTTACTTGAGAACTAGTCATTGTTCATCTTGAAAATATGTGGGTAACGGGTTGTATCTGCTTGAGTGTATAGAAGGGTGAGATTTCTTTCTGTCTTTGCAATCTCTTAGTGGGTTGCCTGTGATGTGCATTACATCAGGTAATGGGCACTGAGCACAGTCCCTGCACATGTAGGGTTTGATACTTGGTCATGGGAATAATAAGCAAATAAAGTAAAATAAGTGATTTCACTTTCACAATGTGTTTTTTATATATTGTGAATAAATATTTTTGTGTATAGTAGCTTGTGTTAATTTTCACTCATTTTCAAGCATAAGATTTTTTTTTCTTTTTTCCCCAAAACCCCAGTACATAGTTGTATATCCTAGTTGTAGGTAAGCATAAGAAATTTAAATGTCAATAATTTTTCAATCACCAAAACCACAAATTAATCTAAAAATGATAAGTTTAAAATATTCCAACTATATCCATTTATATATTATATAAATGCATATACATTTCTGATTTAGAATCTGTGTATATATGAAGTGTCTAATTATTGTGACTATCAAATTATAGGAACTTAGAGCAAAAACAATATGCACAATTTATATAGTCACAAAATGTTGATTTTACAGATGGGACAACCATAATCCATAAGATGATGTATCATTAGGCCTTTTGATATTATCTAGTAGAGTATTAGTGGACTACTTATAAGAAAGAATCCTGTTAAACCTTTGTAGGAAACAAATTAATAAAGTTGCCCATAGTGGAGGAAAAATCATTTACCCTTCGAGCTTCTTGCTGAGAGCCTCCTATAATTAAAATACAGATTAGCAGGAGAAAAACCAACAGAATTTAATAACATGTATACCTCCTGTATATATGGGAAACACCCAGGAAAACTGAGTAACTCTCTGGAATGGTCCAAGCCATCATCTTAAATACCATTTCCAGCTAGAGATAAAAGATTTTAGGGAGTGGAGGAGCCAGATATGGGAGAATATCAGGAAAATCACAGTAAACAAGGGTAAGTCTGTTATTCAGATTTAGATGTTGACTTTCCCCATTATTGAGTTTCTAGAAATTTAGCCATCTTCCTCTTCCTGTTACAGAGGGATACACACAAATGGAGATTTCTCTTATAAATTTAAATGTCCCAAACAAAAGGGTAACTTCTACTAGGTTTTCTGAGCTTTTCTTATGTCTGCTGTTTCTTAAAAAATAACCAGCTCAATGATTTAGCTGATTAGTTGCAGATTTTTACTTTATCAATGAACTTTCTGGTTTCTTCAAACCATACATTTAAAAAATTTGCAACTGATCAGCTAAAATCTGTGTTAAAGTGATAACTCTAAAAAATTAATATTTAAAAATAGGCTAAAATATAATACTGAAATGTCTACAGACTTATACTTCTAGATTGAAATGTTTCTATTAAAAAAATTTAAGATTTTGCAGTTTGGGAGAATTCTTCTTTTAAACATATCCATGGCACTCAGTCATTAAAACCCTACATAGTGCTTTTAGTATTTTAAAAGAGGTGAAAATTGCAGGACAAATAATAAGAGATATGAGAATTAAAATGAACCTTTTAGGCAGGAAGGGGAGCAGAATTTACCACCTCCCTTAACAAAAAACAGGCTATTCAAATAAAACAATACATTAAAAAGATTGTATACCATGATCAAGTAGGATTTATTCCAGGGATGCAGGGATGGTTCAACATCCACAAATCAATCAACGTGATACACCATCTTAACACAATGAAGAATAAAAATCACATGATCATCTCAATAGATGCAGAGAAAGCATTTGACGAGATACGGCATCCATTTATGAGAAAAACTCTGAGTAAAGTAGGTATAGAAGGAAAGTACCTCAACATAATGAAGGTCGTATATGACAAACCCACAGCTAATATCATTCTCAATGGAGAAAAACTGAAAGCTATTCCTCTAAGAACAGAAACCAGATAAGGATGCCCACTTTCACCACTCTTATTTGACGTAGTATTGGAAGTCCTAGCCAGAGCAATCAGGCAAGAAAAAGAAATAAAAGAGATTCAAATTGGAAAGGAAGAAGTGAAAGTGTCATTATTTGTAGTGATGTGATTTTATATACAGGAAACACTAAGGAATCCATCAAAAACCTTTTAGAAATAATAAATGACTATGGTAAAGTTGTGGGATACAAAATCAACATACAAAAATCAGCTGTGTTTCTATACACTAACAAAGAAGTAGCAGAAAGAAAAATTAAGAATACAATCCAATTTACAATTGCAACAAAAAGAATAAAACACCTAGAAATAAATTTAACCAAAGAGGTGAAGAGCTTACACTGAAAACTTTAAAACATTTTTGAAAGAAATTGAGGAAGACACAAAGAATTTGAAAGATATCCCATGCTCTTGGATTGGAAGAATTAACATAGTCAAAACGTCCATACTTCCTAAAGCAATCTACAGATTCAATGCAATCTCTATGAAAGTTACAATGACACTTTTCACAGAACCAGAACAAGGAATCCCAAAATTTATATTGAGCAACAACAGATCCCGAACAGCTAAAGGAATCCTGAGGAAAAAAAACAGCTAGAGTTATCACACTCCCTGATTTCAAAATATACTGCAAAGCTATAGTAACTAAAACAGCATGGTACTGGCACAAAAACAGACACACAAATCAATGGAACACAACTGAGAGCCCAGAAATAAACCCACACATCTATGGAAGGCTAATTTTTGACAAGGGAGCCAAGAACATATAATAGAGAAAGGAAAGTCTCTTCAATAAATGGTGTTGGGAAAACTGGAAAGCCAAATGCAAAAGAATGAAAGTAGACAATTATCTTATACCCTACACAAGAATTAACTCAAAATGGATTAAAGACTTGAATGTAAGACCTGAAACCATGAAAATTCTAGAAGAAAACATAGGCAGTACGCTCTTTGACATCGGTCTGAGAAACATATTTTCAAATACCGTGTCTGACTGGGAAGGGGAAACAATCAAAAAATAAACAAATGGAACTATCTCAAACTAAAAAGTTTCTGCACAGCAAAGGAAGTCATCAACATAATGAAGAGACAACCTTACAACTGGGAGAAGATATCTGCAAACCATATATCTAATAACGGGTTAATATCCAAAATACGTGAAGAACCCACACATCTCAACAACAAAAAGACTAACAACCCAATTAAAAATGTGTAAAAGATCTGAACAGACATTTCTCCACAGAAGATATACAGATGGCCAACAGGCACATGAAAAGATGTTCAACATCACTAACTATCAGGGAAATGCAAATCAAAACTACAATGAGATATCACCTCATGCCTGGCAGAATGACTATAATTAGCAAGACAGGAAATAACAAGTGTTGGAGAGGATGTGGAGAAAAGGGAATTCTCATTCACTGCTGGTGGGAGTGTAAATTGGTGCATCCACTATGGAAAACAGTATGGAGATTCCTCAAAAAATTAAGAATAGAAATACCATATGATCCAGGTGTTCTACGTACTGGGTATTTATTCAAAGAACAGGAAAACATGAATGTGTAAACATATATGCCGCCCTATGTCATTGCATCATTATGCACAATAGCCAAGACTTGGAAACAATCTAAGTGCCCACCAAAGGATGAGTGGGTAAAGAAGGTGTGGTATATATACACAATGCACTACTACTCAGCCATAAAAAGGGATGAAATCTTGCCATTTGTGACAACATGATGGATGTTGAGAATATTATACTAAGTGAAATAAGTCAGAGGGAGAAAGTCAAATACCACATGATCTCACTCAAAAGTAGAAGATGAAAACAAAAACAAGCAAAAACATAGAGACAGAAATTGGATTGGTGGTTACCAGGGGGGACAGGAGGACAGAAGAGGGCAAAAGGGGTGATCAGACACATGTGTATTTGGATGGATTATAATTAGTCTTTGGGTGGTGAAAATGATGTAATCTACACATAAATTGAATTATAATGGTGTACATCTGAAATTTATATAATGGTATAAACCAATGTTACCGAATAAAAAAAATAAAATTAATAAAAAAAAGAAACCATAAAAAATAAATAAAAGAACTTGCCACCCCAAAATATTCCTCTTTGGCATAAGATTATCTTGAGCTGATTATCTCCCTTTGAGGGGAAATTTCAGCTAAAGACAAGATCCACTATTTGGCTATTTAATTAATAGGGCATATCTAAATAAAGGAAGTATAGACAATAGGCTAATTCATCAATGAGGCTAATTTTCCTAATATATTGTCCAGTTTTTTTGTTACATTGATAACCCTAGAGTATAAATTATTCCTATTAATAGCACTATGCAATTTTATAATGTTCTGCAAATATTTTCAATTTTAATGCTGACAGTTAATTATAATAGAAATATATAATATAGTTCAAACTTATTTATAAAGTATGCAATCACTTCCAAACCTCCAAACAAGGTAGTACTGAATTTTTTTTTGTTGTACCTTAAAAGCCAAAAAAATACAATCAATCTTACAGTTAAAATCAAAGAGACACTATTTGTTAAGTTTCTCCTGTATGCTAGAGCAATAGACAGAAGGAGAGTAGAAGCATTAATGCATTCTCTTGAGAAATACTGGTTACTCCTAAGGAGTTCAAGTTAAATAAAACTCTAGCTTCACTCAAAGTGGGATCCTTAGTGTAGCTGAATTATCAATTGACAGAGTCACATTTCAAGAATCCTGGATTGGAGTCATGGCAGGGTAGGCAGTAAGACCTGGCGCACATTTAGAATGTGGCCTTAGTGGACAATTTTCTCTTCAGTAAATTGTGCAATGATATCTGTTTTCTCCATTTCATACAAGCTTTGAATTTGATGGAATAAATGAAAAGCAATAAGGAAAATTAATATATTGATGTATATGAGGAAGCCATTTTGGTTTAAAATTGATTTGGTCTGACCTTGTTTTTCCAGAATGACCTGACATGGCCTGTGAAGCATGCATTGTACATCTGCTGTAAACATTTACAGTATCCCAAAGCAAAAAAGACTGCCTTTAAGGGTAGGGATGGATGCCTCCTCTTATACCAGCATTTCTTTAAAGATAAGCTTTCCTTCCAAGAAACCAGTGTCAGGTTGACCTGCTATACACAGCAAAACATCTTGTGATTGTAGTAAAAAGAAAAGAGAGTATTCCTGTCACATTTGATGTATGTTCCTTGCTCCAAAACAGTATATAGCCATGCTGTACTCCTCACTACTCAGCAGTGCTTCCTTCCCTGGTGGAGACTGTTCTGCCGGGCTATAGTCCTCAGAATTGTCTCATCTATTAAACTTACCTCAATTTTGATGTATAGGTTGATTATTGCTTATTTGCATTGATAAGTTCATTGTTCAAACTGCTCTTTGATGTCCTTATAAGGTAAATTGGGTGCACATACTTATTGTATGTAACATAAGCACTAGTAGGCTAATATGATCTACATGTGGAAAATAGCTGGTTGAAAGCAGCAAATTTGTTTGGGGAAAATTCTCTCTCAGGAAACAAAATTACTCATTTTTTAAAATGTTGATAAATTTATTAACCAAGTTTTAAATATGAGATCACTACAAAATTTTACTGGTTAAAAAATAGATGTGCACCACTTGATCTTCTTCTCTATTCTTTAAAGTTTCAAAAATAAGTTGTCCACTCCAGTTAGCTAATATCATCTGTAGGTTCTATGTAGTGGAGAAAATATGTGGGCAGAAGAAATTGAATATACTTAACACTACTAAACTGTGTATTTAGAAATAGTTAGGATGATAAATTTCATGTTACATACTTTTAAACTACAATTAAAAGATTATTGATATTTCCTTAGCATCTTATAATGACATCGTTTTTTTTGAAATAAAATGTAATTAATAAACTTTACTGCAAGTACGTGTTGGGAAATTTCAGATTTCCTAGTATTTCCTTGACCCAAATTATCTATCAGTATTTTCCTCGGTTATTAGATTTCAAACATTTTTCATCACCCAACAATAAAATTCCATAGTTTATTTTGACTCAAAATAGGGATTTTCTTGTCTTTTCTAGCTCCTGCACAATTATGTGCACTCTCCTTATGGGATGTGTATTTTCTAAGCACTAATGCTAACTGTCTCAAGTAAGTCACTATAGAAAAAAACAATCATTAAAGATTGCATTTGATGTCAGAATAGTATTTAGGAGAAAATAAACTTATGTGTTGATGAAGATATATATTTCTTGATTTTTGAAAAGTGAACCAAAAAATTTTCCTATCTCTGCGTTGTGTTTTGTCAATGTTTTACTCAGATCTGAATTAAAATTTATTGAAGAAAGATACACTGATAAAAGCAAATTTTCTAACATTTATTAATTGTATTTGAAATTTACATGGGTCTATTAAGGACATTGTGTAATGTTTCCACTTTATGCTTTAAACAATTACAAACATTTGGCATAAAATAATGCGCATATCAGTGTAACAAGTTTGAAAAGTGGAGAATGAGAATTTGAAATCTGCCTTTCTTCTAACAATGATAATTAACACTCCAAATGAATGGACTTTAGATCTTTCTTTCAAATTTCTAAGTTCTGTTTTCTTATGAACAAAATTCTAAAGGACTTCAACATGCAATGGAGATATATATAACATTCAGATAACTAGCTTCCATGCTTGCACTGAACTCAACATAAGGCAAAAGCCCATTGTACTGATTCTTTGGCTCAGTGTGTTCAAAAAGCAAAGCAATGTGGTAAGCCTAATCAGAATGAGCCTTTGTGTTTGCCAGCTTCAGATTGCTAACACATTTGAGATAAAATTCAACCATCGTCTCTGATGATATATGCAGCTTTGATAAGCAGGACAGTTTGTTTTCTGAATGCAAGAGACAAGCATGAATCTTTTGCTCTAATTGTCCTCGTAGCTTAGGAAAATGATGAAGAAGCATGTTTGTTTTAATAAAACATCATTCTGCTTCCTGGTAAGACCACATCTGATTAGTAAGCCAATCAGATTCTCTCAGATGAAATATCATGTCTTTTACTCGTGGCAACCTCTTGGATATTGCCACAGATTATAAACAATCGAATGAGTCGTAGTCATGAAAGTATCCATGTCACAAATAGCTATCTCTCCTTTTAATTGGTCAAGAAAAACAAGCCTTTGGTAACTCTAGTTATTGTATGCTACACTACAAAACAAATGACCAGTAACCACTCCTGGACTAACTAATGCACGGCCAGATATTGTTCCTGTAGCAACTGGATGTTTTCTTGTTTCCTGTAATTCTCTTTGATCTTCTCCCTCTTTTGACATCAGTAGGTAAATCTGCAGAAATCCTTGTTCTTAAAGAGTTTTCTTTTTGCCCTCTGATACAAAAATAACCACTCCAGCAAATAAAATCTCTCCAAATAAAAATAAATCAAGGTTGCTTGATGACTACCACACAGGCACCTGCTCTCCCAATATTCAAGGAAGCCATCTGTTGAAAAAGAGGAAACACAATTTAAGACAAATTCTACTGTCATAGAAAAATATAAACATTATAATATATTTAAAACACTCAAAATCATAAATAAATGTACTTATATTTTCCCAATTTAGCCACAAGCAGTACAATTTTATCCACAATAAAAATGGGAATAATGGAAATGGCATTTACAAAAAAGCAATAATTTGTGTATTGAAATTTTTAAAACCTGTAATCACTTATGGAATTTTTAATAAAAGCAATGCAATATTTAAGGATTTTAAGTGAAATGAAGCTTCTGTAGAAAAGTGTGCAGCAAAGGTTTATTCTGGAGTTTGCGTGGACACATTTGTGATGATATTTTGTAGTGATAGCTTGGAGTATATTTTAGATGAAATAGCTATTACACTTATTGAAATAATTTTGAAGTTATTTCCCCAGATATTATACTGAATTAAATGTATTATTCATTCATTCTAAACAGAGATGTACAATGAAGTAACTTCAATATTTTCTCATAAATAGGCCATAATTACAATTGCAATAGGGCTTATTAAAAAAAAACTCACCTTATAGCAGTCACTGAAATGAGAACTGAGATTTTTTTTTAATAATCCTGAATGTGAAATTGGCTAGAAATATATTAAAAACAATAATTTTTACAGAGTTTGTAATGAAAATTTATTCCATGGAGGTAAGCCAAGATTTTAATAATTCAAGCTTTTTGATATCAATGATTTTTATTACAGTTTTCTGAAAGTAATTTATGCATATAAAAATATGAGGGTAGACTAGAAATTACAGGATATTATTTCAAACTGAAAAGAATTGAATAAAATTTAAGAAATAAAGTAGCTTAGAGCAAAATAACTCAGATCACATACATTATCTTATTTATTAAGAAAGGGCATAGCATCATTCTCTAAATATGAAAATTACCACTGTTATCTACTAGTTCTGTTAAATATACTTATTGTTACCTGCCATCCCTCTGCAGGTTAAAAAAAATAAAAAACAAAAACTTCCCACGTATTTTTTATTCTGTTCAATTAATACCTTAATTTTTAAAAAGCTAACAATGCACTTTCTCTTGTCTTTCCCATAGATAACTGCTCAAAATGATAGGAGGAAAGGAGCGTGTGAATATATTGGTAGCATACTGTACGTTAAGAATAATTTTTATAGATCACCACAGTGACCTTCATAATCCCATCGTCTATTGTCATCTCCGTATGACAGGTGTGTGAATGGAGTGTCAAGAGACAACATATAAATCTCCTAACGTCAGTCTATACAAACTGAAATAGATCTGACTCCAAAGGCATGCACTTTCCATTGTCTCTCTTCTAGTTTCCAATGATTTTCAAGCGTTGTTTCACATCAGAGTCATCTAAGGAACTTTTACAAAGGGTATGTGCTCAAGCCCCACCCCTCGCGAGGAACGGAATGAGTATTGGGTAGCTGTATTTTGAAGTTTTCCAAACACCCTCTGATGTTCATTCAATACTGAGAAGTACTGTGCAGATTTTCTAGGTGAAGCGTGGGGTGAATAGCCTCACTTTACGGCTACACCTCCATCTCCATCTATATCTCTGTACATGCTTGTATGTGTGTGTAAAAATTAATCTCTGCTCTCTTTTCCAAAAATGTACTATTCCTCTCGTGTTTCCTGTCTCAGTGAATAACACCACTCTCTACCCAGATGCTCAAGACAGGAACCTAGGCCACATCCATGACCGTTAATTTTACTCACTCAACCCTACATCTGAATAATCATCAAGCCTTCTAAGTAGATCTCCAGCCAATTTAATTATCCCCATTCCTACTGTCTTTAATCTAGCTCAGATTACAATTTTACCTTGAGTGGATTAGTATAATATCCTCCTAAAACATTTCTCTGACTCCAGTCTTGCTTTCTACTAACCATTTTTCACATCCTACCAAGTGCAACCATTTTAAAAGACATTTCTGATTATTTACTTTCCCTGCTTAAAATCCTTCATTAGCTCCACTTCAGTCTTACATAAAGCTAAGACTCTGTAACATGGTATCTGACCCTACATACTATAGACTTTGTTTCTCTTTCCAAATTCATGGCTTACCACTTTATTTCTTACCCAGTGAAACATGCCATGTGTTCTTCCTGCAGTTCTTTACAAATTGTGTTCTTAAACCAAAGCATCCCCATATTTTCATCTGGGTAACTATTACTCATCTCTCAGGCCCCATTCTACTTCTCATTTCCTGAAGGAATATATCTCTGCCCAACACACTTAAATTGTGTCATAGTGCTAAGTATTTCCCTTACCACAGAATTTCTCGTGCTATTTTAACTATTTAATATATTCTATAAAAATACATTTTGAAAATTGAAGAGAGCGTTTCTTCTTTCCCCCCTTGATCCAACTTTATTTTCTTTAATATATATTTTTAAAATCCTGCCCTGCCCTACCTCCAGAGTTATACCTTTTGGCCTTAGTATGATACCCTAAAAAGGTTGGCAACAGAACCAATTGGAAAAATGCACCTGAGTATGCGGATATCTCACCTGGCTTCCCTGGAGCTCATTCTCAACATCTTACGTATCTAATGTGCACACATAAACTAAACCCATGCACAACAGAGCAAACTGAATTACAACAATAATTCTCAATTAATTTATTTAATAAACATTCACATATCTCTTACTCCATGCCAGCAACTAAGCTAGTCTTTGGAGACATGACAGTAAATGACACATTATCTTTGTTTCTTTACAGCTGCAGGTGGATGCAGCATAACAGCACTATGACAGTATAGCAAGAGAGCACATGAAAGGCTCATTTTACTCAGGCAATGGGAAATGGAATAAAGTTCTTCTTTTTAGGACTTGAAGCACACATATTGTTCTTTCAAGTCAAATGCAAGAAATAAACCCAATGTTGAATAACAAAGTCAGCTTTATTTAAAACACACATATACACGCACACATGCATGCATGTGTTCTCAGTAAAACTATCTGAGGCATGAATCTCGCAATTGCTCCATAATCTATTTCCATTATCTCCAATTCTAGCTAGCTTGGGGAGTTTTCCAAGTACATATCCTTGGATATTTTAATATTGTTTGCTTATTTATTCTAATGCTTAGTCATATGGAGGTGCTAATGATAAATGGGATAACCAATTGATTTTGTCCATTTATGGGGTAAATAGAGGGAAAGTGACATATCTTATCCAACAAATACAGGAATCTTTTCTAGTGGCCTGGAATCCTGAAAATTTTCAGAGGGATTCCGTGTGTGTCTGCTAATAGTCCCTCAAGAGTCTTAAAAATATAAATAATGAAAAGATATGGACGTAAAACCTTAAAGTAATTTAAGAGCTTTAAAATGAATGTTTATTGTACTAAAATAAAATTGTTATAGAGCATTTTAAATACCACTTTGCTGTTTGTAAGGTGCTATATGATCCAAAAGAGTGTAATAAAATACAGATGAGGGAAAGTGGTCTTTAGCAGGCTTTTACCTGTTATTACTACATACATTATTTTGATTTCAATTTTAGAGGAATGATAAGTATAATGGCTCATTATTATAAATATGTAATGAATATATTATATATTTTATATGCCCATAAACTTTCTTTATGTAATGTTTATTTGTAAAAGTAGCATATTTAAAATACATGCCATTGAACTGGTACATTTCCTTAGCAAATCAACAATCATTAATCCATGCAGTGTTCCCTTTGTAAACACTAGGGATTCAGAGAGGTAAGAATTTAAAATATATACTCTAAAATGTTAGTGCAATAATTACTAGCTTCTTTTATATTTGCTGCTGTTTGGATAAAGAATGCTTCTTCTCTCACAATTAAAGTAAAACAGAAAATCACACGACCTGGTTCTCCAAATACTTCCCCTTCTTTCTTCCATTCTACTTTCTTTCTTCCTCCTTAGCCAAATTCATCTATCTTTACTAGAATCAAAGGGTTTTCCCTTGGGGAAGAGTAAGATTCATAAGGCAGGTATCTTAGCCTGGCCATTTGGAATTTGGTTTTGTACTTCAAAGATAGCCTATGTAAATATTGTGCTTGAACACATATCGTCAAAACTGACACAATCAAGGAATTTATATATCTTTAAAAGAAATTTACTTCAATCAGTGTTCAAGTTCTTCAGACAAGTTTTAGTCAGTTTTTGTGATGAAAAATAAAACTCTCTACCCACTGAGGAATACGAGGAGATAAGGTTGCTACATTGCTTCAACTCAAAAAGTCTGGAATTTTACTGCATTCATTGCTGGAAATGGTTTGTTTCTTTGTTTATTTCAACAGTACTGTGTTTTTAGTTTTATGATAAAGGAGAGGAATAACAGAAATAATGAGAGATTTGGAAAAGAAAGAAGGAAAGTAGGGAGAAATTAAATGTAAGGATATAAGTCTGAGAATATATCCATTCCCTCCGTTACAAGCAAGGCCATGGTAGCTGCCCTTCATAAGGTATTTTCCACTATAGTTAAGTATCCCTGCCCCTGTCTTCTGCCAACACTCACACACGCACCTACAGAAGTCCTCTAGATACAGTCCAGAATGGGAGGGGCTATATTCCAGCATGATCCTGAGTCTCTGACTAAAGTGAATATTCAAGGAAGAACACCTCACCTAAGATCAGCCAATTATTTCACTCCATCTTTCTGGACAAAGTGATTGTCCAGGAGCAAGCACTTTATACATGACAGACTATTCAGAGCCCTTTGCTGTTTGTCTGTTGTTTGTTTGCTAAGGAAGATTGGCCCTGAGCTAAAATCTGTTCCAATCTCCCTCTATTTTTTTTAGTATGTGGGCCTCCAGCACAGCATGGCCACTAACAGACTGGTGTAGGTTCCCACCAGGGAGCCAAACCTGGGCCAAAAAAGTGGAGTGCACCAAACTTAACCACCAGGTCACTGGGACTGGCCTTACTTTTTGTTTTTTTAATTGAACAAAGCCTTCTTTTATTTTCTGTTTATGGCTGTGAGGATTACTACTTGGAGCTTCCAGCAGCATTACTCTGTGGAAAATTCTTTTTGCAGTAGGTAACAATGGACCTAACAAAGATAGCCAAGCAAAACTGGGAGATAGAAAATTGATTTCGGCAGCCTTCCATCCCCTTATTCCAGTTATCTCTAAAACTAAGTATTCTAAAGTTAGGATTTTGTGAAGCAAGATATTCTACTTTTATTTTTTGCTTCAGCTAATTATAATTCCATTCCCATCCCTTGTTATTACTTATAACAAAGTGGAAATCCCATTGAAGCATGAATGCCACTTTTTAACATAAATTTCATTAAAGTATAGAATATATAACAGAAAAATTCACACAAGCATTTGGTTTAATGAACTTTTTACAAAATGAACATGACAGTGGACTAAAATAAACCACTTTGGGTTCAGGGTAATTTGACTGGCTAGATTATCATATATACCCCTCTTTTCCTAAGGAAGTAAATGAAATAAATACTCATATTTGAAGTCAGTTATGCTGGCAACAATCTTACCTGTGTCCATTCATTAGTTTGTGGATCATAGGATTCCATAGTGTTAAGGTATGTCTGCCCATCGTAGCCACCAACGGCATATAATCTGTCACCAAGCAGACAGACTCCAACAGCATCTCTGGGCATACTCAAAGGAGCCACCATGGTCCACGTGTCTGTTTTGGGATCATATCTAAAATGTAAGAATAATAGGACATAACATATTCTAATCACATTCAATTTTTACTATATAAATGATACCCTTTCAAAAGCATGCCATGAAAAAGAAAACTAAGTTTTTTCTAAAAGCTCAATCATTTGAGCAAGTGATCAAGAGCTCATATCCACAATGTCTGGCTTTCTAAACTGTAAGACATTTAAAAAATATACCTAGACTCTTACCTAGATGGATGCAGAATCATTTAACAAAGATGAATATCATGATTTCTTTCCATGAGGAGGTCAGACATGTAAATAGCTATTTTCCACAGTAGAATGAAGGTCTTTAAAACAGACGTAAACAAAGCACTATAGCAATGAAACAGCAGGAATGATTAAAAATCTGGAAGGATTATGGAATACTCCACAGGTGAAGTCTCCTTTAAATCAGGTCTGAAAGTCCAGTCTAAGTTTGTCAGAATGAAAAGGAGAAGTGTGTGCAAAGGAACTGGGGTGTTTAAAAAATGTATGGCCAGCTTTGAGGAAAGCAGCTGTGTAGTGTGGCTAATTTCAGGGGTTTATGAAGGAGCAGAGACCCTAAAAAGGTAGTTTTTGATCATCTGTAGATTGTCTGATTCGCAGAGTAAGATAGTGTTTTGTATGTACTCACTAGGAAAACAGGGAAGCTTTGAAACTTGGGAAAAGAATTACAGCATAAACAGAACTGTGTTTTAGTGACATTATTCAGGATTCACTGCAAGGGAGAGATTGGCAAATCAAGAGATTGAAGCAGGGGGCCCAAGTTGTTATTATTGAATTTAAACCAAAAATAATTTCATTTTCAGAAAGTCTGATTACCATACATTATAGTTGGATATTTTATATTTTGAGCGGCAAAAATCTGAAGAATACTTTGGTGAATATGTTTCATTTTAGCTAAGAATGACTCTTAAACTTCCCCTTTGCCTTTAACCTGCAATTGCAGGTTCAGATACAAAAATGAAAAATCTAGTAAGAACCCAGTAGAATAAATATAAAATAAGAATGGATGGAAGTATTTTTTTGACAAGCACAACAAATATATTCTTCGTTTGTTTTTCTTCTCTAGCCTTTTTTTTTTTTAGCCAACTGAAACTTTCAACCTACAGACTCCTAAGACAAAGAGAAATAAACACAAACAAGCCAAAAAAAATCACTATAGTTTATGAAAATAAACAATGTTGTTACAAAAGAAATGGTTGGGAGGACTCCAAGGATCTGGAATTTATATTTGAGAGAGAACATTCATGTTACCCAAGATGTTACATGCATTTACACAGCATTAGTTGGAGGAGTTTTGACTGCCAAAATGACATGTATGAAATGAGAACTTGGATGAATGCCTGCAAAACCAGGGCTACCTTAAAGCATAAGCTGTCCAGTAAAGAAAAATTTAATTTTACATGCTGTAGTTAATAAATGCAAAACATCACAGACACAAGCACATATAGACACACAAACACACAATCTATGCCCTCAAAATCTTCCTTAAAATATTTAAACTTTTACTATGAACATTTTAAAATATGTAAAGATAAAAGCAATTAGGATTAAAAATAAAAAAGAAAGAAGAAAAGAAAAAAGACATTACAAGGAATCAAATAGTATAATCCAGAATGTGGAATGTTTTATAAGATAACTGACTGAATGTTTAAGTTAACAAAAACCAATAATAATAAATAACTAGGAAAAGGTAATTGTTCTAAATTAAACGTGACTTAAAAACATAACAAAATGAAGTGAGTGGGCCTTACTGAGATCCGTAGGGCAGCAGAATTTGCTACACTAAAATATATCTCTTTGGCTTGATTTTTTTTAAGAACAAAAGACTTAAGAAAAAACTTTGACCTCTCCCTAACTTCCTAAAAGAATTTAACATAAAAGCCTTGTTGCAGAAAGGGGCTAATACCATAGGTAACTATTGACATGAACTAGGTGTAGTAGACAGGCAGGAACCTAGCAAGGCCCATTCGATCAAAGTCTTCTCCATGTCTCATTGTCTTTACAGACATGGTAAACACTTGTTTACCAAACATTTGGTTTCCATCTCCATGTAAATCATCTTCCTCCTGTTCGAAGTTCGAAGTCCCAAATCACTACCGCCACTCCCTCCTTTGTCTTTAGCTAAAGATGGTATTTAAGGTGGTGGCTTTGGCCATTTAGTGAGTTACTCAACTTTCCTTGATTTCTCCCATGTATACATGTTAGTAAGCTTTGTTTGATTTTCCCCTGTTGCTCTGTCTCATGTCAGTTTCATTCTTAGACCATCCAGAAGGACCTAGAGGGTAGAGGAATATTTCTTCCTCCCCTACAGATCCCAATGCAAACAGATCAACTATTAAAAGATATTTGAGGCATTTTGGAAATTTTCATGTAACTCGGGCATCAGATTTTAATAAGGAATTACTGGGAAATTTTTGTAAGTTGTGATAATGGCAGTGTGATTATGTTAAAAAAATAAAGTCCTAATCATTTTTCATTGTTTGTTTGTGGAATGAATTTAGAAATATTTTGAGCTAAAATGACATGTTTGAGAGTTTCTTTAAAGTATTTCAGGACAAAAAAAGACAGTGAAGGTGAATGGATGAAACAAGAATGACAAATTGTGATGGTTGTTGAAGCTGGGTAATGAGTACAGGCGAGTTTATTGTATTGTTTACTTTTTTGCTTGTCAGAAAAATGTTTGTAGTTAAAGTAACTCTAAAAAGAAGAATGTATAATGCACTTTAATTTCAGTGAGAAGTGAATGTTCTTTATATTTTATTCATTCTTCAGTAGAATCCAGTCTGGCTTTTGTCACAATCACTTCACTAAAATAGCTTTTTCTGAAGTCATATTTTATTCCTTATTTAATTGTTATTCAGCTCTATGGATTTTTTTTCAATTACTGTCTACAAAGCAGACTTTGTTTATCACTTTGCAAAAAGGCAGAACAACTGAGAAAACAGCTAACACCAGTGCACTAAGCAATAATAAATGAATTTCTGAAGGCTTATGAAATGTCAAGTGAAACTCAAATATTGAAACAATTCTCAAATACTCTTATTGCCGGGAAAAATAAGAAACCACTAGTATGCCCCATATTTAGATACACATTTAGAAGTAATATCCTACAATTAGAAATAGATATGATTTCTTTCATGTTTTACAAAATTCATGAAGGGAATTTTAAAAATTTAATGCATTCTTCAGAAAATCCAAATCGTTGAATTAAAAGTATCTGTTTTCAGTGGTGGGTAACATTTTATATGTGCAATAACAATCTTTTAATTCATATCTGACAATGGTGATAACATTTAAATTTATATACTATATTGCCAGGAAAATCAAACCAAACCAAAGTAAAAACTGAGTCCAACCATGCCCGTCCCACACACCTACTCTCTCCCAGATATTTAGGAAGTAAGCACACAAATTCAAAATTACCACTAATGATTATCCTTATTCTCACATTAATGATTCTAAATTGATTTTTCTGTATTCAAGAACTCTATGAACTCACCTCTCAGCCTGGGGATATACAAAATCGTTACCCCAAAATGAAATGAACAGCCTTTTTTAGCTTAGGAGAGGATCCACAGATGCATAAGCATTTCCAAACAATTAGTCCAGTGAACTGTCAGTTCACGTTTTTGACAAAATTTAGTTCTAAGCATTCTTTTTGGCCTCTAGTTACCTGTTTATAAAAAAAGTTGAGGGGGCTGTACTTTTGTATTTAGGCTGTCTGCCTTTCCCACGTCTCGCCTTGGCCTCCACGGTCAGGGTGTGAGCTCTGTATCAGACACTCTATTAAAGTTTATAGTCCTCAGGCAAGAGAAGCGCCAATATATAGTGGCTAAAATTGGCTGTAAAATGAAAACTTGCTGAAGGCATATAATAGTCACAGAACAAAAGTTATTTTCTCATTGAAAATCCCCATTGAAGTTTTTGAAGTACCATTAATTTTTCAAGCATTGTCATTTCCATAATTTAAGGATAAAAATCCATCTTAAAATATTTAAAGGGGAACTGTTTTAAATATAAAAGCATTGCTTTGGTAACACATAGACTTGAGAATGCCATTTTCCTAAATTTGTACATGCAATGTTCATCTATAGCAAATTAAACAGCATAGAAGTGATTGATAGCCAGGTACGTTTGCCTGTAAAGCTAGTTGACAAATAAGAAAACAAAGAAGCAAAAGAAAAAAATGAAGATCTATGCTGTGAAATGGATAAACAACTCTGAAAGAGTGGTTTTCAGATTTCTAGTAAATGAACTACACAATCTATATTTGAATTGATTTTAATAAATTATTTGTGAATTAAGCAACTGAGTGACAATAATGCTGGTCAAAAATAAATAATTTTATTTTTTCTGTAGTGAAAATCAACATCCAGATATCATGAGATTATCAAAAGAAATGTACCTTAACTCTGGAAATATTTACATCATAGGAATGGAAAACTAATAATTCCAATAAAATTAACTTTTAAAAATGATGGAATGACTATAATAATGCTCCTATAGACATCCTTGATCAGAAGTTTTCATATATATGCATTCCCAATGGGTGTTTTGGAATGGAATTTCTGAGTCAAACAGAATGCATATTTTGGAATGTGGTAGATACTGCCAATTGGTATTAAAAGAGGCTGCACCAATTTACATCCCCACCATCAGTGTAATGAGAGTTCCACTTTCTGTGCATCCTCTCCAACGTGTGATATTAACTGCTATTTTCATTTTAGCCTTTCTGCTGGATAGGTCATGGTATGACATTGTAATTTTAATTTGCATTTCCCTAATGACTAGTGACATCAAACGTTTTCCCCAATAGTCATTGCTTATTTGGATGTCATCTTTTGAAGAGTTCTTGTTCAAGCTCTCTACCAGTTTTTTCTATGTTTTTTAGGTTCTCTTTAAAATTATTTTTAGAATTTCTTTACTTACAGGAAACAAAGTCTTTGTTGGTGACACACATTGCAAATATTTTTTCCACTCTTTGGCTTAAATTTTTACTCTCTTAATGCTATCTTTTGAATAAAGACATTTTAACAGTAATATTTTTCTTTATGGATGATTCTTTCCAGATCCAGTCTAAGAAATCTTTCCTACCTCTGTATTGTGAAGGTAGTTTCCTAACTAAAAGCTTTGTTGTTTCATGTGTAGGGTCCCTGAGCAGCCCACCCCAAAATATTCCGCAATAGCATATTGATTATTTTGAAGTAAAGTTAATTGAGAAGCAAAAAGGGCATTTAGACTCTCCTGTCTCTGTTCCCCCTGAAAGCTGGAAAGTATATCTTAAAACACAGAAAACGAGTCAAATGTAGACATCAGTTTGCATAAATAAATTTGAGTGGCAAAGTTACTACTGAAATTGCTTTCTTTTATAATTTTTCTCCTGACTTTCCATATCATATATAACAAACGCTATTAAATTAAGAAAATAAAAACTTTAAAATAGTTTAAAGATCAAGCTGCAACCATCCAAAACAGGATTTCTTAGTTCAAATTCAATCTCAAAATATAAATTATCCTCTGATCAAAGTATATTCCTCAGCACTGATCTTTCACACATTCATTCTGAGGGACGACTTTTGATTCAGTTGCAGTAGTCCTCTTCCTTACGACAAATGTGGAGTGAAATGGTCTTGAGGTCACTGTCAATTTCAACCCCATGACAGAGGGGGAAAACTCAGCACAGTGTTAGGAAAAAACCACATTCTCAACATTCTTTGCGTGTTTCAGACCCTCATGTTGATTATGTGCTTCATATTTATTTTTAAGATACAGTCTTTTAAAAAGTATTGATATTCTCTCAATCTTCCCTAATACTTCTCTTAAATATACAATAGGCACAGAGAGATTGAGAAAAGAAGACAGGGTAAGTAGATTTCTGTTCTCCTTTTCAGTATCCCTTGCTTATTTTTTACATAAAAATGTTTTAATAAGTTATTTTGATTTCAACTTCTCTATGAAAGTGTATGAAAAATTCTATTTTGACTTAGGTCATATTTTATTACATCCACTCTTCAAGGTTGAGAAAAGAGAAATGAGTTGTTGACAGCCAGAGAAAGCAAGGACACGCTAAGCAGCCCTTCGACTCCTCTCGGGTGTAGTTTTCTCAGTAGAGCTTTAAAAGTTATAGACTATGGTCAATCACCAGAACACGGAGCATACCCAAGAGATCTGAATGCTGGTTAAAACTCACTTTTAAAAATAAATGCCTTTTAACAGTTCAAAACTAAGGGGCAATAGATTATTTATATGATCACTTTCTCTACTAATATAACAGAAAACTATTATTAGCTCTGTAAAACCAAATTGTTTATTTTTAACTAGCCTATCTCGATATGAAAATGAATTTTGCAGTTTGATACCAGGGCTGATGTCCTTCCATCGATACAGGACATGACATGTTTTATCTATTCATGCATATCTACCTTTCCACAGAATTGTTCTTCTCTTTCCTTCAAAGCATGCAGATAAATAACCACGATGTTAGCATTCCAGGCGGAAGATCCAAGGACAATGAACTATTCTGTTACTCTCTGTCTCCAGCTGACCACTTCAAAGATATCATTTGCCTCATAAGCCGTTGAAGCAAATATCTAATCACACATCTAAATTAGCTTAACTGTGGTATTAGTTAATAATTGTTGCATCCACTTGTAAAGCAGTGCCCCTACATACATAGGCTGTCATAGCACCTCCATCTTTTGTATATGTGTCTACCAGAAATCTGAGCATAATTCGTTATGAAAGAAATAGCAGAGATTATGCATGTACAATAATAGGAAAACAATATCAACAACAAACTAGTCTTTTCACACTACACTCGTTTGGCTAGCTCCAGCAATAAGATCTTAAGAAGAAAAAGAAAAATATACTTTATTATAAAGTTCAAAAGCTCCTACCTAACATTTCAAGTTTCAACTATTCATGTAATTAATGTCTTGGAGAAAATTTAAGATCTCTCATATATCAAAATAAGAGTTAATATATTAATATGCTATACAAGGCCTAGAATAAGCACCCATAATTTAAATAAAAAGTCTCTTCTTTATCTCTCTTCACTGTTTAGAAATGCTACAATTCTTGGATTATGTCTAAACCAAAAAGATGAAATGAGAAATTGAGAAAAATGAAAGAATCCAAAATTCTATTCTTACTTTATATATTAATGTTTATGGTAAGTTTTAAAAGAATTGTTTAATTAAATTAATAATGTATTTATCCCTGTATGTCTGACAGAAAATCTTAACTTTTATTATTTCAATTTTTGTAAAAGATCTAAAGATGATAAAAATATTGAGCCATATCTTGACAGAAATAAATGATATTATTTGTCACTTTCTCATGTGACAGGAGTAGATTTTGAACAAAAGTTTTATATTTATTTTAAGTAATACATAAAAATTTTGATACTTAGTCTTTGGATGAGAAGATATAAAGATATAATTTTTAATTAACACATGAAAAGTTGCTTAATATTCTAGACGTTGTCAAAAATTTCTGTTGAATAAATACCTAAAATATATGTAGATAATTGATATTCAGCCTATGATGATGGAAATGGAGATTCACGTGCCAATTGAGAAACAACAGACAAAAACCTAGCTATCTATGTCTTTCCATCAGTCCATCCAAACATCCATGTATCCTTCCATTCTTCCATCCATCTATCCATCCATCCATCCATCACTTTCTATCTATCCATCTATTAATCTATCTATCTGTGTGTTAATCGATATAACTACCTATTTCAAGATGCTTTTCTCTATGGGAAATTTGAGGCCTGTTTTTCTTAGCATCCATCTGATTCATTAAATGCTTGTTGAGTGCTTACTCTGTGCCAATAATTGTGCCAAGTGGACAGGTACAAGCGTGAACAAGCTGATCTTGGTCATCACCACACATGGAACCTAATTTCTTGGGAAAATTGACGTAAAACAAATAATTTTTTCATTATACTATTGATTGTTGGTACAAAGGAAAACTCTATTGTGCTTTCAGGTCGAATTGGCATTATGAAAAGATGCCTCTGGCTAGTCTAAGGAGACTAAATTGGAAAAAGCAGAGCGAAAATTATAAGGGCAGGTTTTGAAGGTTCCTATTGTCTTGATACGCCCTTCCTGTCAAGCCTTATTACTGGGATACAGATTTGAAGGCAAGGGTGGTCTTTATCTATTATTAGCCTGTAGTGGTGCTGATGCCTTTGAGCATATTTTCTGATCTATTGCCTGGTTTCTAGTTTCATTTGTGATCTTAAAGTTTTATTTATTTATTTATCTCTTTCTCCTAATATATTTTAAACTTTATAGAGCACAGTGAAAACCATATGCAAAACAATAGTTATTGAATAATAGATGGATTAATGTGATTTTTCTAATGGATTTTACTTCTGGGCATACATTTGGAAACTGATTTTGTCCCCAAGATGCTTTCTCTAGAATGAGGCTTGGCTTCAAAATTAGTTTTCATCTGTTCCATCAGCTATTGTAAACTTCCTGTTCTTGTTAATTCCCTGCCACCTTCTTACCTGCTCTGATTTGAGGTGTCAATGATCTTTGTGTTTAAGATAGCCTAACTGTTCGCAATTTTGATAAGTATTATATAACTGTATTTTAACACCATTATATAATACATTTACATTTTCATAAGAAATCATTGTCATGTAATAAAATTTGTTCTATCTATAAAGCATAACATTGTACACTACTTCTTGCTATTTCTAATGATTTGTTTACCTATGACCATATACTAAAACAATTCTTTACATTATATGTGCAAAATAGTTCTACAGAGGTATCATTGTGTATCGTGATTTATTGATAATTTACATGTGAAATCATCAATATAAAATGTACATTATAGAAAGTGCAAAAATACATTATGAACATTAATCTGGCACATAGTATGAGCTGGAATAAGAATCATGATAATGCTGCGTGCTTCTGCATTACTTAAGCTGCTCATACCCACTGCACTCCTATAACTTAAAATAGCTATGCTTATTTAAATCTAATTTTGCATCATAAATGTATTCCTAGACTGAATTATTTATGCCTCTGTTCACAAACAACATTTCAATACATTATACAGTAAAATTAGAAGAGAATATCTGTATGAAATATCATTTCATTAGTAGCATTTATATAAGATATTCACAGTAAAAGTCGGAGCCTCAACATATTCATCTTCTCTGTCATCTTTCCGCAGAATTTAGCACAGGAAAATGTGAATGAGCTGTCAGTCTATTAGCAGTACTTTTTAAATAAATGATGGCATGTTAGTGTGTATAAAACTATACATCTATTTATTTGAACTCTGACCACTGTCCTCACTGTAATACCTGTAGTTCCAAACTTCACTGGACAAGAGAATGTTGGAATGAAACTCTGGTGAGCTTAACGCTCTTCTCTATGTGGATATAGCCATAAATCTACAGTCCATTTCACAGAGTAGCATTGTAGCTAAACATGTTTCTGTATTTTCTCCAAGAAGTAGCTTAGGTTTGAACAGAATCTGTTCACTAAGAGCTATCTCTTGCCGCTGGCCTTATTCTCAGTAAAAATAATCATATATCCTTAGGAAAAAATGTCATAAATAAGAGAGAGCACCTTTCTTCCACTGACTGTACCTCTTACAAGCATGAGTATAAAGGATGTGATTTCCTAATATTAAGAGGAAAATTGTTATAGTCATCAGTGCAATTCACAAAAGAGTTCTTGTTTTTCTCCCAGGTACAAGTTAGGATACTGTCCTCCTACCCTTATGAAGTTTTCTGTGGCCATGTAACTGGTTTGTAATCAATGTATAAACAAAGGAGAATTATAATACTTGAAAGTGGAATCTTTAAGAACAAGTGAATAATGTACCACTCTCTGGCTTTTCTCTTCTGACATGGAGACCAGAAGTACTCATATTGTAGCTTAGATATCATTCTGAGTACCAGAGTAATAGTATCATAGAGTTGCCATAGACAGGTAGCATGAGTAAGAAAAAAGGATTATGGTATTAAGTCACCGAGAGTTTTGAAGTTATTCATTACAGTAGAATTACTTACCTTGTTCCAATTGATAAAAGCAATTAACCTCAATATTCCCTATTCTCATTTACTCATATATCAGCATGTACCCTCATGTAATAGGAAATATCATCATGAGTTTCTCTAACTCTGATCTTTACTGCACACTATGTAATAGTTCTAAGTGATGCACAGCCATTAAAGAGAACTCAGCTATAACCATTCCAGGAAGTGTCTGGGTTGTTGGACCAAGCCTGAAGCCAAGGTGCCCTTTCACTCTAGCCTCTGCGCACCTGCCATTTTTAGGAAGAGTTAAAAGAGGATCTATGTTTCTTCCAAACACCAGGATTATAGATAATATAGTTCTAATAAGTCTATCTTACATTAAGAAAACTATGGCATAACACAAAGCCCATAGTTCACCTTTGAGAATTTGCAGGAAGTAGAACAACAAACAAGACAGGATGAACAGAACAAAGAAATGAAATATCCAGTTTTTTAAAAAGAATTAACAAACATTCATAAATTTAATAAATTGTTAAAACTGTATTTTAACAAATCTTTTAAAATATATTAAGGAGAAATTTAAAGATTACTCTAGGATCTTGTAAAAAAAGAATTGTAGGGCTTTTAATAAGTGTTAGTTGAAGAAGGAAAGAGGGAAGAAAAGATGAAGGAGGGAGGGAGAGAGAGAGAGAGAAAGAAAAAAACAAAACAAGAAAGAATGTGTGTGTGTGTGTGTGTGTGTATGAGAGAGAGAGAAAGAGAGGGAGAGAAAGAGACTAAAAATCAACTCTAGGAGTTGAATTTACTTTCCCTAAATTATGCAGTTTTTATAATCACTTGAATCAGATACTGATATAATTTGCATTGTCTCTTTCATTATAATCATGTCCTTGGGGCCTTACCTTTCTACATAATCTAGTAGCCGGGAACAGTGATTTGAAGCAGGAGCATCATGACCTCCTACGGCATAAAGAAAACCATCGCATGTGGCCACTCCAACGCCCCCTCTCCTCTTACACATTGGAGCGCACATGTTCCACTTATTTGTATGAGGATCATAATATTCCATTGAACTCAAACAGGAACTTCCATCACGACCTCCAACTGAATACAGCCTAAAAACACAATTGGAAAAACATGATTTAATATTACAGTCTGTATGAAAAAGGTAGAAAAGGAAAAGTCCTTTAAAACTAAATTTTCTTTCACACTATGAGCCTCAGATGTGTTAAAAATATATTACTTCTCGAGGAAATTTTTGTTAAAGGTTCTCTACAAATAATTACATCATTCTAATATGCAATATACTAGATGAAATTAAAGCAACTATAATTTTCTAACCCCTATTATTTCTAAAATGTTAGATAGATTTAAACTGCTTCTTGCAAAGATAATTAAATCGTGTTAATGCATTATTTTAATAAATACTGAGGAATGGCTACTTAAAATATAGAATAAGATATATTTATGTACAAATCTTCTTGAAAATGACCATAATCAGAAGAAAACTGATTATTTCACTTGTTGGTCAGCAAGTGATTTTCCAGTACATAAATCGTGCCTACCCCTAGTGTTCTCTCCTCACAGTTTAGAACACTCAATAAATGGAATAGTCTAAACAGATATTGTCATAATACCAGCTTCCTTAATCAGTGTCTATACTAAAACTAATGTGTTACATGGATAGGCAGACTTTATAGGAAAAAAGGGTACAACGATGCTAGTCTGACTCAATATTGCTTTAAAACTTACTTTATGTACTCATTTCGCTATTTCATTAATAAGAAGAATGCGAGGAACCCAGGACAACAAGTATTACAGCATAGATAGTACTTAACTGATTAGAAATACATTGTCTATTCCTAATAAAATAGTTCTTGCCTGTTTGATCATAGTCATGAAGTTTCATCATAGTAAGGTAGAGTTGCATTGATTTATTTACTCATTTATTTAACATATATTTTTGAATGCCTCGTATGTGTCACACCTTACCCAAAGTTTTGTGAATATATCCATGAACAAAACAGGAAAAAAATCGCTGCACTCAATTCTACTGGAGGAGGGTGTAGACATAACATGCACAATAAACACACATATTGTAGACTACTTTAGAAGATGCTGAGGACCGTAAACAGAGACAGAGCAGGGAAGTGGAGTCAGGAGTGCAACTGGTGGGATCTGGGGTTGTGGTTACAATTTTAAATATATGATCAGGAAGGGTCTTACTGAGAAGACATTGCTTGCACCAAAACTTGAAGAAAATGGAGGTGAGTTCAGGAATATCTAGGGGGAGAAGATTCATGGCAGACTGAACAGTCAGTGCAAAGTTCCAGAAGCAGCAAAGAAGCCAGATGGGCTGGAGCAGAGACTGTGGGCAGTGTGGCAGATGAGGGCAGATGTGGGGGTGCAGGGTGAATCTCACACAAGTGTCGGCAGACATTTGCTCTGAAAGCCATAAGATGATTTTGAGTAGAGGAGCGGTATGACCTGCATATGTTTGTTCTTGTTTTTTTTTTTTTTTCTGCCCAAAGCCCCAGTACATAGCTGTACATTCTGGTAGTAAGCCCTAGTTCTGCTATGTGAGCTGCTGCCACGGAATAGCTACTGACAGACGAGTGGTGTGGTTCCATGCCCAGGAACTCATCCTGAGCCGCCGAAGCAGAGTGTGCTGAACTTTAACCACGAGGCCACCAGGGCTGGCTCTGCATACACTCTAATAAGATTAGATGTGAAATTTTTGCTTCACTAGTGGACATTATGTTTAATATATTGGTAAATAGACAATTCTACACGTTTCAGTTTCTAAGTAAATGCATAGAAAGACATTACTTAGTACATAAAATATTCAGGTCTTAGATTTACAAATTCATGCTAATATCCTTTAATAACTCTAAAATATGATGTTTAAACTGATTTCAAATCCTGGAGACATTTCTTTTAAAGCTGTTTATGTTTCTCTTAATACCCAGCATGATAAAATATCTCTGATTGCACAAGTGTTCCCTTTATGAACTCAATGCCTCTTGGCTTGATCACTCACAATTTGCCTGCCAGCTCTCAATCTTGCAATATGTTGAAATTAACCAATAGAAGCAATTTAAAGGACAAGCATTGGACAATTTAGCTTCCAAAAGCACCCAGAAGTGAAATAATTATTCACTCAGAAGTTTTATATCATCCTAAACAATTCATGAAATCTGAACTTCATTTATTTCTATGTTTCATTAAATTGAAGATCTAACAAAAGAAGCATGCTGTAATGAGGGATTGTTATTAAATTTTAACTAAATATTTTTTTGCACGGGTTTTACTTATTAGGTAAGTATCTCCATGTGGGGCACCTAGCTCAGTCCCTGGTACATAGTTTATATACAATAAAAATATCCCCCTCTTTCTTCCTATTGTTTTAAGGGAATGGATGACTTCAAGCTGCTCTATTTATTTATACATATTACCGTGATAAATTATACTATTGATTTATCTGAACCCAGCATTGCTGATACTAAAATATTTCTATCCAGCAATATATCACACACTTTTTTCTGAAATGATTAAAGAATGCTAAGATATACAAATACATAGCTAAAATGTGTATAAAAAGTATGAATAATTAAACATATTGCTTACATTACAGAAGTCAAATATTGAGCCTATTGGCAACCTTTTTATTTGGAAATAAAATGTTCCTGCAAACTTCACAAGTTACAACATCATTGATTTCTTTAATATAATTCTGTACATTATAAACCACCATTCATTCAGTCTCTCTTTTTTCTGTATGAACTCTCCCCTAAGAAAATCCAGTAACTCAAGGGTTTATACAAGAAAGAAATTTATGTAATGCCTCAATAAAAATGACATAATATTTGACAGTTCCTGTTGTAAAATAAACGTTTGATATATAGGAGCTGTTATTTTATAAATTATTTACTAAAGCCTAAGCTAGGTTTCTTTCATTTGGTATATGTCCCTGTTAATGTCGTTCATAGTATTATATAGTCTACAGATTAACAATGAAATTATTGTAATTTTCATAATATAATATAAATTATTGATTAAAACTAGGCAAAATTAATTGAAAAGTGTAAGTTCACTGAATTTTTCATCAAGAACAAGCTTTGAAAAAGAAATAGGAAAATTGCAATTTGTGTAGAAGAGACAATGATGTCCTTGAGTGGATCCATTATTAAGACCAATAGATGTATTGTAATACTTGAAACAGTTTTGAAAATTATGTGCTTGACGAATATATGCTATCAACCAATGTTGTCAATAATCCACTTATTTTGAAACATAAATTTGCTAAGTGTCTAAGAACTAGAATGTAAAAATAAATATCAATAAATATTACTATAATTATTGTTAAAGTTATAAAAATAACCAAGAAATACAAACAATGTACTCTAAGCAGCTACAATGTACACACACAACTTCATGGGCAATTATCAAAGATTATCTTTTCAGATCTCCCCTTGCAATCTATTTAATCATGGTTTAGACTGATTCCCTGCTTTCTTTCACTACAATGACAAATTAGATGTTGAGAATCAGAAGAGCAGAGAAGAATCTGATGGTAGAAGTAAATGCACTGATAGTATAGGAAGTGACAGCTGACAGTTTCATAGCAAGAAAGGAAATGTGACATTTTAACTTAGAGTTGAAAGATGAGTGGAAATTTGTAAGATGAAATAGGGGGAAAGCATTACATACAGAGAAAGCGTTATGTGTAAGGACAAGGGGCATGAAAGTTCAGGGCGGGTGATAAATAAAGAGTGGCAGGTATGTCGTATTGATGGGAGGGTGGTAGCGAAGGAGGAGAGAGAGATGCAGCTGGTAGGATAAAAGGTTAGACTGAGAATGAAGGGGGTTGTATGTCATGCTATGGACTCGGGATTTCATTCTGAGGAAGTGAGAAAAGGATAGAAAAATAATGCTCTTAGGGATCATCAAGTTCATAGTTCAATTTGCTAAGAACATTGACCAGACCATCTCTTGCATGCCAAAAAATTGGCAAGAGATCAGAAATATCCCTGACTTTAGTAAACTTTTCTATAATTTTGCTGAGAATGGCAAGATTCTGAGTCTGCCCTTACTACTTTCCCTAGCTTATGTGTCTATTCAGCACACAAATGAGTTTTACCTCGTATTTAGCAAGAAAGTCTCCATGTTTTGAGACCTAGTTGCCAGGTGCCCATCTATGTTAGTGCCACATATTTTATATTCTAGTACATACTAGATAGGAGTTGGAGGAAACACATTCTGTATTAGTTAGGATTTGGGTTCAAATGTGTGTAAAGTGGCTTTGCAGTGAGACTCAGGATGTATCCCACTTTTAACGTATCATCTGTAGAGTATGGCTCTTCATCAAGAACTGTGAGGAGTGAAATTTTACCCTACTTGGAAGCTAACAAATTAGCCTACCACAGTCTCACAGATGACTGGCAGAAGACAGAAGCCTCCTGGATGAGAGAGAACTGACTTTATTTCTCATAGCACAATAGGCAGCATGAGCTTCCTGTTCACCTTGATTCTCCTTGTCCCCTCAAGTCCCACCAGGGTGATACAGAGAGACTCAGGTGAATGCTGCACACATAGCCGGCTATTCTCACATCTGAAAAACCTTGAGTTTAAGAACTGTTCATCCTTTAAAGGGGGTTGCTAACAAACCTGCCCAATCTTAGCTATAATGGGAGATATTACATTTATTATTCTGGTCAAAGAACAAATCTGCTCTCTGCCCCAAAGAAAGACACCATCACTGTCTTCCAAAGCTGTTTGATTTACAAATATCCTTGAAAAGACAGTGTGAAAACAAGTTGCCAATACTTCTTGCTTGCAAAATGTGCAGTAATGCTAAAATCCCATGGAGAATTGTCTACGAACCCTCTTGCCCTGATGTCCCAAGGTGAAGTCCTAGCTATCACAACCAGAGTTCAAGCAGCAAGGTGAGGGAAAAGTGGAAGAAGGAGCCCATGCTCTCCTTGTAAGAATCCATCTTGTAAGTTGTGTTCATCTCATTCATCTCTCATTAATCAATTCAGGTGTGTCTCCACCAGAAAGTCTCTCTTGATCCCACTTTGTCTTTTCCCAGAAATTTAACATTATTTATAATCTGTATCCTAGGTAAAGTTATTTAATATTTGTCATATGTTATTAATAGTGCATACTTCAGGGATAGCTACAGAAAGTGCTTCCAATACCATTATCTAAATATTTGAAGATTTTGCTGACTGGTTTGTGATAGTAGATATAATTTTCGTTCTCTCTGTATGGTTACCCAGAAAGAATGTTCTGGTATCCCTTCCCTTGCATAATAAAATTATAAGAATTCCACAACCCCAACGGTATAACACCTTTGGAGCAACTCCCTAGATCCAGAACTGAGTTTGATCATTTGTTGCCCAGTTGATGGAGAACTCTTTAATCTGATCCCATGAGAAGGCTTGTCTATTCTGCTGTCAGAATACTCCTGCATGCGCCTTTTAGGGAAGCTTTTCATGAGAAGTACTTGCTGGAGGGCCTTACAGGACAGTGAGCAGGATTTCATTAAACTTACAACAACCAGTTGTATGACTGCTTTTGTTCCTGCTTACTAAGAAATTTTGATACATGTGGCAAGTGCAGTCTGAGACTTGCTGACATTATAACACGTGGCTGATAAGCAAGGTTGTGGATTGAAGCCTGGCAGAACCCACTTACCTTTATTTATTAGAACATGCTCATGTTTCCTAAAGGGATTTGACAACGGCAAGCATGCAAATTAATTTAGATCAATTAACCATATCCCAAACTTGGTAGAATTCACCAACCGAAAACCTGGTAGAAAAGGTCATTTCAATCTCAGTGCCTCCAGGTTTCCCTGCTAATGCCACTCTGTCCCTATTACATCTGCATTTCCTTCTCTGTTTCCTATTTTCCTGTAATATAATGTGAGCTCTCTGAAGACAGATCTTATTTATTTTGTTTGATATATCACCATGGCCAGTATACATTTGTAAAATTTTTTAAAAAAATGAATGAAGCACTTGTTTCCAATTCGTTAAAAAGGGTGATTCGTTTATGGAACTTGTCAAAGAAAAAGCACCTGTTTAAGTTCCACTGAAATAAGCTTTTGACGAATGGCAGGGAAAAGTATTAATTATGTGTCTTGGGAACACAAAAGAAGAAAATATTACTTTTAAATGAGTGAATTAAAAATAGGTTAATAGAAAAGGTACAGCTTAAACTAGGCTATGATGAGGGAAAATATTATAAATGATCTAATTTAGCTTTTATTTGGGTAAAATAAAAATCTTAATGTATTTTTAATACCTCCTGACACTTGTTCTCGAGTGTAATACACTCGATCCTGTTGGCACTGATCTTGTCACATGGAACTTAATGCACATGGGGAAGTAAATTTGTGTTAGGCTCTCACTCTAGCGAGTTTTCAAATGTATCCAAAAATCAGGGGGAAATCCGAGGAGAGAACCTAAGTGGATAGTCATGAGTTATTAAGAAAAAAACACCAGAAAGGAAATGAAGGCAGAGAGATGGGTGTGTGAAAAGGCAAAGGTGTGTAAATAATCAAGGCATGTTCAGAGAATCTGAGCAATTCAATAGGGCTGGGACATAGGGTGGCTAGAAGGCAGGTGCTAAGAGTGGAGACTAGAAGGGAGGAGAGGTCTAAATCACAAAAGATACTGTATTCCAGACTGAGGAGCCTGGCAGTGGCTCTGCTCAAATAGAGAGCCATAATGAATTGTCTGCTGTTGCTATACATTCCAGTTCTGAGGCATGATTTATCAAATGATTGCTTCGAACCATTGGAATATATCATAGCCAGTCTACTACAGTCTTGTGTTGCTTAATGACAGGGATGCATTATGAGAGATGTGTTGTTAGGCTGTTTCGTCATTGTGCAAACATCATAGTGTACTTAAAAAAACCTAGATGGTACAGCCTACTACACATCTAGGCTGTACGGTACTAATCTTGTGGGACCATCATCGTATAAGCACTCTGTCCTTAACTGAAACATCATTATATGGTGCATGAATGTACTGTGATGGAATTCTAATAATTTTATAGTTTCCTTGAATGATTATAAATTATTCTTCATCCAGAGTGAGGATTTTCCTCCTTTTGTTTGCGTTTCACACTCAGGGACTTGACACAAATTGTTCCATCTCATTGCAATGTTTCCCACTTTCTGGAAATCAGCTAAAGCAATCAAGCCCCAGCTTAAAAGTTATTTTTTCCAGGAGGCAAATTACAAACATCTGAGCCTATTAGTGGCCCTGCGTGAGACTCAGCAAACAAGAAGTTTTTTTTTCAAATGTGAATCTAAGACAATACAATTTTAATACAAACTGCTTAATATACAAAAGCTTATCAAAATCTTTCTCGACTTATGATCGGGTTGTTTCCCAATAAACTCATCATAAGTTGAAAGTATCATAAGTTGAAAATACATTTAATATATCCAAGCTACCAAACATCATGCCTTAGCCTGGCCTACCTTAAACTTGCTCAGAACACTTACATTAGCCTACAGTTGGGAAAATCATCTAACACAGAGCCTATTTTATAATAAAGTGTTGACTATCTCATGTAACTTATTGAATACTGTACTGAAAGTCAAAAACAGAATGGTTGTCTGGGTACGGAATGGTTCTAAGTGTATCAGTTGTTTACCCTCATGATCGCATGGCTGACTGGGAGCTGTGGCTCACTGCCACTGCCAGCATCACGAGAGTACCATACTGCATATTATTTGCCCAGGAAATGATCAAAATTCAAAATATGAAGTACACTTTCTACTGAATGTGTTTTGCTTTTGCACCATCGTAATGTCAAAAAATTGCACGTTGAACCATTGCAAGTTGGGGACCATCTGTTCAATTTGTGGTTCCACCTTTAAGATAAAGAATGCTAAGATTTTAACACCAACATAGAAACAGGGTCTTGGAGGCACCATGCAAGCTACAGGCCTTGAGGCTTAAGGTGCTGTGCTACATATTGGGACATACTGGAGAAAACAGCAGATATTGACTCCTATTCTCGTGATCCATCAAGCTGTATATGCTTCAGGCTGCACAGGCTACAATTGCCTCATGAGTATTAATAACATTTGGTTTTGAATGAATGAGTGAATCAGCTTTGCTATGGTGAATCATGAAACAAACTTAGTTGTTTTTGTCTGTTTTGCAGATTCTCTAAGGGCTGTCGCATACATTTATTAAAATTCAAGTCGATTTATGGATGTGCTCAGGCAGTTAAGTATCTGCTGTGTGAGCTAACTCAGAAAATAAAAAGAAACAAACCAGAAACACTTTTTAGCTATAAAGTTGGAAAGAACCAAGCTAAGGCAGAAAGAAAAGAAACAAAAAGAATCACTAGTGTAGATATTATTTGAGGATTCTGAGGTTTTATATGACCGACTACCACACCAGAATGTCTATTCACTGTTTTGTTATATTTCCTTTATTCATCAAATAAGCCTATGGCTGTGCTGGCATAGGATGACATATCTACCACTTAGCTTAATCTGTCTTATTAGAAGACTGAGCACAATGTTTCATGAAATTGATATAATTTTGCTCTTGAACCCATCAGAATACACTCATTAATTTTAAGCTATGAACCAATGTCTCATTTTTCTACAGCAAATGGTATCGTAAATAATCTAAACTCAAGAGTGCTGTTCACTGGCTTTTATTAGTCTTAATTGAGAAAATTATTCAAAATAATATTCAGAGAAGCAACAGTCAGGTTAGAATGGCACATTAGTGAGGTGTGAAAATGAAACAAGAGGGAAAAAAATCACATCAGTAGAGATGAGAGAAAAATAAACAACTGTCAGAAGGTGACATTGGAACAGTTTTCTGCTCTGGGTCTGAAGTGAAAGGTGACTTTCTAGTGATTATGTTTCTCTCTGAGTAAAACAGAAAAAGCAACTAGACATTAATAGACAGTAATCAAAGCATAGAATTTTAAGGCCATTTAATCACACCTGGGGAAAAAAGGATACTCAAATGAGAGCTGTACTATTTTGATTTGGAGGAGAAAGATTATTTGAAGTAAAAAATGAAATCATTCAAAACATTTTTGTAGAATAAGATTAAAATTTGGAAAAATGTACTTAGCTAAAATGTAAACAATTTCAAGAATAAAGACTTTCAATACTATCAGACTTTGATATTTGGTATGAAGAATGGTATTAGAGTAATACAGAATTTCTTAAGATGTTAAATATCATAGCTGCCCAGAAAATATAAGGACAAGAAAAATAGCTGAAGAATGAATTTTATGTATAGCCACTTTAAAAGGAGCATTAGAAGCAATTGGACAGACAATTCAGTTATAACAGTGTGTGGAAAATTTGCTAAAGACTGTCCTTTACATATTTTACTTATTAGACTTTTATCCTGCTTATTTCTGTCTAGATTTGGAGAAGATTTATGACAAAACACACATATATTAAGATATTTCAAAGTAAGAAATTAAGGAAGGAACACACAACTATAAGGCAAGGTAGTTATAAAAAATCTAGAATAAGACAAGTGATGTATTAAAACTTTAATATAATTTGTATGTGTGTGTGTATGTGCTCTCCTTACAGAATAATGTAGCAAATGAATCAGATAATGAAGGAGTAAGGATATTTCTCATCCCTGTTGAGCAAATTAGCTGTGTCAGTGAGATCCATTTTCTAAAGAAGGCGAGACATGAATCATTAGCATCAATGTAAGTGGTAAGAAAAAGTCACAAAATATATATATGAACTATTGCTTATATATAAATACTGGAAAAAGTGAAAAAGGCAAAAAAGGCCTATGCTTTCCTGTACAGGAATTATGAAATTTAACATCTAAGAGAAACACCCATTCTATTATTGTTAAGTTTTACCACCCATGAATAGAGATGCCTGCAGGACAGGTTTTCTAAAATGTGCAATATAAAAGAATGTGAAATTTGCCATTAATTTCCAAATTGATTATTTTAAGAAAAATATTGTAATGCTTAAGGAAAAATAGATCTTCTTTCAAGAGAAAAGACAAAATCGGTAGAAAATGCTATTAATATATTCTCTATTGAATAAAATGATATTAATACAATGAAACTATATTTTCTATGGTTGCTATTAAAAGGTATAACAGAATTTTTAAAATGTATTGAGAGAAATGGAAAACGGGATATACCTAATTCATGTAGGAACAATTCCAAGAAATTTCTTTTTGATGACTTGCAGAGGAGATCAGACTGAGAGTTGGTAATGTTTCAATTCCCTCTTCAGACAAATCTCCATCTAATTAGGAAGTCATTGGAAGAAGACCCTTAACCAAGCTTTATGCAGCACTTCATCTCGATGGGATCATTTGGGTATATACATAATTTTAACTCCTTTTCACTTCTACACATTAGTTTTCCTAAACAGCAATGATAGGATTCTGGATTTTTCTCAACAACTATAGCCAAATGCAATCTAGTAGGAATGTGTACAGATATTATTTGATAATGAAGACGATACTAGTGGAAAGTTTGATAGATAAAACTATGCTGCTGAAAAGTAGTTTTACCAAACACAAAAATGAAACTAAATTGACAGGAAGTAATTTGCTTTGCCTTTCTATGATTCTGCTCAACCTTTTCTTGCTCATCTAACAGAGTTTTGAAATAATGATAGATATAATATTAATTAAACTTTTAGCAAAATATTTGAGTAGAATTTTGAGAGGAATTAAAAGTACTGTGAGAGAAATTAAGAGACTTAAATGCTCTGTGATGAGACAAGTCATAAGAAGGGTGTTGAAAAACAAAAAAAGACACAACAAAGCCTGGGTAAGAGGCTTTCCATAACATAAGTGAAGAAAGTGTACACTTTATACTTGTGTGTTATGGGAAAAATAAGCAAAATGTACTTTCAAAAAAGTTTAGGAGAATATATGTTTGGAGAGATTTTATACATTTGAAGATAAATATAAATTTAAGAGATTTTAAAGATAACATGGTAAGATAGCATACACCTGAAATAAGATGGATATGAAGTAGATCAAATGGCAAAAAAAGGATATCATATAAAGAAAATTAAAATGCAAAAATCTTGTCTACATTGGATATTAAAAGTTTATAAACAAAATGGCAATGATTGACTCTACAAGGTAGAAGCAAAAATTTCCAAGGTTAAGTGGAAAAGAAAGAAAATTCTTTGGGAGAAAAATAATTTATGGAAAAGAAGTCAGTGTTCAAACACACACAGAACCCCTAACATGAATAAATACTATGATATATATTCCAAAACTAAAAGACTAGAATGATGGGTAAGGGAATAAATAAAAAACAATTCTCAGTAGATAAAAACCTTCCTAAGTAGAAGAAAACTATGTCTGAGATTGTTAAAATGAATTTCCAAATATTAGGTTTAAAGAATGGAAAGTAACCAGCAGATTGTACCCTGGTAACTACTTTGCATTTCAGGAAGATTGTGCCAGTTTTTATGCTGTTGTCTCACAGCTCCACATTCTCTCTTCTCTACTCTGCTTTTTCTTGTAGGGGCTGCTACTCTGCAAACCATTTTTCTGCTTTGCCACCTGGTTCCCGGTTTTAGGATGTGACATTAATGGATGCTAAAGGGAGACTGAAAGCCTAGAGGAGGGGAAGTGTTTTGTTCTTTTTTGTTTGTTTCCGGTTCTGTGGGTGTGACCCTAGCCTTTCTTCTTGCATCCTGTTGCATCCAATCAGCAGTTTTCAGAACTTGCAAAATTGGCATCATGGAGACCCCTCAGAGCTATCAGCACCAGCCAACTGACACCCCCTCCTCAGAGTTCTGGGTCCCAGGTCAAGGGACCCTCTTCTGAATTCAGAAACACCAGCTCCAGCTAAGAAGTGGCCCAATTGTCAGCACTAATTGCCCTGAGGAACTCAAGAGTGGGTTTGGAAGCATTTAATTGTTTTTCCAAAGTGTTTTTCTTTCCTTTTGTTATGTTAAGGAAATGCAATGAGCAACCATCCTGAACCAGACCAAGCCTCATCACAAGAGCTACACCTATCACCTTTGACTTATTTTTAATGCTAAGATCTCTCCAGGAGGAGCTTAGGCCTTATTATGGTAACCTGCAGTGTATGTGGAAGTATATTTTACAACTGAGCCTGCGCAAGTGAATACTACACTTCTCCACTTAGAATATTCATTCCCCATCTTAAATAAAAGTCCCTGCTTCCCTTTGTTCCGGGATCCCATGACTTTGGAAATGATTTGCTTGGTCTCCTATTTGCTGCAAATATACTTTACTTTGTGAGACAACTACTTCTGGTGGAGAGCCTTATTTAACTCACCAGGAGGTGAACCCACTTTGGTTTTGGTAGCACATTCACAGACCTCTGGGTTTCAACAGCACAGAGCCCCTCATCCAAGCTTCTAAATCTTAGTAATTACAGTCTCTTCTTTTTGTTTTCCAGCACTAGGCATTGTAGCTTGCTCTTTTAGTTGAACATTTATGTTAAAATGTTCTCTTATTGACTTTTTGGTTAACCAGTTAATTTTTTACCTACTTAACAAATCTTGATATTAAACTATCTTTGTTTAGAATAACTGGTAAGTGACTGGTATGATTTCTGTCTCTTGACTGAACCCTGACTGACACAAATATAGCTAAAACATCAGCTAGAATTAAGGTCTGGGTTTTAAAAACACATATTAAAGATGAAAGATTACAGGACTTATACATCTTCTAAAGAAAATGGCAAAAGATGAGTGAGTAATATCCACTAAATTTTAATAATATAAGGTTGTAACATTAAACTAGTCAAGCCAATTTGCAATCGACGTGTGAAGACAAAGGAAAGTCCATTTTTAGACATAAATTCTAATTAATTATATAATCAACATATCCTTCCTGGAAAGTAATATTAATAATAATAAAGTGAGATACATTTATCTGGAAATAATTTCCAGAATATATGAAGAACTGCACAAATCAAAATGAAAAAGATGGGAAAACCAAAGACTTGAACGTATACTTCAAAAAGAAGATGTACAAATGGTTAATAAGCATATAAAAAGGTGCTCAATTTCATTAGTCATTAACTGGAGGTGATAGCATTATCCACTAGAATGGATAAACAACATAAAAGATAAAAGACTGTCATTATCAAGTCAGTAGGGTATGGAGTATCCAGAATCCTAATACACTGTTAATGTGTGGATAAATTAGGAAAACCACTTTCAAAATCTTTTGGTCATTATTTGCTAAAGCTGAACACAAGAATACTGTGTAGCCTAGCAATTTCAGTTCTAGGTCTACACCTACCTAAAATTCGTACACGTGCTCACAAAGGATGATGTAGGGATGTTCATAGCAGCACTATTCTTAATAACCAAGAAGTGGAAACTATTAAAATGCCCACTTAGAGAAGGGTGAATAAATGAAATTTTGATATATTAAAGAAGAATAAACCACAAAGACTTTTACTAATACTATCTTTTGTTAAATTCTAAATTTCAAGACATAATCAATAAGACTAAGTCAAGCACAAATTAATGAATAAGAAAACAATTGTAGCTTCTGTATATGCACAAGTTTGACTAAAAACAAAAACAAAACCAAATAATGACACTGACAAATCTAAGACAAGACGAAATTAGTAATAAGACTAACACATAAAAACACCAAATTAGGAGGATAATAATAATACAAAAGGAAGATATAAGAATACAAATATATTATTATTAATAGCCATAGAATTAGAAACAATGTACAACTGCCTTCTGCTGAATTTTAGAGTCTCAGTAAAATAGAACTTTCGAAGGGACTATATAAGATAATGTCCATATAATTTCTTCTATCATTTTCTTCTCATGCTCAACAAAATATACTCATGTTTAAAGACAGTTATAGCAGATAAATTGTAGAAAGCTTCTCAATTCATGTTATGATGTTGTTATGCTAAGATAAGCTTCATATCATAATGGAAAATGTTGTGAAATGTTTTTTCAAAAGATATGTAGAACAAACAGATGTAAAATCATAAAATATGCAATACAACAAAACATTAAAGCAATGGTGCAACATGAATGAGTTGGTTTTATTTTAGGTATGTAATGATGATTTGCAATTAGAATATTTATGTAAATTACCACGTGAATAGATCAAATAAGAAAACATATTTTTATAAATTCTTACAAAGAATTTAATAAAACATAAAACCAATGTTAATTTTCTAAAATAAAATCTCCATTAAGGACACTACAGCCAATAATAAGATCTTGCCCTTAACACCACACAGTATATGTGTCTCAAATAACAACTAACATCACAGACCATAAAGCACTGGCATCTTCCAATTAGAGGACACAGACAAGGACTCCCAATATCACTACTACTTATGCCATTATTCTAAAAATAAAAGCAAAACAATAAAAATGGAAATAAATATTAAGAAGGAAGAGAGAATGTTTCATTATTAGTGTACTGCATGTTTATCTTCCTAGGAAATCAGTCATTATACAGCAAAAAATTAATAGCACTAAGATATGCATTTATTAAGATGGGTGTTATAAACACATATACAACTATCTTCTCCAGTGCACTGTAAATATATATTATTAATATATACATATAAATTAACCAATATATAATAAAAAATGTTTGAAAATATAAACAAATGTTAATAAATCTCAGAAAGAAAATATTAAACCTATATCATAATTAAATACCCCTGGGGCTGGCCTGCTGGTGTAGTGGTTGAGTTTGCGCACTCTGCTTCGGCGGCATGGGGTTTGCAGGTTTGGATCCCGGGCACAGACCTAGCATCATTGGTCAGGCCACGCTGTGGTGGCATCCCACATAAAACAGAGGACAGATGGCACAGATGTTAACTCAGTGTCAATCTTCCTCAAGCAAAAATAGGAAGATTGGTAACAGATGTTAGCTCAAGGCCAATCTTCCTCAAAAAAAAATCACAAAATACATAGAGGCTGATTTTAAGAGATAAAAGTATGACCATCTTATCAGATGAAAAGATTTCAAATGTAAAGATATCACATCTTTTTCTAATCAATTTGTATATTTTTATTTTCAGGAAAAATTCTAAAGGGATTTTGAGAAGTATATATGATATTAAAATGCAACTTTGAGCTTAAAATAAAACAATGAATCTTGAAGAAGCCTAAACTTGGGGAAACCATAAATAAAAATAGAGTGATATAAATACATAAACATGAAATTTGTGTTAAAAATATATACAATTAAAAGAATAAATGGACACAATATATTAATATTGATGCAAGTAGGAAATGTTTCTATATGTTTCACAACAATAGAAATATAGAAATGTACCAAGTAGAAGGAGCACTATGCTCAACTTTAATCTCACTGTTAATAAAACAATTTTCTTTTAAACAAAATAGTTTTCAAAATAAATTTTTTTTGTGAAATGATAACAAATGACAACACAAAGTACTGAGCAGAATGTATTTAGAAAGGCATTTTTCATGCAATACTATTAAGAAAGCTTTTGGTCAATCCTACCAAAGAAAAAGTTTAAATTAAAATATTTATTTTAAGCATGAAAATAAGTCAGTCCCACTTTTCCTGTAATTCACTTTCTAGGAATTCTTCCTAAGAGAACAATCAGAAATGTGCCAAAATTTGTATCTAATAGCGTTCAATGTAGTTTGTTTATAATATCAAAATTTGGGAAATATTTTAGACATATATCATTTTATATGTAAATATTTTAGATATATTTAGGTACCTTAGCTGTCAAAAATCAGAGACTAGTTACTTAAATTTGGGTTCTTTTTTTTCATAAAGTGGATTACTGCATAACTATTAAAATTTAAATTTCTAAGAGTTTTTAATGCCATGGAAAATGCTTAGTTGCTATCTAGGAGAGAGAAGCTGGTTATTTATGTTTTAACAACTGGCTATAATAATAACTTTGTAAATAAACACACACACACATATTTGGAAAAAACATTTAAATTGTCGAAGGTTATTAAGAGTAACCAAATTGGATACAGCAATTCATTCAATGTTTACAATAAAAACAGTGAATGTGTATTAAGCCCAAGGATATGACAATGAATGATGCAAATAAAATCTCAACATTTACTGAACATACATGCTAGACAAAACAGAAAAGAATAATGTGTGTAATTCCAAGAACAGTAAATAAAGAATTTGAGATAGTGTAGAGGGTGGTCTGTCTTAAGTAGGATGGACAGGGACTGGCCCAGTGGCGTAATGGTTAGGTTCGCATGCTCCACTTCAGTGGTCAGGGTTTGCAGGTCCCCATCCTGGGCACAGACCTAGCACTGCTCATCAAGCCATGCTGTGGCAGCATCCCACATAAAATAGAGGAAAGACTGGCAAAGATGTTAGCTCACTGTCAATCTTCCTCAAGCAAAAAGAAGAAGATTGGCAGCAGATGTTCCTCAGGGCCAATCTTCCTAACAACAAAAAACAAATAAATAAAAAAAAAAATACATAGGATGGATAGTAACACTCTGTGTGGACAAATTTTTTGAGATGAAATCTGAACAATGAGAAGGACCTGGGCGCATGAGGATTGGTAGGAAAGCATCTCAAAGAAAAGAGCAAATGCAAAGGGAATGAGTTGGGTTAGAGTTGCCATATTTGATTTATAGATAAAAGGGCAATTTCACTGATGTATAGAGAAAAAAAGTAGACTAGGCAGAGCCAAGACCCAGTGGGTCCCTTTAGGTAGAGATAAACATTGTACTCTAACTGCAGAGAAGTCCTGGAAGAGGAAGGACATATTATTTGCATTTGTAAAAGGATTGTTCTGGTTGCTTTAGCAAATTGACAGTAGGGGAAAGAGAAGTTGCCAGACCAGGTTGGCAGGCTTTGTAATTGTCTTAGGTGTTATTAACTCTGTTTAGGGCATGGGTTCTCACGGGAGTGAGAGGGAGTGTATTGTGCCATCCCCAGAGGATATTAGGAAATGTCTGGAGACTTTTTTGGTTGTCACATTGGGGTTGGGGGTATAGCTGGCTTCTAGTGGATGGAAGTCTGGGATGCTGCCAGATGCCCACTGCATAGATCCCCACCCCCAACAAAGAATTATCTGGCCCAATATATCAACAGTGCTGAGGCTGAGAATTCCTGATTCAGGGTAATAGGAATGGAAATGGTGAACAGAGGACAGACTGGTGTAATTATGAAAAAAAATAGCATATATTGAGCACCACTCTTTCAGCAGCTTCCAGAGGCTTCTCAGACTATTTTACCAGAAAAGGTAAAAATATGTACATCCTTAGTAAACATAATTCTCATGAAATATATTTGATATTTCTTTAACCAGCAATTAATGTAAAGAAGTTTTGGATTCTATTTTATATGCAGAAGCATCTGGAAAAATATGCAGTCTTGATCGGTCAATTATCCATGAAGACAAGATTTTAAAAAACATCAAAAATTTAAAATATTTAAAATAATTTTTATCAAACCAGCTTACTAAAAGTCATTTTAAAAAGAATATCCACTCCAAAAAAATTTTTTTTCTGATAAAAAAATAAAAATCTACTCACTTGCCGTTCAATGCTGCTACTCCAACTGTGCTTCGGGCAATTGACATACTGGCCACAAATGTCCATTGCTGACTCTGAGGATCCCACCTCTCCACTGTGTTCAGATAGCTCCAACCATCATGGCCTCCCACTGCATAAATAGGGCCTTCGAGTACTGTCACACCTAAAACAAGGGAAAAATGAAAACTGAATGGATTTATTTCACAGTGAAATTTTAAAAATCAAATAGTAAAAACTATGATGCCATTCACTATAAGCTCTAGCCGTTAAGAAACAATTACAGGGGCTGGTCCGGTGGTGCAGTAGTTAAGTTCACACATTCCACTTCGGCAGCTTGGGGTTCACCGGTTTGGATCCCAGGTACGGACCTATGCACCACTTGTCAAGGCGTGCTGTGGCAAGTGTCCCACATATAAAGTAGATGAAGATGGGCACAGATGTTAGCTCAGGGCCAATCTTCCTCAGCAAAAAAAAGGAGGATTGGTGGCAGATGTTAGTTTAGGGCTAATCTTCCTCAAAAAAAAAAAAGGAATTGCAATGAGGTAGAAACTATTTACTACTAATTGGATCATTCATTAAAGTGAAAAAAATTAGAACCAAAAATAAATAATATCATCTAGATGCTTTATAAAAGAAAACTAATTTCCTTATTTATGTCCATGCAAAGAAGCAAATTCTAAAAATCAGAGATGATAATATCTTATGCCTCTACTTTAGAAGAATGTTTCTACACTGCAAAGTACTTTGTTGCTTCAAGCAATGTTGCATTAAGCAGTGTTATATTATCAATTTGAACTTCAGGGTAGAGGTCTCTGTGCTTTGGCTTCTCAATAACTTCAAAATAAACTTATCTAAAGCTTAGAAAATATGATACTTTTCATTTCATAACCTGCAATCACTAAATACAAGCAATTAAAACAAATTAACAGTGAGCTATCAATGGGAGGATATATATAACTCCTAAACACTGCTTTTCCAGTAAATTTGTTTCTTCACAGATGAACTTTCTTAAGTGCTAAACAGTTGCTAAATATTTAAACGTCATGTTAATATTGGCTGAAATCAGCCCATTATCTAGAGAGATTCTGATGAATTTTTTCCCAAAGTTTAAAAATCAATGTCTGATTGTCAGAAGCTCTGAAGCATCTGTAATTTTACCCTACGTGCTAGCTGATGAGTTAGACAGTCACAAACATACGTATGTTAATAGAGGACATAAGACTCCTGGGTCAAAGAGGATAGGTAGTTATTACTCATAACAACAACAATAGTCAGAATATCACCATTTTTAACTTTTTTTCTTTTGCTGGTTCTCCAAGCCCCAATTCCCACAGTGACTCAAAGAGGATGACCAAGATGGCCTTGATGTTTCCCTCATCTTGACCAACGTTAGACAGGAGTCTTGCTGTCCCTATGGCCTTGACCTCTGTTCCTTTAGAGCATTTACTTAGGAACCTTGTGATTGCAAATTGTTCTGTTCTTTTGAGATATAAATCTTTTAAAAAGTCTCTTGCCAGTGTTACAACCCCAAACTGTCTTTCTCAAGAAGCTGGGAACCATCTCTTTTAAATGTATTTATCAAAAAAGGACAGTACGCAAGTCTCCTAGTCTCTCTGGGAGGGCAGGAGCCTAACTTCAGTTGTCGCCTTTATTCAAGTTGTAAAACTACCCCTTGTCATGAAGATAGAAAATTTTCTTTACCTTTGGGTAAGGCAAATTAGCAAACATAGATTGCCCATGGCCCCCCTCACCCACCTCAGCTCTTAAAAAGTCTCCCACCTTTGTTTTAATGAAGTTGAGTTCAACCTTAGTTCTGACCTCTCTTCCCTATTGCAACTGTCTCGAATAAAGTCTTCCTTATCTGTTTAAGTTTTTCTAATGCAATTTTTGCATTGACAGTGGTGAGTTGGAACCTGTATATGCAGTGGGCTGCATTACAAGACAGGAAATTAATTTATAATGGTCAATAAACATCCATGCCCATTATTCCAGAAGGAGACATTATCTTTGTGCTTTTAAGCATGACTGCCTTTCACTTTGGACATGGAAACTATCTCTATCTTCCTAGTATTTCTGCTTTAATAGCATCATTTTGGGCAGTCAAGGCCTTGCTCAAAAGTTGTGCGGAAATGTGAGAGATCTAGGGAGATTTGTCTCGCAACAGGGATGTGACAGTAAAAGATGACACCTGATTTATTCATTCATTTAACTATTATTCATTGAATGTCTATTATGTGTCAGGAATTGTTCTTGGCACCAAAGACACAGTGCCAGGAACACAGAGGTGAACAGAGCAAACAGTATCCCTGCCCTCATTGAGCTCATATTTATTAGTCAACGAATATTTAACTAAAATGCAATAAGTACATTATTCACAGTAAGCAAGTCCACTTCACACATATTATGCAATTATAGTTTAGTAAAGGGTAAAGTAACTGATTAGAATATCAAGTTGCTCTCATACATACATTTAACTTAGGGAGGCTATTTTACATATGCCAGTAACGTATGCATATGGATGAGCAGGGTTCTGATGCAGAGATAGTTGAAATCAAGAGGCATAAACTCCGAATGTTGTTCTTCTTTAGGCTGCTCAAAGTAAGAGATAGGGATTAGAAAGGATGAGTAAATGTGAAGTTTGGGGCAATTTCCAAAGGATATGGAGATATGTCATGGGCTTTTTACAGAAGTACCTGCAGTTATTCACAAGTCTCCACGATTAAACATATGAAGATAAAGCTTAAACATCTGTGAAGTTTTTAAGGAGATGCTAGAATTAACTTTTTTTTTTTTCTGAGGAAGATTCACCTTGAGCTAACGTCTGTGCCAATCTTCCGCTATTTCGTATGTGGGTCACTGCCTCAGCATGGCCAGTGATGAATGGTGTAGGTCCACGCCCCAAGAACTGAACCTAGGCCACTGAAGCAGAGGGTGCTGAATTTAACCACTAGGCCATGGGGCCGGCCCCTGAATCAACATTTTACTGAGTATCAGTTAGAAATATACTTTGGAGTAGCTTGTGTGCTTTGGATTGAGTAGACTATATTTTGGTTGGTTTATGCTCTTTCTTCGTTAAGATATGATATCCATCAAAAAGGGATGGATCATTAGTATGAAACTAATGAATTTGGATTTTATTCTAAGAGCAAAGGGAAATCACAGAAGTGTTTCTCAATGAAAGATATGATCACTCTAGTATTGATTCTGTGGTCTGGATAAGTTTCTGCGAGACACACTAGAGTCCCGTGGTAAGAATCAGAAAAAAGCAAATCCAAGAAAACAGTTTATGTCATAGATGTTGATCACCAAAGAGAAGGTTGCATTAATTTAAAATAACTTTTTGAATTTCTCTGACTTTGGCTTCCCAAGAAGCCAAAAGAGTATAGAACACGTGGTTTCCATCTTCTCAGGTTGGGACAGTACAGAGAATGTACACAACACAGAGCCGCTGCCTGTGAAGAAATCTTAACAGAAAGCTGAGGGTTTCACTGCTCCTTCACGACAGACCCAAGGGGCATACTCTTTTTTACCATCTGTCAGATTCCCCTCAATTAGGATACCCAATCACTTAAACGTGAAGCACAATGAGCTTATAGAGAGTAGTTTTTAAATGAATCAAAGAAAACTTACATATATATATATTTACTTGAACTCCACCTCAAAAGGTTGTCATCAAATTTGCTTCGGTTGGGGCTCAGTATCCATAATTTAAAAGATGCCAAGGTAATTTGAATGTGCAGCCAGCACTGAGAATTGAGAATTATTGCCAAAGGAAAAAAGACACAACTCTGGTCCAGCTGGGAGAGGAAAGTAGAATAATCTATAAACCTACCCATCTAAATAGAATTTCAGGGAAACTGCCAAATGGCTTAAAAATAAAGAAACTCTAGGGGGTTTCAACTGCAGCCACAAAAGGAAATTTACAGAGATTTAAAAAAGTGTGTGTATTTATATATTTATTTTTAAAATGTATTATTTTCTACTAAATAATTCTGGAAATAAAGTTGGAAGAGTGGTTGGTATTGAGATCCAAATGAGAGGCCTTGAGAGATAATAAGGAAAAAATAACTTAAAGCATAGAACAAAGATTAAATAGATGGGTATCTGGAAGAAAATAGACTGGAAGAAAGATCCAGGAGAATGAATATGTGAATAATAGCAGTACCTGGAAATAAAAGGAGACATCCAGATGTTGTAAGTTTACGTATGTTGAAAGGAAAATTTCCAGAACTGAAGAAAAATCTTCATATATAGATTGAAACATCCTTGAGTTGAAGGCAGGTTTAATAAGAAAATAAAATCATACTTTGACATATCCTTGTAAAATTCCTGAATTTATAAATATGTTATTTTATTGGAGTTGGAGAGGAAGGAGAGGGATAATCAAATATGGTATTTAGAAAAAGCGTCTTGCTCGAAAAAATACTTGGTTTAAAATAGCAGAATCAAATACTTCTGATCAAAAGAGTCTTTAGTGATAGATTGAAAATTCCAAGTAACAAGAGTTGAGAATGAAAAATAAATAGCATGCTCTAAATCGATGGAATTAAGGGAAGGGTAAGATGGAACACAGTAAGATAAATAAAAAAATAAAAAAGAAGAAAGATGAAAATCAATGTGTTGGCCTTGATACTAACATGAAAGGACATTTCTTGAAATAAAACAAAGAGATTTTCAGATTGGACTAACAAACAAAACTCATATCTTACTACTGGAGAGATAGAGTAGAAAAATAGAAATGTCTGAAGCATTGAATAATCAATTAATTAACTTGACGATTAGTATAAAACTGTGCATTATTTAAGTAGAAAATGCACAATTTTTGAAGAGAGAAAATAAAGATTTAATATCTTTCCAATTAGAAAGTGAAATGAACTGATGCCACTAGAGAAACATCATTAATAAAAACAAAATAGATTCTATTGTTTAAGCCACCAAATGTACGGTATTTTGTTTTGGCAGCCTGAGCTGACTAAGACAATAAAGTAAAAATTAGATTAACGATATTGCAACTACATGATATAATACTATGCAATACTTAAAGAGACAGTTACGTACTGACACTTGTCCACACTAAGTGAGAAAAGAAAAAGCTGCTAATCATATATGGTTTGATAGCACTGATGTAAGCGATACAAATACATGTATACAATAGAGTAAAGGAGTCACAGGCCCATTCCTCCCTCAAAACCCCCAGGACCTTAGGCACTTAGCTCACTTGGTCCGATACCAAGTCTACCTTGTTCTCTGAGGGTATTTTATGCTGGGGCCTCGTTGCTTTCCTTTGCCATTGGGCCTCAAATTGGAAATTCCTTAGTTCCTCTCAACCGATTCCCCTTCCTTCAGACCTGGAGGATCTCCACCCCTTTTCTTCAGAAAGATCCAGAGCAGCTTACGCAAATTGATTCACACCCTTCCCAGGAACCAACTTTTGCCAAGTGAGGCAGTAGTAACGCTGTTAGTCTAAATTACTTTTTTGAAAAACCAGCCATACACTGATACCAGTTTGGTTATTAGCTATAAATTGACAATTGACAACTTAGAAAATTTTTGTTATCTGCTATATATTATCCATATGAAAGGGGCAATTGATATTTTTGTAAGTTTTTTCTCTACGTTTTCAGAAAATAAACAAGAAAGAGAATAGATACGGACATATCTAGTTTAAATTAATTATAGCTACATTTATTAATGACTAAATTATTAAGAAGTAATTATAGAAATGAAAAAAATATATCTGTGACTTTTTGTTTCAGGTTTAACCTAGAATTGTTTGCTTAAGGCAAAAACTATTTTAATCAATACAAAATCCAGATTTTTATTTTGCTTTATCATGTAAATAAGTTTTGTGTACCATAGGAAACATGTTTATTATACGTGATTAACACTTTAACAAATTTTATACACTTACAAACCCAAACTCTGTTTTAGAAATCCATCTTCTACTTTTTCCAGAAATATCAATCTACACTAGTATAATCGCTATCATCAATCCTTATATTAAAATTAATTCCACAGAATTTTAATAGGTTAATCATTCACATACTGATAATTTCAATAGGAGATTCTACTTTTTGGGGTTTTTTGAGGAAAATTAGCCCTGAGCTAACATCTGCTGCCAATCCTCCTCTTTTTGCTGAGGGAGACTGGCCCTGAGCTAACATCTGTGCCCATCTTCCTCTACTTTATGTGTAGGATGCCTACCACAGCATGGCTTGCCAATCTGTGCCATGTCCACACCCGGGATCCGAACCAGTGAACCCTGGGCTGTGGAAGCAGACCGTGAGCACCTAACTGCTGTGCTACTGGGCCGGCCCCAGGAGATTCTACTTTTAAAATATTTCTTACAACATATTCTTCCCTTTTGTTTTCTCTATAATTTGTCTTAATTTTGACATCATATATTTCAGTAGCCTTCTAACTCAGTTTACTACTTGCATGTCTGTGTTCTTCAACTGATTTTTGACGTTTCTATGAGAATGAGATTAATCTCCCAGTAGCATAGACTATCCTCAAAAGCTCCAAGAATTGTCCACTGTTGAGAAAATATTAAAGAGAAAACTTTATCATATGACATAACATGTTGATCAATATCTGGCCTTAACCTTTTTAAATTCTATCTACCACTAGTATGTTCACACATTATTCAAAACAGTCAAATGCAAAACTTGGTGTTTCATCTCTGTTCCCTGTATCCTATCCTTCATGACATTTCTTGTATTGTACCCTATACTGCAAAAGATCTTCTGCTATGGTAACCTATCAAAATTCTGCCCACCATTCAAATCTCCTAGTCTCTAGAGATAAAACTTTCTCTTACTGACCAAGCTACAAAGAATGCAACCATGGTTTGACAATTGTTTATAAAGTTTATATTCCTTTCTAGATTGTAATAAGGTAATTTAGAGTCTGTGTCTTCCAAGAAATTGCAGTCTCTGTGAAAGTGAGATTTCTTTTTCTGATAATTATTGCATCTCATAAAGCATCCGTAATTGTGATTTAGATCAGTGGACACTCAGTAAACGGCTGTTCACAAGGGACATGAGTACGCCAACCATGAAGGAATAAAGAGAAAATGACAGAATGGATTAACCAGGCAAACTAAAGCTTAGAATAACAAATTAGTCTTCTTCAGAGGTTTGAAATGCAGTATATGATGTTATAGAATCTCTAAAGAAGTGGAAAGAGAATTAAAAGATAAAGTTTTAAGAAAATTTCCTCCATGAGAAAATTATGCTGATTCTTGATCATACTTAATTTTTAAGGTAGACCATAGTGTTGAATTAATATTAATTATTTAATAGATGCTTACAGAAAAAATTTCCAAATTATAAAGAAAAATCACTACAAATAAGAAATTAGATGTTTTATTTAAGATATTGTTCTGATTGTGAATAATAAAGAGAAACAATTCTACTTTTAGAACTGAAAAATTTCTTCTTTTATTATTTCATATAGAGTAATCTGACTTTTTAATTAGCAGAGAAAAGGAGGAATTTCCATATTGTAAACCAAAAAGTAGTTAGATAGCAATTTTTCTAAACTGATATATTTTGAATTATACTTGGGATTTTTCCTGGGTGATCTTTATAAGGTTTTTAAAAGTAAAGAATTAAATACTTTTCATTTTCTAAGAAAACTTTCTATCAGAACAGCAGATGAAAAGAAAATTGTACTGGTATCTTGAGTAAAACAAGTGTCTAAAGATTTAAAGGAGATATTTTATCAAGTATGAAGTCAAAAATGACATGTCAAGTGATTTGCAGCCATCTAACACACTTCAGTGCTAAAAAAACATTTTCTACTTGACTCTCTCTTAGAGATTAATTTTTCCCACATTTGAGCACCATTTATGTTTCTGTTATACATTGACCTTCAAGTGATATAACTAAAAACCTAGTAATTATTAATAACTTCATTAGTTATGATCCTGTTTATGCTTTCCTTAATTATTAATTATTTCTTCGTTGAACTGATTTTTACTGAGGTTCTATTGACTAAAAGAAAAAATATATACCTGAACTTCAAGTGTATATAGAAATTGAACAAGCGTGGTTCTTAATAGGGAACTAACTTTTTAAAAAAATGATTTAGTGATTTTCTGCAATCAATGATGGTGCCTTACATTCATTTTACAGAGTTCTAAAATGAGCTAGTATTGTTTTAAGCACTGTGGACAGTTAAATAAAAATGAATTTTACATAGAGTTATTCTAGCAGCTAATAGACTAAGCGTAAAAATTAAATAAGTATGACCCACCATCATAGTTGCTATAATATATCCTCTATGTACCAAGAACACAGAGGGGAGGATAACTAGCATTGCAAAGGGTATTAAAGGAAGACCTTACCTAGGAAATGGCATTTGACCCAACTATTAGGGATGAATAAGAATTCTCTAGGCAGGAAACAGAGGAAGGGTCAGTCTGGGTTGAGGCAACAGCTTGTGCAAAGTAGGCTGTAAAGCAGCTTTGCATGTTTCCAGCTTGGTAAGATATTCAGTATTTACATCTCAGGCTGTAGTAGCAGAGGGAAGCAGCAGAGCTTAAGATAGCATTAGTCAAACAGTAAATATTGATGAACTGTGAATATCCCATTAAGGAGTTTATTCTTTCTATACAGAAATATAGACAATCGGATTTGTGTTTTAGAAAGTTAATTTTGGTATTGGGGGAAATAATTGAAGGAGAGAGACTAAGGTGATAAATATTGCTCCTATACAACTGAACACGAGACCTAATTATTTTATTTATTATTAATGGATCCTAGCCTAAGTTTGTTGTTTAGATATTGTAAGTGTGTATGGCATAAGCAAATGTAAAACAAATATATAATTTTCATATATTTTAAATATAACATCTTCAGGGCGTTCTTTAGGAAGCTGTGATTGACTTATCTCACTACCGTAATATCTGGTCACAAGACAGTGGACAATGCTGATATGCTGCCATATACATTCGCTGCTTTACCAGCCTCTTCCTCTGTGCCCCGTAAGTCTGCATCTACTCCTCTGACTAATCAACACGGTCTGCACATTAATCCACCTCTATACTTCTTCTCTACCTTGCAGACTCCTATTCTGTGTTGCATGCTTGGCCATTCCAGCCTGTTCTTTCTGTCTAAGTTATTATTTAATATTGTGTACCTTTAGCAACTTTCAAAGATAAAAGAAAACAAACAAACAAAAGGTAGGGCTCCTTTGATCTTTTATAATCTTGGCAACTTTTTTCACCCATTGTCTTCAAAATTGTCTTAAGCAATGAGAATTAACTGCCTTAACTTACTTTTAATGAACCACTTATCTTTACCTTTCCATCTTAAATCTTTTAGGAGATGCAGATAGGTTAATATAGCTTCTATAAATTTCCACGTGTAAGGGCCAAGGTTAGAGACCCATACAATAGACTTTTCTACTAATCTCTTGTCTATCATTTCTTGCTTACTTATATTCCAGCAGCAAGTGACTTCTGTAGGTGCAGGTTCATATGAGCTGCTTCCAGTCAAAAGCAATTACGAAAGCCTGAAGTGAGAAGCAGATATACTTTCTTTGCCAAGAGGGCTAACAGTGAAGGAATTCAGGAGCACAGCTTTAGATCCTAAAGTTTCCTAAATGTTGAGATTGAGGGGTTATATATTATAAAATAATTTTGAGTGAATTTTACTTAGCAACAATAGTGCTGTAAATTGTTTCTTTTGATCTTTGACAAAATGATCACAATAGGGAGATGCGAATCAAAATGTGGAGATATGATTTTGAAACAACAAATTCTGCTAAGCTATATTTTTCTGATTTGTATTCTTTTTAGTATTGCAAGACATAAATAAATAATATAAATTAAATAAAAATAATGGCATTAAGACTAGGTTTGCTGGACTCCATCATTTTATTGTGACGGACTTATATAGTTCTTAGCTGACACTAGGAAATGCTACTTTAAGAGGCAGCAGAGAAAAGCATGTTGATTTACTAATCCCAGCCCTATACTTATGCAGCTGTATTTAATTAAATGGAAACAAATACAAATAAAAATAAACAAAATAAGCAACTGTAAAAGTTGGAAATCACTGCTTACAAGTCCCTGAAATTTCTTCTTGTTGAGTCCTCTTTTTTTCATTCTAGCTGGAGACACATCATTCCATTAGAAAGTCTTAGGGGTTTGCCCATTGCCTGGAAGTAACGGACTGACATGGAGGTGTTTCCTAAGCTAGAATCTGAGCAGAATATTAATAAAAATAACTATTAAAGCATGGAATTGAATGCAAAAATGTTGAGTATCCTTATTAACGGTAAGTCAACTGCTTCAACATTTTAAGTTTCAGTTTTCCAACTTGCAAAACTGTGATAATAATCGTATCTACCTTAAGGGGCTGTTGTGAGAATTAAATGAGAAAATGTACTTAAAGTGCTTGAGAGAGTTTTTAGCACCTGGCTTTTTCTTTTTTTAAAAATTATCTCTTCATTTAACGTGATTTCAGGTACCAGGGTCAAAAATAAGGTCGAGGTCAAAACTTTGTCTAGGAAGGAACAAAGAAATGGTCTTCATTCACATAAGTCCAATTGCTTCTTGCACCATTTTTCTTATCATTATCCCCTTATTCTCCTTAGTTATAACTTCTAATTATGATATTGACATTTTACACTTATTTCTAACGTTTGGCAATTATTGAGATGAGTATCAAGTTACTGCTTGTGGATGTTGGATAATCAATATGTTTTTATTCATACTTCTTTATGGAATACGCAACTATTTATATTTGTCATGATCACAATAAGAAAAATGGACCCATTAATTAATATTTGAATTATCCTCATCTGAAATAGCAGTTGGGAAAGGAGCTGCTGCAAAGAATGGTGAGTCCGCATTTAGACAACTCTAATCAGAAGCTCAGACTCAGGTGTGAACTATTACAAGAACTTTGGCTATTTTAATCCTATATTGTTTTTTCATATAATTGATGATAGAAATTTTCTGTCCCTTAGCAAAATGAGTGGTCTTTAAGGTATGTGGAATAAGGAGAAATATTTTAAAAGCACCTCTGCCCTCATATCAACAGGTTATATGATTATAGAAGTTTACGAATTATAACAGGTTGTTCAGTAGCCTGTTCAAGCTCAAGGGCTTTTTCAAGTATGGCTGCGATGGGGATTCTATTGCCTAATCTTAACTATAATTTCAGCTGTACTTCACTACGAAGAGCTGTACTTTGTTTCTCTTACAAATCAAGTAGAGTGTCTACCTTTCCTTGGTTCTGCCTGATTTGCAAATAAGTATTTTTATGTGCATCAGAATTTGATCTGACACTTTTTCATTGACATAGACAGTAAGTCTGTGGGGAGAAGAATTATACTCCACAATTACCTACAGCTACTGAGGCTATAAATATCTACCAAGATTAGCACACATTTGGTTCTGTCCAAAACGTCCTTGGAGACAGTGGGTCTAAACCAAAAGGTCCTTGATATTTGGTTCTGTCCAAAACCATTTGGTGTGGACCAAATGTGCTTACAGACATTTTGGACAGGACCAAATGTCTAAGACCTTTTGGTCTGGACCAAGTATCTTATGGACCAAATGTGTTATGGACATTTTAGACAGGACCAAATGTCTTACAAGGTCTGAAAGAAACTCCAATACTTATATTCTAAAGTTAGTATATTTACATAAAAACATTTATCATATATATATTAATGTATATATAAAATTAATTTGTATCCCCTCAGAGGCACTCATCATTTTGTGTTATTAGCATGCACATATATTATGTAACACAGCTTTTATATCAAAGTAAATTTATTGTTTCTTTTTTAATTTGATAGTGTAAAACAAATATCTTTCTTATACAAAAGTTTTGAAAGCTTCAATAGTGTGGTATATCTATTATAATGACGTACACATTTTATTTATAAGTATAATATTTTCTCTTAAGTAAACACAAAGAGAAATTGTCCTAGAATCAAAGGTCAACAGCTACCGAATAAATGGTTTTCTGTTAGCTTACTAAACCCAAAGTAATATGAGAAAAGGATCATGTTTGTTCACAATTTTCTTTCTGGCACCCAGAGAATTCCTTAACAATATATTCATTGAGTGAATAAAAGTTAGTCTGAAAGTTTCAATCTAATATAATAAAATATCAACTTAATTTACCTGTAAGTGCCATAGCAGACTCAATATTAAAAACTAATTATTTTCCAAGAATACAAATGAGGCAAATAGTTTTATTGCAAAAATAGCAAAAATGTCAACCTTCTCACAGGAGTCTATACCGTATAAAGAAAAAACTAGTTGAGCATTCAAAAGAATAGTAACAAGGCAGCATTACTCTTTTTTCTTTCTCTTTTGGTGAGGAAGATTGGCCCTGAGCTAACATCTGTGCCAGGTTCCTCTATTTTGTATGTGGGACACCGACACAGCATGGCTTGATGAATGGTGTATAGGCCCCTGCCCGGGATCCGAATCTGCAAAGGTGAGGCTGCCACATGGCAACTTAACCACCATGCTTCTGGGTAGCTACTCTTTTTAACATATGTAGAATCCTAGTAATTAAGCCTTTCAGACTAAGGACTAATACTACAGTTTATGCTGGGAAGGAGTGTTTCAGACTAAAGACTAATCATAATGTACTATTTTTTGCAAAAATATACAAACTTATTGACATACCTGGTTGCAAGATGCATTAAAATGCTAATTCAAAAAGGCTTTAATCAAATTTTCGCATGAAAGTACAAATATATAGTTGCACAAGTGTATGTATGGATATATAAATACTGTGATCTGCTTTTACTTCTTAAAATTTAATATATTGGGTTTTTGGATATTATATTATAACGATATTAATTATTCTGCATTTTTGCCATCCTTTAAGCAAAAAGTACAGTCTGGCAAAATAATGGAGATTATTTTTGCCTTATTCTCTGCCTCCTCCCCAGCATAAAATGTAGTGTAGGTTAATTTTTGCATCATTCTTTCCTTTTCTCCCAAAGTTTAAAACACAGTGTGACTCTAACTGATAAAAAGAGTATCAATAGCCTATATCATTCTATTCAATTGTAACATATTAGTGCTATAGTATTTTCCTGTATATTAACTTCTTGGAAGCTTCTACCCCTCAGGAATCATGTAACTGAGTACCTGTGAGTTACCTTTCGTTGTACAGTTACCATTAAAGCTGCTTCTGAATTCTATTTGAACTTCTACATTTAAAACTATCTTTTAACTCAAAAGATCAGGCAAGAAAAAGTTGCTAGGACATCATTTTTCATCTTTATTGTCTCTCGAGCAGGGCCTTCATGTCCTGTGAAAAGCCGAAGTGTTTTTGCAGTGAACTTTTGTCTACATTAAATCTGACAACTAATCTCTTTTTCTGGGCAAAGAAAAAAAGCACAATAGATTTTTGTTTAAATCTTTTTCTGGGAGTGCTGAATGATGAAATCATCTAATGCAACTAATAGATAAGTCACTACTAAAGGCAGGACTAGCTCCCTATACATGGCATTGCTAATACACTCAAGTCTAAGTGTTTGGTGTCTTGGAGTGTTCGCTATGTTACACAAATGACATTTAAAGGGGCAGAGTCAGGCTACACTGTTGGTCAGATGTCATAAAAAGAGGTACAAAAGTCTGAACACAAATAAAAGATTTATATTGTACATGCCTTGTAAAATAAACATTACTACAAAATATTGACAGAAATAATTAGCAACTATCAATATCAATACCATCAACTTTAAGGGCATACTCTTTTAATTAAAAATATTACTTCATTAAAAAATATTTGGTTTCTTATATGTGTTGAGGGCTTAAGACATCAGATCACGAAAGCCAAGAACTATGTCCTGTTGGGGCTTACATTCCAGCAAGAGTGATATGGGTAAAGACATGAAAAATCAAAATCAAAATCAAAATAAAAAATATCGTCTTGTCTTTTACTTTCATAAGGAGATATTGTTTGGGTAGTTTACATGAAATATACTTTTGTGGATGCCTAAAAGTTTACAGCACAGAAATTCATGATATTACATTAATAAAATAACAAGAGCACTTTCGTAGGGTCATAACGTTGACCATGATAAAGTTATTTATTAATGTTTGGTCTCATGGTAGCTGCGAGTAATTCACAAATCTCTAGACTTATATGAACAATGGTTCTAGCGATTTAGAAATATTTTATCAAATAAGTCACTCTAATAAACATCATAAGCATGCATAACTACAGATTTTCAGTTAGATATTTATCTATTTATTTAAAATATTCTAAGACTTAGTAAATTTATATCTGGAATGTATAGGCCACTATATACATTACACAAAAAAAGAGAACAATTTTTAGAAAATTATAAACTGTACATACTCTTGAATGCAATATGAATTTACATGTAATATAATCTAATCAGTAATTCTCATGAATAGAAAAGCATCAAATTAATTAATTTATTGACTAAAACAAAAATGCAGTGTTACAGTAAATGATAATTCTGTCCACTGAGAAAGGACTTCTTGTAAGATTGATGAAGCTTAAAGTTCAGGGCCCCTCACTCACCAGGCCTCTTCTGGGGTCCGTGTAGGTGTCCTAACGATGTGTTCACGTGGGAAGTGCATTTCTCTTTCTCAAGGAGAGTCTCACCTTTTATTAGAATATATTAGAAATTCTAACATATTCTGAAACTAAACAATATATTCTAGTAATACACAAATAATTAGACTGAGGTAGAAAATCAATACCAAAAGCAAAGCAAAACAAAACAAACCTCAAATCTGTGGAGAATTCCAAACCAAGGTTTGCCACTAATGAGCTGTATGAACTTCAACAAGCTACTTAATCTTTCTGGTCCCCAGTTTTTTCATTTGTAAAATTAAGATTTTGGAGTAAGAATTTTCTCTGATACTCTCTAGGTTTAAATATCTATTAGTATACATAATTATTTGTTTTAATTACTTTAGCATCCCATTACCACCTGCACATTGAGACAGAAATTATTAGGACTGAAGGAATTTTTCCATTAAATATAGTTTTAACATGCATTTTAAATTGAGACATGAAAGATTTGCATAGTCATTCAGGTTGAAGACATCCACGAAAAAAGCTAAAATATAAAATAAAATCATCTCTCTAGAAAAACCTACAAAAGCCATAGCAAGCAATAAATTAGCAGTCAAAACCAGAACAGCAGGAAGTGAAGTGGTAAGCTTTCGGTAGTTGACTTAATATTTTTCCTTCTCTGTTAATAGCTCTTTCTCTGCGATTCACTTGAGTGACCAGATTGCCCTCATATTTTCTAAAAATCGAATCTCATTTGTTTTCTATTCAATACAGAAAGGATCTCAGGTGAATTTATACATTTAATATTTGAAATTTGGGCTAAATTCAAATATAAAAGGCCAATTATGGACAGAAATTACCTTAAAGTAAATATTTCATTAGTAAATTAAGAATTCCACTTGAAATAGTATCATAAAGTGGGATTATTATCAAAGTGTGGAATTATAGAAATCATATTATGTATTCTCCTGCATCACTTGTACTGAAGATTAAACACGAAAAAGGATATTTGTCAGATTTTAAAATATTCTCATGAGCTAATCCAACATCATTGAGACTAATTTGTTTTTCAATAACCTGGTGGTGTGCTACCCAAATATTCCATGCTTCTTTCACTTTTTTTTTTTTTTTTACATATTTTGCTTCATTGGCTGAATTGTATTTTTCTTCTTCAATTTGCCTGGCTATTAACCTTTATGATTCAGTTTAAGCATCACCTCTCTTTAGAAACCTTTCCTAATTATCCATTCTGATTTAAAACTGTGATCATGGCACCCTTACTTACCGGTACTTACAGTACTTCATTTTAATTGTCTATTAACTTTTCCGATCTCCCTACTTAGGTGTGAGATCTTTGGAGTACATCCTTGTTCATCTTTTTATTCTAACATGAATATTACAGTATGTAGTAGTGCAATTTTAATCCTACTTGAACAATGGAATGATATAACCCATGAACATTCTTATGCAAATCCTCCTTATATTTAACTTGACTAATTCTGCTAGCCTTATCTTTAACTTAATAATATTTATACTCCATCTTATTATTGAAAAATTAGTGATTTAAGAAACACATAAAACAGAGATAGATATATTTTATTCAAACGAGATGCTAAAGAAGATAATAAAACAAGCAAAGAGATATAAAATAGAACCAAGTGTGAGACTCATACGAAAAAGCACGCATATTTGTTACTATTAGACTGCAAATTTAATTCTAGACTCCATAACAGAAGAAAAACTAGTTACATCATCTACAATATTCTTGGGATAAAAACTGACTAATTGCTGAGGAAGAGAAAATTAATACTGTAACTCTTAGATCAAACAGGTATTCTTTTTTAAGGTATCTCATGAAGAGAAAACTTAATATTCAGAACTAAATCCTCGTTTCAACAGCCAGTGTTCTAGAAGATCTCCTATGAGCATTTGCATTTCATCAAAGCACAGTGTGGTAAAAGGAATTCTTTCTACTCAGTTCACCAATTCTTAACCCCATTGCAGAATTCAACGTTTTATATTCCTTAGGAGAATACCTCGTAGAAGGATAAACTATAGTTCTTGACTGTTCAAGACATGGGCCATCCAGATCGCAGAGGAATCATGTTGAGGATCAATCACACATTTTGTGATATGAAATTTTACTTGTGAAAATGAATAATGGAGCAAAAGATTATTACGTAACACGGCACAGAAGCTCTGTGGCTGGATAAATAATGGATACACGTCTGTATCTGTATCACATCGGCATGAGTAATAAGAAAGGTGACCTTATTATGATTTTCTGTTTATTCAAATATTAAGGATTCAAATGAAAATGGTGACGTCATCTGCTCTAAAAACTTGTTTTTATGTCCCATATCCTGTTCAGAAGTTTTTCTATTTTATCAATCAGACATGCATAAGTACCGAATATTATGGGTCTGTGTATATTTTTGTATATGTATATTCGAGTCTATGTGTATGAGTGTATATTATCAAAACAATTAAATCTTTTATTTTCATCCCCAAGCTACCCCATTACATTTTTTTTTTTCACTATATTATATTTTAAAAATCTGATACATAAAACTGAGTGGGCGGTTTTGTATTTTGTTTCCTTGTGAAAACTTGAGAAACTTTGAGGGGAGAACACTTTTAAAGAAACACAGGCCCTCTCGGTCTTGTGAGAAATGCTATTTAATTATGGAAAAGGGACATGAAGAGGACAAACATTCATTGATATAATTAAAGAAACAGGCTAAACTGAAGCAAGTGTTCCTTTTAAGACAATGGAAACTGACTGCTTAAAATGAAATTTTCTTGTCTAATGGGTTATATCACATGAAATGCAAGGTTTTATTACGCGGATATTTTCTTCAGTCCATTCATTGCTTGTTGTTATAAGTATGGTTTCTAAAAGCCAGGGGAAAGACTGATAATAAATGTCACTTTGGGTTCTCTTTCTTTGTACATACATTCCAGAGACTTTATTCATTTAAATACTTAATATTGCTTTGAAAATATTCTTTAATATTTTAATTTTAACATCAAATTTTCCCCAGTCAGCGTCTGGAACCTCATTTGTTTTGTTTTCCTGGCACGTGAGAGTTTCTGGATGAAGATAAGCTGGTCCCATCCTCCCGCCCCACCCTCATTCTGAGTGAAGCATCCTCAGATTGCTTTAGTAATTTTCCTCCAGTCTGGTTTAACAGATCCGAAGTGGAATCAGACTTCTTTCAAGCAACAAGAAGGAGGGCAATTCAGCGACACATTGAGACTGCCCAAATCTTTGCAGGTGGGAAACTGTCCTGTGTTTGCTTTTGGCAGAGAGACCATCTGATGGCCTATTGCTCCCTCGAGGTTTAGAACTTTGTGAAAGTACAACCATTTATCCTCTACCTTTCCTGCCGGTGAGAGACAGCTTCGAATTCCGACACCAAAATATTTGTTCTTCTTGAGATGCTCCTTCTTTTCCAATCTCAAGTTTGTGAGAACCGATTTTGAGGTTCACGTCCTTGTTGAGCTCAGCAGGCCCACCTATGTCTGAAGATGCATTTTTTTCTCCCTTCATGCTTGAGTTTGATTTGATGTAAGTTGAGAACTTTGCCCATCAGAAGCTTGAAGTAGACTTTCATTATTTTCTGGCATCTAGGATTCATGCTGAAAAGCCTGATACCAGTCTGACTATCATTCCTTTGTCGTTGACTCAGGTATTTTATTGTAGTTATTTCCTTGCTGTTCATTCACGGTTATCCTCTTCAGCTTAGGTTTGTTTTTTTTTCCTCTTTGGAAGATATTGCAATCATCTCTTTATCCTTGATATTTTGAAGTTTGATACAGACAGACTGAACTTGCTCTTTCTTCAATCATTTTTCTGGTTGCTTTCTGGGCTACTCATTTTAGAGGCCATGCATTATACTTCCCAGAAATTCTCTCAGATTGCTTCTTACTTTTCTCTCTCACTTTCCTAGTACTCTTCTTCCAAAACTACCATCAGTGGAATATCATACTTTCTGATTGTTTATTTTTAGCTCATCTATTTTCCCATAATTTTAATATATTTTTCTCTTTTGATTTAAGAGTCGACACCAATATTTTCCCCGGAGTTTCATTTGATACTTAATTTCAGCAAACATTTTAAATTTGAAGATATTTCTTATATTTTTCTTTCCTCTTGTTTTAAATTGCTTGTTACAGGAGTGAATATCTTATGGCATCCAATAAAGGATACTAAATACATTTGTGTTCTTTTTATGTTTTAAGCTTTTTATTGGAACTGAACTCTGATTTTTCAGAGAACATTGCATATACATACACCTTTACCTCTCTATATCCCTAAAATATCCCAGGAATCTTGATAGTTTGTATATCCATAATATTAGGTAATAAGTTCCTGGAGCTCTATATGCATAGTTTCCTGTTAGAAAGATTGGATGGGAGACCAGCCTATAAAATGGGTAATCCTTAAGCACCAGAATATAGAGGTCTTTTTTCCTGATTTATTAGTTCTAAACTGTACTACTCCAATAGTATCAAAGTCACTGATATTATGATAACAAACATAGTTCTATCAGTATTTTCCTGTTTTTCACTCTCAGTGGACTTCAGAGGAATATATGTGAGCAGTGAAATAGCACAGAACATATCTATCTATCATCTCTCTGTCCAGTCTATTTATCTACTTACTTACCTACTTATCCATCTTTCTGTATCTATATCTAAATCTATATTTATCCTTCAAATCTAAAATACTTTGATGAATCATTCCTCAAGATCATCCTACAGGATCTTCACAATCGGTCAGCCATGCTATAAGTTTCATTCAGACACTCAAATTTGGAATGAATATTTTTGTGTATATGTCTCTTGTTTTGTATGGATAAGGTGATAGAATTAGTTTAATTGATAAATTAAAATGAAAACATAGAAAATCTATTTAAAAGTAAATATATTTATTATCGTTATTTACTTATTGGCAATAACATGTTATATTAAAAGGATATGATTTTGGCGTTGAAGAAGCTTAGGTTAAAATTTCAGTTCTTACTTGTAAGATGATGTGACTTTGAGAAAGTTAATTGACTACTTTGTTCATCATTTTTTATTTTTAAAATGGCAATAATATATTTGTATTATAGGATGGATATGAGTGTTTAATCAGTTTACAAATGTACAGTAGATACTGGCCATTTTTTTTACATTGCCTCAGCATCTGAATGTCCTTCTTACTTTGCAAATATTCACCCTATGAATGCTTATGGAAAGCAGGATTGTCTTCAACTAAGGACGCCAATAAGTTGAGTTACTTCTTTTTCCTAACTCTGAAAAACTAAGGCCTATACCTACAAACTAAGCTTGCCCAATAAAGTGCTCCAAGAGGAACTTTAAACCTAGAATGAGCAAAGTAAAGAAAGAAAGTAAGATTTTGTTTTCTTTCTGTTTTGAATTGGCAAAATCTGCAGCAGTATCTAATTTCCAGGACAATGTGATTCAGAGCTATCTCACAGATCTAGCTTAGGTAGAGGCAGAAGTGCCTTCTGGGGCATCTGGTGTCTTTCATGGAAGCATCTTTGTCCTCATTAGACTTTAAAAGCATGTCATTTTCATCTTGAATTAACTACCAAGTCTGTCTTGGTTTTAGCCAGGTTCCAGGATATCCAATCAATTTTCTAAGCTAATCATTATGGTTTTTTTGTTTATTTGTTTGTTTTTTGGTTAAAGTGTACAGTTTAGGAGTTCATACATTATTTTTGTTATGCATATATTCTTTTTGCTCAAGAGTGGCTAACCTCACTATCTAAGGGAAGAAGTCAGAATTTATCAGCTTTATTGACAAAAGGCTAACCTAAGTGTTACTCTCATTGCTTTGAAAATGTTTTCCTCTTGCTGATGGCTAGATCATGTATGCTATTTCTAAGGTCTTAATAGCCATTATGTTTTCAAGAGATTCCTTTTGTTCATGGATCAGTCAGTTTCTGTTTACTGTACCCATGGAAAAACAATCCCTAATGTTGACCTTGGCAAGAATGGCAGAGTAAGGACCTCCAAAGATCCACTACTCCATAAAAGTAACGAGAACACTGGCAAAAAGTGTCAAAATCAGAATTCTGGAAAATAAATAAAGGCTTAACATTATCTGAGAAGCATTTATTCATGACACAGCTGAATCTAGATAAGAACAATGAGCTCTGTGATGTTTTAACATGCCCTATTTCCATCACCTTCTCCCTAGCTCTGCAGAAGCCTTGAAAGCCAACAATCTCACAATCAAGGTGGTCATGAAATCCAGCAGCTTAGCAGCCCCCGGAGGACACTGGACAGATTTGGAGATTCCTCAAAAGTCTCATCCTCAGGGAAATATTTTCTCACCTGGCTGGAGTTCTCTGGAAACCTCACTTGCAGGGTTTATTCTTCTTCCACTTTCTAAGGTTTCCTCTTACTAAGAATGCTCCAGAGTGTGTCAAGAAAAAAATCAGTGGCAATTATTTAACATCACGGCTGCCTGAGTTGGTGAAAACAGTTGGGACAAACAAGAAACTGACTAAAAAACCTAAAACAAGAGCTGGGAGTGAGAGGCCCATACGGGTATTTGAAAAGATTGACTATTCCTGGTACTCTTGAAGGTCATGTGCATTTTCAGGACTGTGCACATGCTCAGGTGAAATCTGAGAGGGTCCTAAGCTCTCATCTCTGGGTGACCTTGAGGACTTGTACAAGCAGGAAGTGATGGTCAAGGCATGAGGGGTCCAGGTCCTGGTAAAAATCTACGTGTCACTTTTCAGATTTGACCATAGCCCATTATAGAGGCTTTACGAGGCAGGCCTCCTAGAAGAAAGCTGCTCTCCTCACACCAGTCTCGGTGCACAGCCAAAGCAGTGCAGTCTCTCAAGGAAGTTACAATCAAGGACTCAGGCCCCCCCTGGCTGCTCATGCTTTTCACACATTTGCATCTCTAGCCCAGGCACCTTTATTCCCAGGTCTCCTTGTTTGAGGTCTTGGGAAGAGGTCATCTTCAGCCACCTCTGCCAAGGCCTTCTCATGGGGGAGGAGGAGGAAAACTTGCCTTTGCTGAGGGCCTCCGTGTGCATGTTGGGGCATTCCTTCAACACTCCAGTAGGCAGTTTACAACTCTGCCTTGTCAGGAACTCAGCTGAGAGACACAGAGCTGAGCTCGGGTAACTACAAGCAGGATCAACTTAAAGATATGGAGTAGCAACTTATGTACAAATGAGCCGTGGTAAGATTAACAGAGCATTTCTCATCAGCTAACAAGGAGGCCAGAAAACAATGCAATGGCATATTCAAAACGCTAAAAGAAAAAGACTGTTAAGAATTTTATATCCTTCAAAATTAAAGGAGAAATGACCACACACTCAGATTAAAAAAAACGAACAAACATGTAAATGAAACATTGAAGGAATTTGTTGCTAGTAGACATGCCCTACAGAAAATACTAAAAGGAATCCTTTGGGCCAAAATGTAGACATTTCTAGACAGAAACATGCATCCACACGAAGAATAAATATATTTTATATATTTTACAATTTTTTATATTTACACTAGTAAGGTAAATGTAAAAAAAGTATAAATGTATTTTTTGTTCATGTCTTTATTTTCTCTTATCTTATTTAAAAGAGAACTGCATAAAGCAATAATTTTAAAATGTGTTGATGGATGGATAATGTGTAAACATGTATTTAGTATGACAATCCTAATGAATATGTGAAAGTGAAAAACACTCCTACATAACCAGTAGATCAAAGAAGATGAAAAAATAATTAAAAATACTTTGAGATGAATGAAAATGAAGACACAAAAATAGAAAAAATTATGGAGTATAACTAGAACAGTGCTTCTGTGGAAATGTATAGCTGTAAAAACTTAAATTAGAAAGTATCTCAAATCAATAATCTAACTTTCCAATTAAGAATTAGAGAAAAAATGCAAACTGAAAGAAGAGACTATAAAAGAATAGAGTAGATATAAATAAAATAAATGTAAAACAAAAAATAAAATGATAAAGTTAGCAGTTGTTCTTTGAAAAGATCAAGAAAATTGACAAACCTTCACCTAGACTGAATAAGATAAAAAGAGAGAAATGTTAAATAACTAAAATTGGGAATTAAGTAGGGAACATTACTACCAACCTTATAAATGGTTGAAATAAAATGAAGAAATAAAATGGATTATAAGGGAACACTATAAAGAACAGAATGTCAACAATACAGGTAACCTAGATGAGATGGACAAATTCTTAGAAAGTCACCAGCTATAGAAACTGACTCAAGAAGAAATGGAAAATCTGAATAGACCAATAAAAAGTAAAGAGTGATTAGTAATTTTAAAACTTCCCACAAAATAAAGCCCAGGATCCCTTGGTTTTACTGATGAATTCCACTAAATGTTTAGAGAAGAATTAACACCGATCATTCACAAACTATTGCACAAGGTAGAGATCAGCAAACGCTTCCCAACGCATTCCATGAAGCCAGTATTAGCTTGATACTCAAGCCAGACAAAGACATCACAAGAAAAGAAAACTACAGACCAATATCCCTTATGAATAGAGACGAAAAGTCTTCTAAAAAATATTAGCAAACCAAATACAGCAACATATAAAAAGGTTTATAGACCATGACCAAGTGAGATTTAGCTAAAGAAGATAAGGTGGATTAACATCTGAAAATTAATTAATGTAATACACTATGCTAATAGAATAAAGGAAAAGTTATGTGTTCATTCCAATAGATGCAGGAAAAGCGCTTGAGAAAATCCAATACCCATTCATGATGCAGCATGCAACTAACTGGGGCTATAAGGGGCTTCTTTAACCTGACAAAGAGCATCTACAAAAAAAAAAAATTGATAACATCATGTTATGGTGAAAGACTGAAATCTTCCGCCCTAATTTAAGGACAAGGCAACAATATCCTCTCTTGCCAGTTGTATTCAATATTGTGCTGGAGGTTCTAGCCAGAGCCAATAGACAAGAAAGAAAAATAAAAATCATGTGATTTTTAAAGAGAGATGTAAAACCATTTCTCTTTGAAGATAACAAGATTTTATATATATAAAATTCTAAGAAATCCGCAGAAGATCTACTAATCTAATAAAAATGTTCAGCGGGGCTTCAGGATACAATTTCAATGTACAAATATAAATTGTATTTCTATGAACTAGCAATGAAAGATCTGAGAATGAACATGAGAAGTCACTGCATTTACAATAACACCAAATATAATAAACTATTTAGCAATAACTTTAGCAAAGGAAGTACAAGAAAGTAGACCTAAGTAAGAGACCACATGCAAAAGATGATTTTGAAGTGCTACCTCACACCGTATAAGAAAATTAACTCAAAGTGGTTCACATTCTTTCATTTAAGACCTAAAAATACAAAATTTCTAAAAGAAAATATAGGCACAAATCTTCATGAACATAGAATAGATAATATTTTCTCAAATATGCCACAGAAAGCACAAGCAACAAAAGAAAAAATATTAAATTGGACTTTATCAATTTAGTAATTTTTGTGCTTCAAAAGACACCACGAAGAAAGTTAAAATAGAACACACAGAATGCGAGAAGATATTTGCAAATCTTATATCTGACAGAGGACTTATATACAGAATATAAAATGAGCAATTATAACTCAGCAAGAAAGAGAACCCAAACAAAAAATGGGCAAAATATTTGAATAGAGATTTATCCAAAGAAGATGCATAAGTGGCTAGTAAGCAAAGGAAAAGTTTCTCAAAATTATTCATTGGAGAAATACCTATAAACAACAATGAGTTGGCACTTCATAAACACTAGCATCATCATAATAAAAAAGAACAAATAATAATGTGTTGACAAGGACATGGAGAAATTGGCACTCTCATACATTGCTGAGGAGACAGAAAATGGTGCAGCCATTCTGGAAAACAGCTTGGCAGTTCTTCCAAAAGTTAAACATAGAGTTACCATATGACTCAGCAATTCCACTTTGATGGATATAGCCAACAGAATTGAAAACATATATTCACACAAAAACGCATACACTAACGTTCATAGCAGTTTTATTCATAATAGCCAAAATGTGGAAACAACCCAAATGTCTTTCTGTTGATGATGTATAAACAAAACATGGTAAATTTTATCAGTGGACTATTATTCAGCCATAAAAAGAATGAAGTACTGATATACACCATGAAATAGTTGAAACTTGAAAATATCATGCTGTGTGGAAGAAGTCATACACAAGAGGATGCAAGTTATGTGATTCTATTTATATGAAATTTCCAAAATTGGCAATTCCATAGAAACAGAGAGTGGATTAATTGTTGCTAGGGGCTAGAGAGATGGGGCAATGAAAAGCAACTCAACTGTCAGGTACTGGGTACCTTATTAGGTACAAGATTTCTATTTAGGATGACAACGTTTTGGAATTTGATAGTTGAGATGGCTGCACAACCCTGTGAATATACTCCAAAGTATTCAATTCTACACTTTTACACAATTTTAGGGTATGTGAATTTTATCTCAACTGAAAACTAAACAAACAAAACCAAAAACAACCCCTACCATATATTTAACATACATCATGGTACCTGACATATAGAAAATCCATTATAAATGGTAGCTGTATTACTCTTTATCAATATCTCCTAAAAAGACTTCATTGCAAACAGTGTATTGTAGTAATGTCTTATTCAATTTTATGTGTTATAAAATGTGGTGAAAAAAAGACTTTATATAGAGAGCTATGCACTTCAAAGACATAAATGCTAAAATAAAAACTCTTAGCATATTGGAAGAAGTGTGGTCTTAATTAGTTTAATTCTCTAGGCAGCTGCATTGCTCCCTTGATGGCATAGACTTAATATGAACATAATTTTTATATGCTATTTTATCCAGGAGAAGGGGTCTTCTTCATTTACTGATAGCTATGAATCACTTTTGACCATATAATCATCTTTAGCAGCCAAAGGACCCATGTGACTTTCTTTTAAAATCACATAAAGATTTTTTTCATAAGATTGGAGTGGGGGAGGAGCTTTATAGGTCAAAGAAAATATTTCGAGTTTTTATTATATATTTTTAAATTTTGCTTGAGCCTCCAGCCCCTTGTCATTTGAATGTATAATATGGGATTCCATAGTCGATTTTGTACCCTCACTGCATACCACAGACGAGGTACTGGTTGACTCTGTGAAAAACAAAATGGGACATTCTAGTTTCTGAACAAATAGAAAACTAGTGCAGGTGGCTATTGGTTTACACTCAAACCTAATCCTGGTGCTTATACCAAAAGGAGAGTCATAGTATGTGTTTGGAAAACTAACATCAAACCTGCAAAAAACAATTAGAGAAACAAGTCAGTTGTCACTTCCTGAGTAGACAAAAATCCATGTCATTCCCCTGGGAGAATATCTTGGAGGAGAACTTGGTTTGTGCTCTTTTTACTACACCATATTGTTCTCTTCTGAAGAGCCACTGCATCTTCCACACTGCTAGGCAGTGAAACAGCAGTCCCCATGCAGAGCTTGTCATAATTGGTTAGGTAGTATCAGGATATCATCACACCCAGCTTGGATGAGGAATTGCTAATAGAAGAAGCAAACAGACTTGCGGGTCCAGAACCTTCTCTTCCCATCCCAGCTCCCAGCCCCGTGGTTAGGGCATTACAGATAAGGAAGAAAGGCCCAAGGGGATTAATGTGCAAATGGGGGTGAATAGATGTGTCCCTGAGGGCTACATGTGGGGGATAACAGCAGACGGTTTGGGCAAAGTCAGCTTGCAGGGTCAGGGCTCCATGCCCCAGATCTAATTCCCCTACCCACAAAGGACACAAACATTGGCACATACCTTTAGCCCTTTATACAATTAGCCAAAGTAACTGCTATGCCCATATGGGTGCACAGTTTAAAAATTATATTTTTCAGTAGTCACAATTGCTATTAAAAAGAATTAGAAGAGACTGAGAAATAAGAGGTGGAAGAAGAAATGGAGGGAGATGAGGAAGAGGAGAAAAAGAAGAGGAGGAGGAAGATGATCACCTATAATAAACAAAAGAGAATTAAAGAGGCAGATAAGAATTTGAAATAAGCATAATAGATAGCCTCACAGAGATGAGAGGATATTAATATCATTAAGAAGAAAGCAGTTGGGGCCAGCCCCATGGCCGAATGATTAAGTTTGCATGCTCTGCTTTGGCGGTCTGGGATTTCGCCAGTTCGGATCCCGGGAGCAGACGTGGCACTGCTCATCAGGCCATGCTGAGGTGACGTCCCACACAGCACAACCAGAGGCTCTCACAACTAAGATATACAACTATGTACTGGGGGGCTTTGGGGAGATGAAGAAAAAAAATGAAGAAGATTGGCAACAGTTGTTAGCTCAGGAGCCAATCTTTAAAAAAAAAAAAAAAAGCAATTATAATGAATTACCAAGTAGAGATAGTGAGAATGTAAAAAACAAAATTAACTGAGATTAAGACATCAATATATGGAATAAATGTCATCATGCGCACAGATTAAGAACAATTTGGGCTGGATATTAAATTTGCCTATCAGGAAGGGATAGAGAAAAATATGTATAATTAAATTTCAAATATATGATGGATTAAATTAGAAATATCAACGTCTATGTAGTAGAAGGCCGTGGAAGAGAAGAGAAAGTAAATCAAAGACTGATATGTTATACTAAAGGACCAAGAATCTTAGGCCAAGGATGTTTATTGTATCTGGGTATGACTCGTAATGCTGAACTTTCTGAGCTTCAGCTGACCATAAGGAGCGATCGTAAAGGAAGCACTCTGCTCCCTCAGAGAACACAGATGTGTCTTGTGCTGCTGTCAATCTGGCTTCAGCTGATTGGACCTTGGATTGACATCTAAATCAAAGGCAGTTTTCTATGTACTGGGCCTTGTTTGCAATCTGTGAATCACTTTGAAACGAGACTCATGCCCATAAATGTTGCCCCATGCTATGATTTTACTTACTAACTCCACCAGGTTGGATCTTGGGAAGTAGTGTAGCTGAGAATTTTTAAAAATCTGACAGGCAGCAATAACCACTAGGACAAAGGAAGAGAAGGGCATGAGATGTGGAGGAGAGGTGATCCACTTGATAATAGAAATGAAGCCAAACAAAAAACACTAAACAGGAGAGGCTTGGGCATGAAAAGAGTGGACTACTAGAGTTGCCATTGGGTCGCTAAAACTTGTGGAAAACACTGCATTACATTTCCGATGTCTGTGATACCTGGCTCATATGATTTTCTGTGCAATCTTACTTCCACATGCACCTTTACAATGAATTCTTTAACAAATAAGACAAACTAAAAGACATTATCCAAGATTACCACCCTGCTCAGCACTGGTGCCCATGTGATAGGATTTGAGGCAAATCATTACCTCATACATTTTAACACCTGAAATGATACCACTTATGGTGCATTGTTGGTGAAAATTTTTACATGTTCTCTTGACATGCAAATATGGTACATAATTTACTTTAGTATACCTTAATAGAAAGGAATTGAATTGACTAACAAAAAGGGAGAAAGAGACATTAAATTCCAAAAATTCCAATTGAGTGCTTATTCTCTATATTTCCTCCAAACAGGAACATAGGTAGTTAGCTAGCTAGCTAATAGAAACAACACATAGGATTTTAAATGGACATGAAACCCAAAATCCTCCAATATATTTGAAAGAAAAACCATATAAGAAATTTTTTATATTCACGAATATTACCTGAGAAAAATCACTTGCTTTTCATCTTTTCCACATAATTGGGTTCTATGTGATTTAAAGAATTTATATGACTTTGTTTAAAACACAGAATTTTAGAACCTGAAAAGGTTCTCAGACATTTACTACTATTCCTTAATTTTATTAATGAGCAAACTGAAGAAAAGGGAGGTAACCCAAAAGATCAAAAAGGTAAGTTGCTTTAGTTCAGAGTTATTTTATTTACTTTTTATTTTTGCTTAGATTAATGGTAGAGTAGATAAGAATGGGAAATGCAGTGCCTGAGATCTCAAAGAACTATCATTAATGTTTGTTTTTAAAATTCCCTTTAATTTTGCTTGCCTATGAATGTCTAAATCAGTGGATTTATGGTTAAACCCTGATATCTCTCTACTGTGTATATTCTAAATATATGAAAGGCACATAGTTGCCTATCTGGCATATTTCAGGTCTTCAAAAAAAGTAATCTGACTTCTCCTTACAATCCCCATGACACAAAGTGCAAATTCAAGAACTGCTAGTCTTTATTAAATTCCTCTTTTTCAAACATTTGTGTAGAACTTTACAATTTACAAAGTGATTTCACATTCATTATCATCATTAGATTTTTATCTACTTAATAATCTTGAATTGGTGGCAAATCTAGAGGCTCATAGTTTAACGCTGTCCCCAAATCATACCAACACTAAGTGTAGACTCAAGGCTCACACCTAGATCTTCTGAATCCAAATATAGTTCACCCCATCTGCAGCTTACTCCATAGAGGAAATCAATTGAATCCTAGCATATTGACCCCTGGTGCCAGTTGATGTGTCAGTCTTTCTCTAAACCTGTATTGCCTTCTCCCCATAGATTTTTCACGGTGGAATCAAATAAGTGCAAAGATATAGCTAGAATTGTCTATCCAGTAATGTGGTAGTGAGCCACCTTAATTAAATTTTCCTTAATCCACATTAACTATTTCTTCTTCTTGACTGCATTACTCTAGCCTCTCCATGATAGTTCTGCATTTTTTTTTCATATTGAATTTTACAAGTATTGCATGAATGTCAGATTGTGAAAACTTTGAGGACAGTTCGAGGTATAGTTATTTTGGTGTTTTCAACATCTCTCTGCCTAGTTTAATGCACATTGGTCAACACGTGAAAACATCAAGAGCTTTAAAAAATATATGCTCCAAATAGGCCCACAATTTACCTAAAGTTAAAGATAATCAATGGCGGTAATATTATATTTTAACATACATCTTCACTATTTCTAAAAATATTTCTAAAAATAATATCAATAAAGTAAGAGATCTTACCTAGACCATGTCTATGTGTTGACATTGGTGGTAAGACAGTCCAAGTCTTGGTTTTGGGATTGTAACATTCAACAGTGTTCAATGTCTTTAAGCCATCTCGACCTCCAATTACAAAGAGTTTGTCATCAATAACAGCCACACCAAACTGCAACCTCCTGCCGTTCATCATCCCTGCCTGGATCCACAAATTTGTTCTGAGGTCATATTTCTCTATGGTTGTAGCTCCTGATAAAACATAAAATCAAAGAGTCACCATTTGCTACTAACCCAACATACAACCTACCCAAGGCAGTGTGCAAATTAGAATGTGAAAACACTCTTGTCACATTCAGTTTTCTTAGAGAAAAAGTGATCGAGAAAACAAAAGAGAGTAACAATTTAACTACTTTATTTTCTCTTCTTGGCAGACACTAGTGATCAAAATAGACACAAATGTTCAATTTGTTTGAATTATACAATTATCTCATGCTACACTATTGATTCAATGGAATCATTGTTGGGCATGACAGTCCTGTCAGCAGATTTTACAACTTCCCTCTAGGACTGCTTGCCATTTTCAAAAAAGTAACATAATCCTAGCCTGAAAAACATTTATGAAAGCTCTTTTAAATAACTAAGCTATGTATATTAACTTATAATTTCTGAAAGTGAAGTTAATTTAAAAAAGTTTTTACCATATTTCTCTTTAAATTTATCTTACACCTTAAGTAACAGGAGGTTTCCAAAGTCAATGTTAAGATATTAAACAAATGTCTGTTATGCTCTTTTTAACCTGCATTTGGGGAATAGCTTAATAGAATTTAGATATGTAAAACGATTTTCTATCCTTATCAATCATGTTCTAATCTCTAAATAAAATATCTTATCTTTCCTAAAAGCTTTTTATATATACATTTGAGAAATGCAGTAAATCTGACTAGTAAAATAGAAATTGAAGAAGAAATAAACTAAATCGCTGATGAGATATGTTTTAATAGAGTTAAACATTTCACATTAAAATGTCTGCCTCAAAAAAGTTCACAAATGTTTACATGATAAAATATAAGCTAACAAACACCCATATTGCTTAAGCGTTTGATCTTAATGTTGAGATTCACATTCACCAATGTTTCATCTTCAGTGATTAAATATGCCTACAAAGAGAGTCAACATTCTTATGTACTTTCACTTAAACACTGAAGATCTATTTTACTTGTAGTGTACTAAAGGGACGAAAACCAGGGAAAACATTCCTCGGGGGACTAATTTCCTCTTTAGAATCTAACCAGCAATGAACTATACAAATATAAACAACTTGGTAGGAGTTTTGCTAATTGAAGTAAAAATGATATAATTTATTCTCAATTTTTATTCAAAGGTAACAAAGCAGCAATAACATAGATACTGAGTTAGATGCATAATAACTGTTTTCTGACCTTATTAAAAATATGAGTTAATTTCCATACAACTAAATATGAAGTATTATAAAATTATTATTTTTAGAATAACAATAAATTGTAATGTTCATTAAAAGTCATTTGATACTGTTTAGTAACATAAGGTGTATTATTTAAACAAATGCCCTTATTTTATGCTTAAATATATTTTTATATTTTTATTTTGAATGTTTTATTCAATTCTATACAGATCGAAATTCTAAGGTGAATTAAATTGTTGAATAATTTCAAGATCATCTCAATTCTCAAAGTTTAGTAGCATTTGGAATTTCATGAAGGCCTAACTAAAAATTAAGAGTTATATGCAAGTATTTCTCTCTGATGACTAAGTCTTGACAAATGATGATAGAAGAAATAGCGTAACCTAATCCTAATTAAGCCAGTTCCATGAGACCCATGTTTTGCAGATACGGGTAGATGAGGAAGTAAGTATTTGAACAACTGCACTTTCTTTAATCTCCAAAATGTTTGCAGAGAATTGAGGTCGAGTCATCCTTCTAAGATGAAATAGTTGGGACTGGGTAAAGTTAATGGCTTCTGAGCAACCAAAGTTGTTGTTATTCAAAGGGGAACGTGAGGACCTGATTTGAGTTTCAAAGTCCCATCTAAACAAGCTACATGCGTCTCAAATCGCAACACATGGCAGGATATTTTACTTTTACAGTGTTCTTCCTCTAATTGCAGTCTTCAAAGGTGACCTATACTTTTCATCCTAAAGTTGCTACATCAGAAATAGGAGCACATCCCTGTCTTCCTTTGTCAAATTAGAAGCTGTGTTAATTTCCTACAACTGGTGTGGAAAAAATTATCTCAAATTTAGTGACTTAAAAACACACATTTATTATCTTCCAGTTTTGGAGGTCAGATTTTCTAACTCCGTCTTACTGCACTAAAATCACGGTGTTGGCAGAGCTTTGTTCCTTTCAGGGGGCTCGAGGAGACCACTTATTTTCTTGCCTTTTCCATCTTCTAGAGGCCACACCTGTTCCTTAGGGTCCTGTCCTCCAGCTTCAAAGCCAGCAACATTGCATCTCTCTGACACGATCCTTGTGATTACGTTGGGCTCATTCTGATTTAATCTGATTTAATGTAGAATAATCTGCTTAAGTTCAGCTGATTAGCAACCTAATTCCCTTCACAACCTTAAGCTCCCGACCCTCAACCTTGCCGTGTAAACTGACATATTCATAGATTCTGAGGATTGGGGGGGTCATTATTCGCCAACACCAGAAGCCAAGGCTTATTTTCACTCCACTCTTCAATTTTGCTTAGTTATAAAAGTCTAGTAACACAAAACAAAGAACGATCTCTTGATTTGTAGAGTTTACATACAGCAGCCAATGTGATTATTTTCTCATTCAGTCAGTATGTAATATAAATGTTTTCTCTGCCTTTTAATGATCACAAAGGTAAGTATGTGCTTTCCCTTTCTCTAATGAGAGTTATTAATAATAATATTCTTTAATTTCCTTGCCATATACTTCACTATGTCTGTATAAACTTCTCAATTCTATTATTATTATTATTCTTTTTTAATTTATCAATTTGTGTATGAGTTCTGTTGTCTTCATTTTCTTCTAAGAGTATATGTATTCCCTCAGTGGTTTCCTGAGACAGGGGAAGAAAGACAGAGCCATTCTCTCTGAGAAAGTTTACCCTGTGTTGTTCCTTAAAGGCAATATTTGTCATTACATAAATTAAAAACAGAATATGAATAAAAACGGAGTGCTGCGGTTGTAAGCAATAAGTTTGAAAGAGATTAAAAAGGAAAGTTTATTTTAAGACATAGTTACATGGAGGTTACTCTGTTAATGAAAACATCCGTGGTTATCTCAGATGCCTACGGGTTGTGGGCACGACTTCAAAATGTGTTACTGCAGCACAGTAGAGTCCTGACAACTTTCATAAACTGGAGAGTGCCCTCTGTGAGATTCCAAACGGTAGATCTAAGCAACTAATTTAAAATGATGTTTAGGTTCCTTAAACCAGGTATAATGTGCACATCTGGCTGTAGAGGACTATTGTGAGGGCTGGTTAGATCCCTATCATTTTGCATCTTAAACGGTTGACCACTGCTCTTAAAGCAGTTGAAGTTTGCGTTAACTTTTATAGAGACTTTTGCTGTTATTCTGTGAGCTATCATTTTGTACAGTAGCAATATTATTTTATAAAATGTGTAGCATAACAGTAGAATCTAAAGCAATTTGTAAAACTTCCTAACTTAATGTAGTTGTGTGATTCAAAGATGAATCTCATTCTTGGTCTATTTTTGAGACTAAGACTACATATGATATTTTTCTATACATTTTTTATACTTCATAATTTATTTATCACAGACCTATGTGCCAGGTAAGGGCTGGGTGTTTAGCATGTATAGTAATATAAAGTTTTGATGTTGCTTTATTTGAAAAGACTCCTGAAATGATAGTTTTCTGTAAAAAGTAACATCATGGGAAATCATGACACATATCTTATTCAGGATTATGTAACATATTATGCATGTCTTTTGTTGAAATATGGTTGTTAAACATTGAGTAAAGGTGTCCTGAATGTAGAGTTTACAAACAAGATATTAATATTAATAGATAATATTTAGTGAATACTTCCAATGCTCTAATCTTAAAAGATTTACATATGTTAGTACATTTAATTTTTGTAAAAACCTGATGAATAGGTATTATGATTATGCCAATTTTGCAGAAAAGAAGCCAAATCAGAGAAAGCTTTAGTAACTTGCTCAGTGTCTCTTGGATGATAACTGGTGGATCTGCAATATTATCCTGGCTCTAGATCCCACTCTGATTAACACTTCTTTTTACCATCTAACCGTAGTTATAGATGAAGTTAATTGCAATTAATATATGTGGTAGGCAGAATTTTATAAATGCCCCTCCCTGAGATTTGATGGCCTATTTTCTGGAACCCATGGATATGACGAGAAATCACTCATTGAGTCGTGTGCTATCTGGCACAGCTGACCTTAATATAGGGAGATAACCTGGGTGGCCCTGATCACATGACCCCTTGAGAATGGAGAGATTTCTCCAGCTAGCAGTAGAAACGGAAGTGAGAGAGCTTTGAAGCACAAGCAGAATTTGACTTGCTGGTTTGAAGATGGAAGGGACCACAAGAGAAGGAATGTGCCTGGTCTCTAGGAACCGAGACTGTGTCTCACCTCATAGCTAGTAAGGAATCAGTCCCTCAGTTCTGCAACCGCAAGCAACAGATTGTATCAACAATCTGAATAAGCTTGGAAGATGACCTTGAGCTGCAGATGAGAACACAGCCTAGCCAACATCTTGATTTCAGTCTTTTGAGACCTCAAGCAGAGAATCCAGACATGTCACCTTACTTCTGACCTATAACACTGTGAGCTAAAAGACAACAGTTGTTTTAAACCACTCTTTACGGTAATTTGTTGCAGCAGCAATAGAGTGTAGTTTAATTTGCATTTTAGAAATTTATAAAGTATTTGTTTTCCTAGTTCACTAACATAACTAGAGGATATCCGATACAACACGAATACGAAAGCATTGTCCTGATGACAAAACAAATAGAAGGCTCCTTTCTCAAAATGTAAAACTCAGAAAAAGTGCTCAAGATCTTATCAAAATGTGATTTTAGGTCTCTTTGGAGCTGTTTATTCATACAGCCAAATATGATTATTTTAGGGGGAACAGTAGGAATTACTACTTTTACATTCTGTTTTGGTATTACAGATGGTGGGACTTATTCCACTATCCATAATTCAAATATTTAGCAACCTTACTTATCTTGCACATGGAACAGCATAAAACGATAAAAAGTTTTCTGAACTGACAAAATACATGTCACAAAAAGCTCCTATAAAGAAGATAAAGCTCTTATGTTCAACTCACGTAAAAGACTTCCAGCTCTTCTCACAAAGTCTTTTTACTACAATTGAAATGCAATTTTTATAAGCTCAGATACCTGACTTCCACGACTTTTTACGAAGCCACAAATGAGAATGATCTGGGGCAGCTGAAAGTAGCAATCACCGACAGTAAGGGAGTAGCCGGAAAAAAATTACATTCTCTTAACTCAAATAGAGCAGTCATTTACAGCTATTAAACAAAGAAACAAACATGTTATATAACGCCTAAAGAACATTTTGGCCCAACATTGATGGGATCTTGATGCCATCAAACCATTAGGGAAAGGTGAAATTATGTTAGACGTATTCTCTTTAAGAAAGCAGTAAATATCAAGAAGCATTTTGGAAAAATTTAAAAGCAAAGTGTTTTTCATGATACTTAAAATATAAGACCTAAACCTTTAAAGAAATATCATTATAAGGAATGACTTATTTCTTGAATCTTTTGCAGAATAAGATTTTCATTGACTTTCATATATTTACATAATTATGAAAAATACAGCTCTGGGATAACATTCTTACACTTATGTAAAAGGTATTATTGCAGGGAAAATATTTTTCAAGAACAAATAAAAGTCTTTAGATAATTTGTTATGTTTTATAAGGATGGCATTGTAAACATTTCATAATCATCAAAATAATTTCATATGTGCCAAATTACCCACAAAATTCCGTATTTCTCTCTGCTATAAATATAAACCATTTGTAAAATGGTAATAGACTGATATACAGCTATGTATAGAGATATAAATGTAAATATATCATTAAGCTTGATGCTGGATTTTGAAGTAGATACATAAATCTGAAAAATACATCATTATGTTTAGTTTAAACCAATTCACTAACATCAGGAAATACAAAAGGATGCCAACTTCTTGGCTCACAGCCAAGGGAAACAAAAGTATAAAACATAATTTTAATCATTTGTATTTTATGTGGTTGTTAACCTTAACAAACATTATTATCTTTAAAACCTTAGAAAAAAAATAAGAGCTTTCTGGAAGTTGGAAAATCAGATAAGCAAAACAGAAAAACCAATGCAATTTCTTTATGAAAATAAAAATCACTAAGATTGTATGGGGGCTGTCCCCGTGGCCAAGTGGTTAAGTTCGTACTCTCCGCTGCAGGCCGCCCAGTGTTTCATTGGTTCGAATCCTGGGCGCGGACATGGCACTGCTCATCAAACCACGCTGAGGCAGCGTCCCACATGCCACAATTAGAAGGATCCGCAATGAAGAATATACAACTCTGTACCGGAAGGGCTTTGGGGAGAAAAAGGAAAAAATAAAATCTTTAAAAAAAAAAAATTATTAAAAAAAAAAATCACCAAGATTGTATAAAGAACAGAAGAACCTATTTAAAATAAAAATAGCACTTCTATAAGCACATTATCTAAAAATAAAATTAGCAAGATAGGTGCCTGTTCTAGATAAAGAAATTTAAAACTCTATTGAAAGATGTCAATTCTAATGAATGGAAAGAATCATACTTTTTTTTTTTTTGAGGAAGATTAGCCCTGAACTAACATCTGCCACCAATCCTCCTCTTTTTGCTGAGGAAGTCTGGCCCTGAGCTACCATCCGTGCCCATCTTCCTCCACTTCATATTCGGGACACCTACCACAGCATGGCTTGCCAAGCAGTGCCATGTCCACACCCAGGATCTGAACCGGTGAACCCCGGGCCGCAGAAGCAGAACGTACACACTTAACCACTACACCACCAGGCTTTCCCCGAGAATCATACTAATTTTGAATGAGATGATTTATTGCAGAAATGATTATCTTACATAATTAATATAATAACAACATTTGTATAAGGTATTCATAAAATTATACTTGTGTGTCTCTGGAAATTCAAATGTAAAATATTAGGAAATACATTTTGACAGGCCAGACAATCTCTAATACAAACGAGTCCTGAGGGAAAAATGGCCTACCCGATGCTAAAAAGTATCATATAACTATAGAGATTTTTAAAAAATTGCTTTATGATGAAGTAAAATAACTATGTTAATGCATCTGAAAAGAAAGCCAGAAATAACCCTGATACATATAAGTATTTATAAGCTAATAAAAGTGGCTGTTCAAATCAATGCAAAAATATTTTATTATTAAAAAAATAGTGCTAAGATAACTAGTTATCCTCTGGAGAAAAATAAATAAATAAACTCGGATTTTGCCTTACTCTCTATGCCAGAATGCATTTTAGATGAACCAATGACTAAAGCACAACACACACGGCCACAGAACTTGCTAAGTGATTCTTTTTTCATTAACAGAAATAGAGAGACTTTAAGTAAACTGCCCCCACTCACACTCTACCAAAACCTCAAATGTTCTGGAAGATGAAAAAGTAGGTTATTAATTTTTACTTCTAGGTGGGTTTAAGAGCAAACGGCCATGAGCGACAGCCACAAGACCCATAAGTTATAAAGTAAATATTAATATATATGTGTATATATGATCACCAACCATCTAAATATAAAATATAGTTACATCAAAAATACACAAAAAAAACAAACAGAAAACCAAAGACTGAGAACATTAACAAAAACTTTTTTTTTTTTTTTTTTGGTGAGGAAGATTGGCCCTGAGCTAACATCTGTTGCCATTCTTCCTCTTTTTGCTTGAGGAAGATTGTCACTGAGTTAGATCTATGCCAATCTTCCTCTATTTTATACATGGGATGCCACCACAGCATGGCTTGATGAGCAGTGTGTAGGTCTGCACCTGGGATCCGAACCTGCAAACCATGGGCCTTTGAAGCAGAGTGTGCAAACATACCCACTATGCCACCGAACAGGCTCCAACAACAAAAGCTTTTCATAAATATAACAAAGGGTGAATTTCCTTGATATATAAAGATTTTATAAATCAAAAAGTAAACTTGAAACATTAAAACAAATATGCTAATGGCATTAGCAGGCAATTAATGGGAAAGCAATATGAATAGCATGTAAACATTGGAAAATTTACTTAAGCCTTCATAATAATTAAATAATTTTATTAGGTTTTCCAACAAATTTAGGAAATGTGTAATTTTGATCTTGACATCAAAACCAGCTTCTTGACATTATATCAGTGCAACTTTTTTGGGAGACGTGGAGTGTCTGTGTGTGTGTGTGTGTGTGTGTGTGTGTGTGTGTATGTAGCAAAATACATAGGAAATTTAGGAAATAGGAGGAGTTGAATTTTGATTTGTAACTTCCTATTTTAAATATTTTACCATACAAATGTCTTAGTTCTATAATTGAAATACCAATTCATTATTTTGAAAGCAGCTTTTGGTGTTGCTAATGATGTCATAGGAAAGAGACTTTCAAAAGGTAAGCCAAAGCTTATCGTTATTATTTTTATCATTAATACTCAGAAACCATTTTACAGCAAAGAGCTCATATATTAAAATAAATTTACAGCAAAAGAACACACATAGTAAAGCATTATTACAAGTATATTTTATGTTTTCATTTTCTTAATAAATGTTCACTGAACATAAACTTACACCACTTGACATTTTCAAATCAAATATTTATTTTCATAACTAACATTTGCGAAAAATGAACCAAGCCCTCGCTATTTATATTATTATTAAAATGCTTTATGCCCCAATAAACACTTTCCATATACGATTTATTAGAATTTTTCTAGCTTCTGTTGAAAATGTGGGCACTGGGCAATGAAAGGAAAGTGGGGTCTAGTCTAGCATTCCTGACTGTATGGCAGGAATACAGGTCACTGAAACGCCTTTTCACAAGTGTGCTAAAAGAAAACGCGGTCTCATTGATCTTCACCTAAACTCTAAACTCTTGGAAAACACATTTTTGCCTTTTTCATAAACAAGTACCCACCCTTACTAGAATTAGATATATTAATTGCAGGCTCTCTATCTACTGACATTTACTCATGTCAAAGTGAAGTCTTACATTAGTACCACATTAGGTGAAAGTGTAGTGATTTCTACTTATTTCTAAGTATTTTACTTCTCATTCGCTCTGATGTCCATCACAGAAGTAATTTAAGGTAGCCCGGAGGAGTCTCCTTTTCTTTGCCAGGGAAGAGCCACACATTGGAGGATTAGGATCTGGTAAGTATGAAACATTTGCACAAACACTCACAGACTTACTCCCCTGTGGGTCTGCAAAAGGAGACTTAATTTAGAGATAGAATGTCATTTATTATCATTACTGTACATTCACAGGGTGACTGATAAAAAGAATGTACTGAGTACTCAAGAATTTATAATTATGGTAGGCATTTTATCATAACTCACTAATTCATTATTCAATTTATATTAATTGAAAGACCTACCAGATGTACACTGATGTGGCTCAAATCCTTTTGCTACCAAGAGGCTAAATAAAGTTATTATTAGAATATATATATTTTTTTTTGGTGAGGAAGATTGGCCCTGAGCTAACATCTGTGCCCATCTTTCTCTATTTTGTATGTGGGATGTCACTACAGCATGGCTTAATGAGTGGTGTATAGGTCCGTGCCTGCAATCCAAACCTGCAAACCCTGGGCTGCTGAAGCGGAGCACAGGAACCTAACCGCTATGCCACTGGGCCAGCCCCTAGAATAAATTTTGAAGGATTTGACTTATAATTTTAACTCTGATCCATCCTTAGAAGAGTCACCAGAAATGGTTGCTGCCAAGATAGTCACTAGGCTTTGTGTCTTTCTAGTGAAGATGAGGCTATGAAAGGAAACTTCACTGGCAAGTGAATCACTTTTCACCTGAGAGACCCTTCTTTGACTCTTGAATAAAAAAACATGGCTTCCAGGAGCTGACCTGCCTTTGTCTGAAGACTGGGCATGATATAAATAACCAGAATTTAACTTAACACATGAGCATCTTTTGAGATTCTAAAGATTGTTAAGGAAGCAGATATCTTGACTTGACTTAGTTCTTCCCCTGAGAACTTGGGGAAGTATCGTTCTCCCTTAAAATATCTCTTAGCAGCCCAGTAAGTAGACACGTATTCCAGAAGAAAATTCTTTGTGTCCGAAAAAAAAATACTGGGCTTAGGCTGACATGATGTTATTCATGGTTTTGAGTTGTTTCTATAGCTTGGTGCAAACTGATGACCTTGCACTGGTAATCTCCAATGATACACTTCAAGTTCAAAGAAAATGCACTGAAGTGGAACCAAAGTGACTGAATGGAGTTACTGAGGCAGACATCAAGTAGGGCAGTACTCAAAAGGGCAAAGATGGGAGAATAAGCTTTCTTTTATTATATTGCTTTTCTTCAGAAAAGGTCATACAGTATTTTAAAGTTATTTCCTTCACCTAATTGCAAATGCTCAGGTTTCTCTGACACACAATTGTAAGTGAATCATTTTTTTAAAGCCATATGATGATAACTATTGAGTTAAATGCTTTAAAAATTATCCAGTTGTAGAATTGCAGTAAGAAAAGCTGTTCTGTAAAAGTTCTTGATAATGCTGCGTGTCCAGTTCAAGCCAAGGTAGTGAAAATAAGGTCAAGATGGTTAATTCCACCTATCTATTTCACTTTCCCTTTTTGCCTTTTAACAATACTGATAGTGATGCAAAGACTGATGAGACAAATTTAAGATAAAACAATCTAACCAAGTCCTTTGAACAGAAAAAGAAAAATATCAGAGGTTTACCCCTAAAGTTAGATAATGTTTAAATTTTAAATATAATCCAAAGCACACATTAAATATTAGAATACCATAATATATTCTCTATAAGAAAATGATTCAATAAAAAATCTCTAGGAAATTGTTTTTAATTTATAGTTAAGAATTAATGCTCTCCTCTCCTTTATGTTTTTTCATCAATATTTTTCTTAGCTATATTAAGAAAATTTGCTTTGAGTTCACATGAATGTTGTTGGGCTGTCCGATCATACACCCAGATGCTAATGAAAATCAGTAATTGACCTGTGGCTGAAATGAGGCCATCAACAAGGAGGCAAGGCAAATATATAGGAAGAAAGGATGGTTTTAATTCTCCTTCTCCTGTCCACTCGATCAATCACCATCTAAGGGAAGGGTGGCTGCCATGCCATCAGCATGCTTGGTATAGCTTTAACTAGGCTGCATTTAGGGTTCACAGCTAGCATGCATGAGATGATAAACAGAACAACGTAATATTGCAATTTTCTTATTACTGTCTCTCTTTTACCTCCAATGAATATCAATTTTAAAGATTTTCTTCTTTTAACTCTTTGCTTATTCTTTCTTTGGAACTAAATAGTCTTATAAATGCTTTACTGCAAGCCAGGGGCCCTCTGCTTGCCCACTGCCATACTGCATGTAGGAAAGTGCATTGTGGCCACTTTGTGTCAAGACAGCAGTGCCTCTCCAACCAAATCTCAATTCCCCTTCAGCCAAAGCAGAGGAGGGCTGCTTTTTCATAGGCTTATGCCTATAAGCAGGACCTTGCAGCTGCTGTAGCCTCTCATACTAACATTCTAGTCCTACTTTTCTATATCAAGCAGCATAATTTTACAATGTTCCTCAAATATAGGCAGTCCTTGCTTTGGGTGGTTCTGATATGCATGAATTTCAGTTACCTTGGTTTAGTTAAATAACACCAGTCCCCCAACAAATTTCAGTTACCGCAAAACACTAACTGTGAGTAACTGCACAAAGTACAAACTTTGCTACTAGCTCTTCAGTCCACAAGTCGCTACTTAAATGACAGACGTAAGTCATGATCAGTGACCAATCACGTCACTTCATTCAAAGTCTCCAGGTGAATGGTCATTGCACAACTCTTATGGAGTTCATACACAGGCTATTGGGCTGCCTTTTTGTCTCCTAATGATAAACCCACTGTCATTTTACCAAAAAAAGAATAATTGAAGAGCAAATTGGTCAACAAAGATGTAAGTAGAACATAAAAAGGAAAAGTGATAATGCTGGAAGTGAAATGATAATAGAGTCACAGACTTCTATACTTGGTTGGTTGAGGGTGGCCTCTGGAGCTTTAACCCCCATCCTTATCTTGCATTATTGGGCTTTCTGTGCAGGGGCCATGCAGTCTGAGCTTGTTCTCAATATCTCAAAGGATGCTCTTAGGCAGATGAGCAGGGGGACCAGCAGGTGGCTTGTAGTGGGCCAAAAACGTGCACAGAAACTGCTCACTGCATTGGCCAATAAGTTAGAGTTGGGTCAAAGGAATGTGACACCACATGTTTTTTAGAAATATGCTATAAAGGGTTATTTTCTTCTATAATGGGTTGGAAAACTTTTTCTATGAAGGGCCAGATAGTGAAAAATGTAGTCTTTATGGGTCTCCTTATGGGTCTCTTTGTTGCAACCATATGGTCATTATAGAGTGAAGGCAGCTATAAACAATAGGTAAACAAATGAGTGAATCTCAATAAAACTTTATGGACATTGAAATTTGAATTTCACAAAATGTAAATATTCACTGAATACATCATGACATACTATTCTTTATTTGATTTTTCTCAACCGTTATAATAGAAAAACTAAAGCTGTACAAAACAGATGGTGGACTAGATTTGGCCTGTGGGCCGTAGTTTGCCAACCCTTGGTCTTAAAATATCAATAAAATATAAATATTCAGAGAAAATGGCACTTAGCAAATGTTTATCGGTCACTATAAATCAAAGAAACCTTCATTTTAGAAAGAAACTGAATTTCCAGAGAGCAATTTGTATATCAGATTTAACTTATTTGGGTGACCTTCCCCAGCCAACCTTCACAAAATAGCAACACTCCCCTCATTCTGTGCTCCCCATGCCCCTTTCTTTATATGTCTCTATAACTAGTCATCACATCAACTGTACTAACTAGTATGTTTGTTTATAGACTCCTGAGTATAATTTAAGCTACAAGAGGCCAGGGACATTTACTGTTAGTTTACCAGCACTAAGAGCAGTGACTGGAAATTAGTAGGTACTCAACAAACATTTGTAGCAGAATTAGATAGTCCAAGAAGAGCGAGTTTGTAATCGAGGAACCCAAGAAATACTGTGGAACCAGCCCCAGAAGGGATACAATTATAATCCAATAATACTTTCCAATTATTGGGGCAGAGATTTTTTAAAAGTCTATTTTTTCCTAATTTGGGAGAAAACGCAATATTAGCAGAATTTTCAGAAACTCATATTCTCTTCAGCATGTGAGCACCTATAAAAAAATTTTAATCTAATAGAATTGTAATTAGTAAGACTGCCAAATATATCAAACAGTTATTTATTCCTACCCATGCTTCAAAGGTAGACATTGGCAATGCTCACCTGTAGAGATTCCTATAAAGAAGTCCCTTAAAAGGAAATTATCATTATGTACAACAAAAACACCTCTAACTAGAACCTTCTGATTATAGACCAAGTAAATATTAAGAACAGTATAAATCATTCATTTATATAACTGCTATAAAATACACTTAATTTAATTATTCTTATAATAAAGAATAATAGCTGTTTAAAATCCTTATCTGAAAAAGATTAAATTAATGTTTACATTGAAATTTTGACGTATATAAAATTAGAAAACAATGGCTAATATAAAGGGTTAGAAATACATACATGCAAATCACATGGGCAAAAGCATAACTGTATGTTTTTGTAAGTAAACTCATGTGGTTCATATACTTCCTGTCAAAAGGAACTTTGTCTAGAAGTCAAAAGCTTACTACTGAGACCTTTCTTCTTAGCTGGGTTTGTTCCGTGAACCACAAAAGCCTCTATCCCAACGACTAGAGGCTTAAATGTGAACAAAAATTGCCAGCAGAGAATAATATATAACATTTCAAAATCTTAGGTCCACCATCATTTACTGAATCAGCATTCAGTTAAGTGTTTACATATGTTCTTGTCTTGATATTTCTCACAACGTCTCAAGAAGATATGTAACATTGTTCTCATTATGTATACGAAGAGTACTTACATTTGGAATACTTAATTATCTTGCTAAAGATTACAAGGCTCACACAGCTCTAATTGTTTCAATTTTACTAAAATGAGTAAATGTCGTGCACCAAGAAGTATTGGGGGTTGTTGGTAAGGATTTAGGCCTAAAGTATGTAATTTAGCCAAAAGTCCTGAAATAATTAAAATTGTTTTCTTAAAAATCACTTATGTTTCTACTAAATGCACATCCATGTGGACTTAGATAAATATACACATACATACATAGCTATATTTTCAGAAGTTTAAATCTAGTATGGAAATTTATTTTTGGCTTGGTATTTTGTTGTTGATACAAAATGGAATACTTAGTTTTCTTTTGTATAATTTGCTTTTAGATAAAATAAAAAGTAGGTAATTAATTGTATGACTATACTCCCCATATAACACAGATCCTGGGACTTTCTGAAGTATCAGCATTTTCACTCCTCCCATGTCTTGCTTACCAGGAAAACTGAGGTGGGCATCAATATGGAAATGATTCTCTCCCCCTCTCTCAGCAAGTATGGTTGGATTCCTTGAATAATATGTATAGTTAATATGACTCCAGTGTAATAGACTAAGTTAAATATATTTATCCCTTTTGGTGTTTATTCATGCACTTTGCTCTCATTATTGTCATCTCTTGGTGGGTATATCATTATGTGTATAGATCATTATCTACAAGTGTACATTTGTATTTCTGAACCACATTCATGCTGCATGCTCTTAAAAGAATTCTTTAAAATTCAAGCATCAAGACCACCGGAGTGTGAAACAGAACTAACAAAAAATTCTTCAAAAGCTTTGACATTAAATAAAAATACGTCCTAAAGTTCTGGTATATCAAAGAATATTTCATACGCATAAAAAATGCCAAAATCTAGGTTGTTAGCCAACATGTGAAATGTTATTACTAGTAGAACAAAAACTGTGAAAAAGCAAAAGCAAGTAGGTTTAGTAATAACTAGCCATAGTGAAAACAGCTTTTTTGTGATTTATTTCGTCATACATTTGTACAGTTTTCAGGAAGTAAGGAAATATTTTCTGTCATGTTTTCCACACATACTTTTTTGCAAGTTCTGTGTCTTATAACATCAGCTTATATATCTCTTAAACATAAATATGCAGTGGCCACAAAAAATACCTATATATGACTGTTCACAGTCGCTTTATTCAGAATAGCTTAAATGGGAACCATCCCAGTTGTTTGTTAACAGGAAAATGGACAAACAGATGACTATGTAAGCAATTAAAAAGAATGAACTATTGACATACACAACAACATGGATGAATAACCAAAATATTATGCTGATTAACAGAAACCTTAGATAAAAGAGTACAAAATCTGTGATTAAATTCCTATGAAATTCAAGAACAGGCCAAATTAATCTAAATTGAGAAAAGTTTAGAGGAGTGATTGTCTTTGGAGATGTGGAAACTGGGGATTGACTAGGAAGGAATATGAGAGAACTTTCTGCAGTAATGGTAATGTTCTCGATCTTGTTAGGGTTTTGAGGTATATAGGTGTATGTATTTGTCAAAACTCACTAAAAACTACATGTAAGATTTGTGCATTTCACTGTAGGTTAATTTTGCCTAAAGGCTCTAAAAAGATGTTGAAATCTAGTTAATAATATGCATGTTGATGTATTTAGGATGAAATTATTTATGTCTACAACTTTGAAATGTATTAAAAAAATTTGATGGGGGCCAGTCCCTTGACTGAGTGGTTAAGTTCATGCTCTGCTTTGGCGACCCAGGGTTCGCTGGTTCAGATCCTGGGCACAGACCTATACACCGTGGTCATCAAGCCATGCTGTAGTGGCATCCCACATAGAAGAGCTATAAAGACTTACAACTAGAACATACAACTATGTGTTGGGGCTTTGAGAAGAAAAAAAATTGAAGGATGAGTAGAGGGATGGTAGATAATTAGGTGATAAAGCAAATGTAGCATGATATTAACTATAAAATCTAGCTGAATATATAGATGTTTACTATATGATTCTTTTAACTCTTTACGTGTTTAAGAATTTTATAATATTTTGGGATAATAAAAAATGTTAAAAACATGTTTTCAATAGAACTGAATTGATGTAATGAAAGTTGTAAGCACAGAATGCTAAGCTATAGAAGAAGCACATGTAAGGCTAACTGAGGAGCCAAGGGTGAGAGAATATTACAGTAGGGTTAGACCAGCAGAGAAAGGGGGATAAAATGAGAAAGACACTGAAGCATATGACAATGTATGCGTAAGGATAGTACTGCAACTAGTGTGGAGCTTGGAATCTGAGGAAGCGAGTGGTGAAAGCTGATAAAGATTAGAGGTCTCTTACCAAGACATTTTTGATGGAGACAAAATAGGAAAAATCTGCTGGTTAAATTTGGAATGCTAGATGGTGAAGGATAGACATTACACTGGTGAAAAATCGTGGGCTCTACCTGGGGGATGAGGCACTAATGAAGGTTTTTAATTTTATTTTACTATTTTATTTATATTTTTGTGTTTTAATGATCTGCTAAAAGTTGTGATAAATTGATTTGCATTAGTGAGCTGGATGAATGGGATTAGAGAGAGACTGGATGTAGGGAGATCGTTATCTGGCTAATTTATGAGCTGTAAGAAAAAATACATCTATTTGAGAAACACATGCATTATCCCAGGCCTGCAGGCGTAGGTGATAAAACTTCAACTAAGGCAGTGGAAATGCTGATGTAAATCAGATGGTCCTTGATAACGGATTAACTGTGGAGGGCAGAGCAATTCTGAAGACTGAAGTTGAAAGCCAAGTTAGACGGAAATATTGCTGATAGGGTATATTCCAGACAGTATATTAAGAGTTTTTTATAGTAGGAAATGATCTTGTGTTGAATCATAGAACTTTTATTTAATAATTATACCATGTATTTCAGCCTAGATATACTTACTCACCGAAAAATAGGATTTTTATATTTCATATCTGAAAGTTGCTTTTCTTTGTTCTTTGAGGAAATAATACACACATGAAAGTTAAATGAAAAAAGTGAGTGTTTTGGAATATTTGTAATAAGATTTTTAACTTCAAAAGTACATATTGAATGTGATCTTTATAAATTTTTATTCACATACATAAGTTTTCTGGAGATTTAAGCATACGCATTTCTTGGCATTTAAAAATACTAATTTAATAGTTCTTCATACCTATCCTAAGAATAAAAATTTTAAACACAGGCTGAATTTTAATGCAATGTCTGTTATGTTACATTTTGAAGATATGTTATTAAAAGGTAAAGCTCATGAGAAATTGATCAAATAGAGAATTTTAAATTGGGGGAAATAGTTAAAATATTTATAATTCTACATGCAAAAATTAATTTACAAAACATGAAACAGAAGTAAATATAATAGAGCATATTTAATTTTTTCAATTATCTACTTTCTTATGTTCCCAACCTGTTCTTTAAAATCATCAAATAAGGTTTATTTACCTGGCCAGGTATTTTTTGTTCATCCATTACACTAGAGAACTAGTTCTAAACTTCTGTAAAATATTAAAGAAAAATCAGATATTAAGAATTAAGAGTATGTCAGGCTGTTATGGTGGCATTTAAAAAAGTCACTCTCAGCACATCTCATCACAAATAGGTTAACTATGGGCAATAGCGTAGAAGAAATAACACAAATTTTGGAATTACACAGAACCCTAGATTTAAACTCTACCTTAATTTCTACTAAATGGTAGAAATTAAGAATGTTTTTTAACCTCTGTCAGAATCAAAATGATCAAGAATATACTCTCAGCATGAGCTGGTTGTACAAAGTAAATGAAATTTTGTACGTGATGGTGTTTGGAAGTAGGTATTTAAAATATATGTCACTGATGAAATAATTTTATCATTCCCAAATGATCAGGTACTAAGGACAAATATCCTAGATTCATAATATATTTTCTGCTTGAAATGTCCTAATTGGAAAATTATTTAGGTAACGCTAATCTTCTATTTATAATATGCCTTTCAAATCTTCACAAGATTATAAATAAAGGAGAATTTTATATTAATATAAAATTTACATCGATAAATAGTATATTATACTTCAAAGCTAATCCTTCATATCTAGATAAAGAGAACTAGTTCTATAGTAGATATATAGTTATGTATATCTACTATATATAAAATAGACATATAGATTCTATATCTGTATCTATATAAGATTTGTTCATTTTGGGCACCCACTAAGATCACTTAAATAAGTTGTAATTTACATATAGCAAATATTTGCTGCAAGCCTACTATAAGTAACAAGTGTTTCTGAAATTATAACTGTAAAGTTCTTCTTTCCAAGTTGCTTATAATTTAGAAAAGGGAATTAACCTATTACATTAGAACAAATATACTTGTGAATTTATACTTGTAGTTCTGAATATTTGCTAATGATCTTTCAGATCCAAGACATCTATAAATTTCTATTTAAGCTCAGCTATGAATTTAAATTACATTTACTATCAGAAGAACGTGTGGGAATTCGATCAAATTGTTGGTGAGTCATCATCTACATTGTAATCAGAGCTATTCTAATTTATTACGCAACATAATCTAATACTCTGAAATAGCATCATTAACTCCATTTTAGAGTGGAATTTATATCTGAATATAGTATACCAAATTAGTGAATACTCAAAAATTATTTAACCATGGAAATGTCGGTGGTCTCTTTATAAACGCTATGTGAAAAATGGGAACAAACCAGGTTATCAATAGCTTAATTCTAAACAAAATACCTCCTCTCCAAAAAGTGTAGAACATAAAACTAAAACAAGTAATCTGTGGAGAAAATTCAGAATGGAGAAGGAAATGGACGCTTCTGCTTGTTAGAGCAGAAGACATGCTGAAGTGCCCTCTAATTATACCAGTACATCTGGGCAAATTGCAACAATAACACTTTTTTTTTTTTTTTGGCATTGCTGGACTTAAACGAAAATAAGGAAGACGTTCAAGAGCACAACCAAATAGCTGAAGAAAAGTGAGGGGAAACCTGAGAGAGCTAACTGAGTACAAAAGCCAGCATTTCCTTGGGGCAGATGTTTACACCTATGATAGGATCTGAAACGTCTGCCTTGGGTCTAACATAAAGTGGGAGAAAGATCCAGAGACTTTGCATTAAGCCTGGAGCATTGAAGAGGACTGACAAACCTGCAGGTCAGTGGTGGCCCTAGTTCCTGGTTGAAGCCAACGCATATTCACTGGAGGGAAGCATGAAAGAATTTTAATCTAAAATGGAACTGGGGGATATGAAAGAAGAATCTGATGCATGTGTCCTCAGGAAAATAAAGTTTAAGAAACTAGAGACTGATTTCTTGTAAATGCCTGCTTTGGAGATGACAGAAACTTATCTCCTGACCAATGAAAATCCGCCAAGGATCTCTCCCCATCCTGAGCCAATTAACTTACTTCTTGGACTCTGGTTGGACTCCCCATCTTTGCACTCCTTGCTCATAAATACAGCCCACCCCAAACTCTCAACGGATTTGCCTGTAGCTTGCTACAGATTGTGTTTCTGAATTGCAATTCCTTTGCTATTCCAGAACAAACAATTTCTGGTAATTACAGCTTGCCTCAGTTTACCTCTGTATTTAGGTTGATTTATGAATCCTGAATTTAGGCCCCCCAAATCCCCACAGAGTAAATGAAATTTACTATGATTTCAAAATAATGTCATCCAACACAGAAGGAATGAAACTAACACAAATGAGGCTTGTCAAAAACAACAAGCAACAGACTTAGACCATCAAGCTTTTAGATGTTAGAATTATTAGCTACAGGATATAAAATAAGTATGTGAAATAATTAAAGAAATAATAGATAAAAAAATAATCAAGTAAGATGAGAACATCAACAATTATCATATAAATCTCAAAAAAATTCAAAGAGAAGTTTTAGAAACAGCCAATGTTGAAATTACAGATTCACGGGGCCTCTGCTTTTAACTATGATGGATTAGCTTGCATCAGACAAACTATCTCCACAAGAGTAACTATAAAGCGACAGTTTTAAAACACAAAAATTAGCTGTTTAAAGACATTAGAGACTAAAAAAGACAGCTAGCACTTAAGAGGACAAAGTCCCAGATAGAAGGGATGTGAAGTGAAATGAGCCTAACATTCTTTGCCATTTTCCCCTGGAGAAACGGCTGATTGACAAGCAGCGCGGCTGAGAGCCCTGAAGTACTTTATGGCTAGGCCTTCTTGGCAGACACATGGGACGAGGAAGACAGACACAAAGCTGCAGTTCAGAGCCACCAAGGTAGACAGGGCTTTAAACTCAGCAAAGAGCACAGCAGGACAACATTGCTTATCCTCTCTGGGCATTTCCTGATTTCTAGGACATACACAACAAGAGGCAGAAATGCAGGCAGAAGATGGCAACTTAGATGCTAAAAATTAGTAGAGTTAGTTCTTCTGAGATGAAAATAAAATGGCATTTGGGGCCCACCAAGGATGAACGGTCCTGACATAAATATTGAAGGCAAACGCGGAATAGGGCAGCCCTCACAAACACTCCATCTGAGTATCGAATCATCCAATCCTTGCTTGGAAGCAGGTGTTTTGCTCTTAAGTGTCTGTCTAAAAGAAAGTGAACTGTCGCTGAGAGAACTGAATGTTATTCATAGCCTCTATCTGTTTTCATATACAGTATTCATCATCCTTTCAGGAATTGCCACGTATGGTGTGCTACCTACTAGATATTTACAGCAAGCTTGTAAAATATTAGAATTATTCTCTTTAAAATAAAGAAAATGAGAGGAGTACTCCATAAGCTGTTTCTATTGAACTTTAGACTATATGGTGTAGGCAATTTAGCTCAAGCAACTAAAATAAAATATGTAATAACTGGAAAAGAAGGAAGTAATATGTCATGCTTCTTCATTTTATACATGATTATGCATATAAAAAATTCAAAATACAAAAAAGTTCAATCTCTCTAGTGAGGAGGGAAATATAAATGTAATGACAAGAGAAATCTAAATGCAGTGACTTGGGGGTTCATTATACAGTTCTTTCTACTTTCGTTATGATAGAAAATTTCATAGTAAAAATTTTTTTAACACAGAAAATTTGTTGACAAGGCACTGAAACTGGCACTATTGTATTTCTTTTTTACTTATAATTTCTTATAAACTTTCTATAAAGAAATAGGCTCATATGTCACAAAAGCTTTAACTTCCTACCCAGTAATTTATCATCTAGTAATCTGTGCAAGGAAATGCTCAAAGGTTGGGAAAAACTCTTAATGTGTGCAGATGCTAATGATGGCATGATTACAGAAAAAGAATTAGATACCACCAAACGTTTAATAGTAGGTCTAAGCTCAAACAAACTGTGACATTTCCATGTGAATAAGAATTAGTCAATTACTTGAATGATGTATTTAAAAAATTAATGAAATGTAAATTCACACATGTAAATGAATAGAAGCAACAAAAATAACAATTTTAAGTAAGCTAAGAAATCTAAATAGACCTATATTTGGATACCTGTCTAGATCATCACAGAGACAGATAAAGATAAATGTAAATAGTTATATTTCTATATAAATGCAGATATATAGTTATGGCTGTATACAAACACATACACACGCATACTTCGAAATTTGGGGAAAGGAATACACTATCTCTTAATAATGGTAACAATGATTGTATTTAAGTTATAAGCTCATAGTTTTTCTTTTCTTACCTATGCTATTGTACATTTACCAGATTTTCAACACATGTTTGTAATTAGAATGAAATAGCTATCTTCGAAAAAACACTATTTCTATGAGTATGAAACCAAACTATTTCTATTTCCACGGAATTGCCTAGTCAACATCATGATATAAATCTAATAGAGATATTTTGCTCCAAATATTTTCCATTAACCACTAGCATCAAATTTTATTTCCTAGTTTATAGGAATCACACGTTACATATAAGTCAATGCAAGAACTTGAGAGTAAGAAATTAGTGTTTTACCTCTAAGCCAACCTTCTAGAGGATTTATGATGATTCCTATGTGATTTGTAATAAAATTCTTACCAAAACAACAGCAAATTTATTGATACAATTTACCACATTGATTTAAATCTGCATATGATTTCAATTGACACCATTTAAAAAAGTTGTTCTCCTTATAAAAACAGATTTTGTTATTTATTGCCTTTTAAAAAACTATATTTAATTTTATATGTCCCCTCATTTCTCATTCATAATAGAAAAAATATGAATAAATATATGAATGTTTTTAATTGGCCTTAAATTATGCTATAAATTATCGCATTCTTGAAGATTTATTTTTCAGTAATTTCCTGTTATAGCAGTGAATTAAATCATACTTTCTAAAACACACTACAAACTTCCATTTATAGCTTGATTCTTTTTTCTCCTTTGATTCCCCTTTCTTGAATGTTGTTTGCATTGGCAGAAAAGGCATTTACCTTATACATCATAATATTCATATAAATGCCATTTATATAAATTGCAATTTATATGAATATCTTATTGTCTTATCCCCTTTCCTGAGTCACATCACTATTATTTCGTAGAACTCCTATCATCTCATGCCTCCAAAGTTCCTAGCCCGCTTGGCCTTAAGTCATA